>NC_054082.1:29833230-30133230 GCF_017562075.2 Anopheles merus | reverse complement strand
TCAAATCAAGCAGGAGCTTGGTTTGCAAGTTTCGGCGAAAACGGTGTCTCGCCGTTTACACGCCGCTGGGTTCTGTGCCCGGAGACCGCGGAAGGTTCGTAAGCTGCTGCCGCACCACGTAGAAGCGCGCATTCGGTTTGCCGAAGAACATTTAGCTGCATCCATCTTTTGGTGGAGTAAAATCATTTTTTCGGATGAGTCCAGAATCAATCTGGATGGTTCGGACGGCATTAAATACGTCTGGCGCCTTCCTAATCAGGCGTATCATCCGAAAAATACGATAAAAACCCGAAGTCACGGAGGCGGCCACGTAATGGTGTGGGGTTGCTTCTCCTGGCACGGCCCGGGTCCTTTGTTCCGTATCAACGGGACACTGAACTCGGAAGGGTATAGAAAAATACTTAGTCGTAAGATGTTGCCATACGCCCGACAAAAATTCGGAGACGAAGAGCATTACATCTTTCAGCATGATAACGACTCTAAGCACACATCGCGAACAGTTAAATGTTATTTGGCAAACCAGGATGTGCAAGTTCTACCGTGGCCTGCGTTGAGTCCTGACCTAAACCCAATTGAAAATCTGTGGTCAACTCTCAAGCGTCAGCTTAAGAACCAGCCTGCACGTTCAGCCGATGATCTATGGACACGCTGCGAGGTTATGTGGGAAAACATACCCGAAAGCGAATGCCGTAAGCTCATCGAAGATATGGCCAAACGCTGTCAGGAAGTGATAGCGAATAACGGTCATCACATTGACCGTTAGAATGTGTTTTCGCTCTGTGGAACACCGCAACACCTCCTCCCAACAACCACTTAAACAGTCCTTTTCAGGGCTACCAAATATTTCTGACAAGAACTATGTCTTTCGGTCACAGAAAAAAGTTCCTATTTTTATGTCCACCAGTGTACAAGACGCCATCTAACAACCAAGGGAACGGTAGCAACACCAGCAGCAGCTGCTTGTTTTCGTACATGATAGTGGTGCATGTCCTAAGAGTTTATGTTCTCCAGTGTTGAGAACTGCTACTGGTGCTCCTGGTGCTACTGGTGTGTCACAGGATGGAAGGAATTGGGATGACGTTCCGGGCCATCACAAGATCGTAAAGACACGACACACATACACACACACACACATGGTGTATGGGGAGCAGTTTTGCTAAACGATTGCAGGGATTAGGCAAGCTCCCGTTCGCGCAGACGATTCAAAAGAGCAGTCTCGTGTGAGATTTTAATGAATTCTTAACCTCTGCTGTGGGGGGTGTGCGTCGTCTCGGGCGCTCGGGACGGGAAGCAGAACGCTGCCGGATGAAGAGAACTCCCAACAATCGAAGCTTTCCCGTTTTTCCTATTATGAGCCTCCATAGCGCAAAGAAGAGTACCAGCTGAATTTATAGCGGCAATAGAGAATGGCAGACAGTCAGATGTGGTGGAGTGAATCTCCTTGCAGCATTCCTTAGGTTCTTGCACGATTTCCGGAAGATAGTAAACAGACAGAGGTAGTTCGCCCGGTGAAAGTAAGTTGTGGGGGTTACTTAGTTAAGGGATTACTTGAGTGACGTGTACTTACTCCTCCACTGCAAATGCGAAGAGATCCTGCTCTGCAGGTGAGTGAGTGAACTTTCACTATCAGGGCAGGGCACTCTCTCCCTCATTCTCGACGCTGTCGGGATTCGACAGATGAAATTCAATTATCGCATCATCCCAGAGGTGTGCGCCTAGGAGCTGAAGGGAACGTTTGCAAATCTTCTGCGCTTCTCTGACAGAAGATGTGATCTGAGTAGCAAGCAAAGCTCGTGTATAGGTAGGAGGAGAAGAGAAGTGCCTGCTACCCGTCGGAAGTGTTTAACTGTACGATAATAAGCTCACTAATTTGGCAGAATGTTTGGAGAATCTCGGTATTTATGGACTTCTAAATTGGAGGTAGCGCGCATTGGCTGAAAAGTTGTTCTTTTAATACTTGATCAACATTGGTCTCGACTTTCAATACCGTCTAAATTGCTCATCCGTATCATGTCCAACGGATTGTTCATCGTGAGCGCTGGCAAAAAAAGAATTCAAAAAAAAGTTAATGTCATATTCCGAGGAGGACAGGCGCAATTTATGATCAGTGCGTGCGTTTTGAACAGCGCCGCCCTAATGGGTTGCAAGTTACGCAATTTCGCGTCTACGTAAAAGATCCTGTGAAGGCGGCCGAGGGAGAATTACTGGTGAGAGATGAAACTTACCCCTCCGGAACACCGCAAAAGGATGCTGCTGTTGTTCGCCGGCGGGGTGGTGTGTATCGTTGCATGTGCGAATCGTGTAACGAGCTCCACAGCGAAAAAGGTGTAAGTATCATACACATACACACAAGTCACACACCCCCAGCTGCCGCGGGGACAGGGGAGTTGGATTTAATGGGTAAATAATCGGATAATCGATCTGGCGCGACCCGCAGCTCATTTTGGCGTGGAGGCCGTTTGAGGACGAGACGGGCTACAACTCTCAACCTTCTCCCCCACCCCCCTTCGCCATGATTGTTATGTGTGTGTGCGTGTGTGTTCCTCTCCTCAAAAAGCAATACACAATGACGGGGCGGGTCACGTTTATATGGTTTCATTGACCCCTTGGTTAAGCCGCCGCCGACGGGTCATGGATGGGTTGAACCATAAAGTGAAAGCGCATCGAGGCCAGGAGGCGGAAGAACAGGACACGGGAGAAGCGAAGGGTCAGGATTAATGACGCAAAAACAGCTGTTTGGCATTTTTCTTCCTTCCTGTTTTTTTTCTCTCTCTTTGTTGTTTGTTCAATGATCGGTTTGACGCGCCGAAAATATTCGCCCAAAGAAAATCCATATCGAGCATTTCTTTTTTGCTGTTGGAGCACCATATGCTTTGGCTGCGTTTTGGGTGTGTGTGTATTTTGGATAATTTGGTGGGAAAAAGGAAAAGCAGCAAGTAAGGAAGCAGCGGACCGCAAACATTTGGGGCGCCAAAGCATCATCATCAACGTTATTATGAGCGGGCGCGCAAATTCGACCTCCCAATATCTTCCCGCTTGGGTGTATATGGACCTCTGTCGCACACAGTCTGGAAGTGCATCCGCACACAGCAGCAGGGCACATAGCGTCAGCGAAATATCGAGCCAAGAATAGAATAATTTCCTCTACCAACTTCGTCCAAGGGGGGGGGGTATATGTTTTGGTGCAGTGAAGTCATCAATCGAATTGTTGGTTGGTTTTTGGCGATGGAAGCAGAAGAGGAAGCTGGTTCTCTGGATTGTGGAGTGTGCTAACGATGCTTCATATGGGCAAATAACCTCTCTGTGTTGTGTATGCTTGTGTGTGTGTCCCCGCAAGCTATCTCTCCTGTCCTTGCTTTTTTGACAATCGACGGTTACCGGAATGTTGGTATTTCGACAAAATCTTTCGAAATGTGTGTTTTGGTGGAAGTAAAAGGGCGCTTCTTGCTCCGTGTGCATAAATCGAACGGGAAGCATATATTCTCCATGTAAATGTTAATGATAATGAACAACGTTGCTGCCGTCGGCCACCATCATCGACAAGGATAATATGCGCGGTCTCGTGTGGCGTGTGTACGTTGCTTATATATGCTTTCTGCTGCAGCGTTGGTTTCACTATTTAATCCACCCCAAAGCGGGGTTAATGATGCACCGACGGGCGAGAATGGTCGTGGGTCTCTCCCCCACTTAGCGGTATTTATCGACAGCAAAGAGGGAGGGGATGATGGTTCGTTAGCTGGGGCCGTACTACTAGCGCGTTGTGTTCGCCAAAAGGTAGAGAAGGGTTGTTCATTTATCAGTGTGCACCTCTCACTACATTTAATAAATGAGCAAGATTATAAATTGTTTAAAGCTGATGAATGATGTCGTTTCGGGTATTGCGTTTTTGTTTTGTTTTCGTCTAGCGGAGAGAACCTTTCCATGCAACGAATATACAATCACAGCAATACGCTTGAACCAGCAGCAACACGTAAACGGTGGGAGTAAAATACTTAAATTAAATTTCACTCAAGCGTCATTTAAGTCACTCGCTCGCGGAGAATGGGACAGAAAAATGGCATGTTCATTTGGGGAAGCTCTGCTGGGAGGAGAAAAAAACAAAAAACGCCCGTTTTAACCATTTCTTAACAACCCATCCTCATTGCGCTCGTAGTGGTGTAGAGATTTTTTTTAAGGAGCGCGCGAACGGTTATAATGGCGAACATCATACTTCGCTCCTTCTATTCAACAAAAGGACGCAAAACTTCCCTACAGTTCGTTTCTTGACGTTGCTTTATGTAATCATAAGCATCATAAGAAAAACGGAACCCTGCACAAGGAGGAACTGTTTTGGGAATGGACGGAACAGTCGTTCGTTGCCGGATACGGGCGCTGTATGTGTCTACGGTTGTTAAGTGCGCGAGCATCTTCAACTAAATTGTGATTATTAAACAGAAAGTAAAACAACAACAGCAGCGCACTTCCTTCTCCCCGTTGTCTCGGGTGTTGGGGATGCGACATTTTTCCGATGTGTCAAACCGGATGGGATGGGTGGAAGCGCTTGGAAAAACTTCCTAAATTATCCTTTCTGCCCAGTCCGTTGCCAGTATCCGGAGGAGTACGAGCGCTCAGTCATCTGTTCTGATGGGACTTTTGCGGCATGAATGTGAACGGACGAATTTTTGGGTGCGATTTGATTGTCACAGTTGCAATACACCCGAGAGTGGTGGCCGGTTTTGGTCGTTTTGTCTTGCGGCATTCATTTTGCATTATAAAGGCGCTCAAACATTTCGACTCTGTCTCCCGGTAACGTTAAAGTGAGGTCCCTATCCAAGTAATCTTGCACCGGGATGGATGATGGAGGGTGGTAGAAGGGTAGGACTGTCGTTGAATGAAGTCTGACGATTATTTGTGATCGTATTCTCACGCTCTGTTGTCCCCATGTTGTCCTTCGTCTGGGCACGAGCCATTCGAGTACTATCTTTGCTGGTAGTTCCGAAACACAGTCATTTTGTAGGTGTCCTTTCGCGGATGTTTTGGGCACTTTTTTGCAGTATTCGAAGTAGCAAAGGGGAAACCAGCCGATCGAAAGGAGCCAACAGGCGAAGCTCATTAAGGGCTCTACCAAAAAGAATGAATTAAGCTTAAATGACTTCACTTCGTTTTTCGCTATACCTTTTTAGCGTCGAATTTAGCGGTGCGACGGGATGTGGAATTGTGAAGCGCAACTTTGGGTATGAAACAATCTCGCATAGACTAAAGTGTGTAGCAGAATTCATTTTAGTTTGTGTTATTTTTTGATGCTCATTTTTGTTTGCGTTCTGTTTTGCATCCGACGTTTTTATATGCTTTTATTGCAATGAACAGCAAACGTGGTGGGTGGGACCGGTCTGCCGGGAAGCATGGAAACACGAACCGTTGTAATGCAGTGCGAGGAGAGAAGAATACATTGAATCAGAGTAGGAATTTTGTTTTAAATGAATGGCTATAGAGTTTTACGACAGTAAATAGGGTGCATTTGTTTGGAAAATGTGATTGAAGTATTACTTCATTTCCCCAAGATTGTACTTCAGATCTGCAGAAGAGTGTTGTTATTGCAGCAGAGATAACTAAGAATGCTTATTTGCAGATATACAACAGAAACTACGCGTTTGCATTTTTTTTTCAGACTTTCAATTGGATCAGTATGATTACAAAAATTCCATTATTCAACAGCAACAACCTGTTTATATTTAATTATTCTCACAGCAGCTCTTGTGCAGCTGGGGATAAAATTTTATTACTTGCCGAATTGAAATGACTTCCTTGAGTTTCAATAATTCGTTCACCTACTTTGAATTGATGAGATATGGAGCATAGTCTCGATAGTCCCAACCGCAATCGTAACTACTCGCTGTTCATTATCAGCGTCTGTTGTCAAGTGTCATTTATCAGAGGTTTAATGGGGCAATTACAGTTACGAAAACCGTTTTCGAAATGCGATCGGAGCAAAACCGCAGAGAAGTTCTATTCTTTTTTTATTATTTCTACAATATTACTTCCCCAGAGTGTGTATTCTGTGTCTGCTTTATGCGTAGAGACTCACTCTTGCTTGAATATTTGAATTAATTAACTTCAGCTGTTACAACAAAGCACCCAACTCTCCGACCGATTCAATATCGCCCTAACTAGCCTTATCAGCTTTGCGCAAGAGAGACGCAGACAGTTGTCTCCGTTTATTCCATTCCCAGGAAAAGTCCTTGCGGCCAAGTCATCGAACTGTTTTCAGAATATATCCTGCGCCTCCCACATATGAACTTCTCTGCCGCATACTTTCGAGAGGAAGCGAAGTCTAAACGCGCTCGCGCACATCGGGACTAACGAACTGATAAAATGTAATTTAGGTTTCAACTACCTTTGCTCTCCTATACTGCTCATCCCCGGCACCAGAGGACGCGCGCCAACGCGGTTCGTGTACATCTTGAATGTTTCAAGCATCTGATTGGATTGCAGAAGAGAAAAAGGTGGTCGTTTGGTGATTTAGGGAATCCTACCAGCGCGGTCCCAGTGTGTTGTTATTCCAGGCAAGGAAACGATCGCCCACGGGTTTCACCGACCTCCTTTTTGGTTTTGTTTTCGTGGTCTTGTCATATACGTGTGTGGCCAATTTCCGCAGTGAGAAAGTGTATTTCATTAAAATGTTTTACACGTAACTTGTTCACGTCTCTAACCTCCACAGAAAAAGGAAGGAAGGAAGGAACGTGTCGAATGCCCAAGGAAGCGATGGGTGTGCCTTCGAAGGTAAAGGTGTGTGTTGAGCACATTGCTGCTAGAGTTGGTTGCTTGCTCTACGGGCGTAAGGATTTCTATTTCCCCGCAATGCTTTGGTGGAAGCAAAACAGGTTCGGCGGAAAAGCTTCAATGAAGTCATTTCTTCTTGCTCTGGTCCTAGTTCAAGGAGGAAAAGAAGAGGGGAATACAGCGGCGAGGAGAAGGGTTTGGATTAACCGATAAAAAAATGAAATCCACACGGTCGAGGATTTTCCGGGTCTGCGATCACTGACCGCCGATGTGTGGTTGCCGTGCGTACGTACGTGCGTTTATATGGTGCAAGAGGAAACTGTGGGAAAATGAACGATGATGCTAGTTTATGGTTGAGTAATTTTCCCGTCGGCTGGCGGCTAGACACCTCCTTTTGCCGGCGTGTGGGGGTATCGGTTGAGCGCGTATCGCTGACTCGCTGTTGTTACTACTGTGGATTGCGGCATGTATGTGTGTGTATGTCTGGTGCGTTCATTAATCAGATTTGCGATACAATTTGTTATCCTTATGGTTGCAGCAGCCAGAGCGAAGTTCCAAGGTTTGGGTGTCAGAGGATTGCCTGGTGTGGGTGGCATCGGAAAAGCGATTGATTGCTTTGTGTGTGCCCTTCTGCATCGATTTCACACTCACCACATGCTTCGTCTCACTACCACCCCTCCGGTCAAGATCGTCGTCTGTTGACCACGCGGTGTGTCATAATGGCCAAAGTTCTTCACGCTCGGGCAACGATTTATCTGGTCGATATCGAGTGGTTAGATGCTCGATTTAACTTATGGCTCACATTACAGAACTTCCTTTTCCGTGAGGAATGAAAAACTGTGAATTTTGGTTTTGTGCTTTTTTTTTGTTCCGCTGCGAATTTCAAGGATTAAAGCGTCAAACACTGAAATATACTACATAATTCAATAATTCAACAATGCCAATGGCGTTATGGCAATTCCCACTAGACGTTATCTAACTACTCCGTCCTCATGAACGGAATCCAAAATGTGGAATGTGTTATTTCCCGACGCTCATAGAATCCCCCTGACTCCCCGATAAAAGATGCATACCAGCCGGGAGGAGGAGGAGTGTGAGTGTGACGGGACCTTGCAACACAATACTGACAGCCCAGCTTTAACGAGCTTTTGCGCTTTGTTTTCTCTAACCTCTCTCCTATAAAGTGGTTGACAATTTGAAGTCCTCAACTATCACACAATCTAGCTCGGTATAAACATGCCATAATTGCTTGGACATGCCATTGTGCTTCTCGGTGTGGTTTTTAGGTCTTATCTGCCAACCCAGAGCGAGGTCGCTTCTCGTTTTGATCCTGCGGATAGTTCGTCCGTGTGCGGACTTCGTTCTTATCCGGAGCCGTTTGACGCTTAATTTCTACCCGTTCAGAGTGTACACACGCTGGGAGAGGGAGTAGGGGTGCTAGAAGGGAGAGGGCCATTTTTGTAGTTGATTATGTGATATTCTTTTTGGAGAAGAGCAACCAAACAACAGCACAACCGGTTCACAACACTCGTTTGGGGTGGATAGTTTTTTTCCTATTTAATTATTCGTACGTGCAAATGACTTCAGAGCGTTCTTTGTGTGTATGTCGTTTTTGGTTCGACACATCTCCGAAACATACCGCAACACTGGAAACTTGCCGCTAGAGTTTGTTTATTGAGACGATGGCTTTGGAAGAGCACTTTGAAGTGACAGGACGCGTTGCCTTTGTCGTCTGGCAGTTCAGGCATTTCCCCCCTTTTCTCGTTTTACGCTGGATGATGGGAGTTTGTGTGTAGTAGGAATCGGTTGTATGAAGAGGATCTGCCTCAGTTGAAGATTTTAAAATGTAGCTGAATGATAGATATTCCGTAGGAATGGAATGAATTATACTGAAGCTTTTGAAGATGGAAGACGTTTTCGTTTTCCATTGGGATGCGTTAGTGATTGTGAAGAAAGGCGACCAAGCAGTATTTTGAAGTTTCTCTGGTTATCACACGATGTTTCTAGGAGATTTCTGTTGCAAGAATTGATGACTAGTTGAAGACAATAGTAGTGTTTCAGTTGATACTAACTGGGTGTGATATAATTTCGTACTTGAATGTAAACAAACTGTAACAACTACGAATGTCTTTTGCCAGATCCTTTCATAAACCAGAAAGGAGAACCTTCAATTTCGATTCAAAGTAAGTGTAATTTTATGATCCGCTTTCTACTCGCATTGCTCGCAACCAAAGGCGCCTGACATCTTAAACGTGTGGTGAACCGGAGGCGAATGCGTTGCTTCAGTGGTGTATATGCTCTTTTAACCAAACTCCCGGGATGTCTGAAGTGTCCCTGGGTGGTGGCATACCTCCGTAAGCTGGTGTAAGGTAACTTGGCTGCTATTCGTTGGGTCCTTGCAGTCCTTGCCTCGTATCTCCCAAACAGTGTGCGTTGGCACAGTAGTTTTGGTGTGTGTGTGTGTGTTTGTGTGAATGGCGAGTCATCCGCGTCGTCATCGTGATCGGCCACAGTCGTTGTCACGCCATAGGATCATAAATTTAATGTTTCGGAACATTATTCTTATTTCCTCACGCGAATGTCTTGCTGACTCTTCTTCAGTTGTTCGTGTGTGTTTTTTCTTTGGATGCTCCAAGACGTTCTGGTTCAGAAAAGCACACCGCAGGATAATGAAGTTGTTGGCGGTGGGAAAAATGTGACAAAAAAAAGGATGACAATTTCCGTTTTCCGGTGAAGGAACTCGTAAATGAACTGCAAGAACGTCCAAAATGTGCTGGCCAAAGCACCGGTACTTGGGGGGAGTGTCATTAAAATCGTTGTCAAGCGTTAAGGTGTGCAAGAAAACGGATATAAACTTGTAGCAGACGTCTTTGTTGTTGGATTGTGTAGAATATGTGTATAAACTTTAATTTTGTATACAAGAAGAATAAATTGAAACAAAAGACAAACATTCGTGTTTCAAACTTCAAATAGATATTTTTATCCATTGTTACTTCATCTTGTAAATACCAATGCTTTCCCTTTTTTGAGCAGCTTGTTTCCGGATGTTTTCTGATAATTTTAGCTCGCCTTCACACGTTGCTTCAGTTACAAAAACAGTAATGTTCTGTGCACTGTATGATGGTGTCCTCCATTTGCTTCACGACTCGATATTTGAGTTCGATGATTCCTTGTCCACGGTGGTGTTAATTAGCCACATCATCATCGCCCATAACCATCAGGACACTGGCGGAAAGTGAAATTTTGGTCCACAAGAGAAATGTCTCACGTTGCGCGCTAGCGGCATGGAATGCAAAATCGTTTGTACGCACTCAATTATACTGCTCAATGACGATGGTCGCCTGGGTGAGAAGAACGAGTGGTCACATTGCAGCGGACGTTAAGTGGCCGCGCGTAGTAGTTTGGTGTTGTAGCGTGTGGTTGCGGTTGCTGGTCGGGCAGAGCAACAGGGCGGGAAAATATAACCATTAAAGTAAAGTCTCGCCACCGACTATTTGAAGGAGAGTTGGATGTTTCCGCGAGCTGGTTTTATGAGTCCCGGGCGATTTTCGGTAAGTAAAACGCGGCTCGAAACACACGCACGGAGGACTGTTGTGTACGTTCTTCGTTCTGCTGTGTGTACCACTGCGAGTGCGGGGCCACTGTCTGGATTGGATGGCTGGAAAGTTGTATCTTCGTCGTGTCGTAAAGCTTAATTATTAACAAGTCGCTTTGGCTGTGTGTGTGTCTCCATAGGTTTTATTGGCTTCTTCAACCGATGCGCATAATGCATACACCATAGCAGCGCCACCATCATCACCACCACCACACCCTTTTGCAGGGTTTGCGAAATGCAGCACACCCAACCACATTTGCCAGGCGATTGATGGGCGACAAGGTTTTGCATTTTTGATGCTCGTTGTTGTTGTTATATGTGGCTTATTGCAGGCGTGCATGTGTGCGCCCGAGACGGACGGAAAACTGCTGATGATAAAATTAATGAAAATGCATTTATTTCGGTATGGAATGGGTTTCCTTCCTTGACTAATTTTTTTTTTGTTGTTGCTTGAGAGTACCTCTGACGAGGTAGCGTCCTCCCAGAAGCGCGGCGAGTGCTGTGTGCATTGTGTGTCGTCTTTTGGAACAGCGCCAAAGAGGTTAACGACTTGTGGTCGTCTTGCGGCGGGGACGTCGAGATGAGAAAACATCTGCTTGCCAAAAAATTGACTCCCATTGAGTTTGTCAAGCAGCAGCAGTAGTGAACGAGGAGCTCGTTTGGGTAAACAAACGGTCAAGATGGCTAATGGCGCACGATCTTAAAGTTGAGTGAAGCTGAAACTGTCTTGGATGAGCGATAAGCGCAGACAATATTTTCAATTTAGCAACCTCGCAATACTTGTCTCCTAATGTTGAGTTGTAGTGTATGCATCTGCTGTGTGTGTGTGCACGCATCTACGATAGTATTCCCTGCTTCTACTAACATCATACATTGCCGATTAGTAGCTTCCACAGAAATGGAAGTTTTCGAAGCGGAACGGTGGTGGAGCAAAAGTTGGTCTGCTGGAACCGCTTCTAAGCTGCTTGAATCGTGTAATTGCGTCAGTTATTATCGGAAATTAATAAACCGGATTGATTTTTGGTTACTACAACGCGCGCGCGCCGTACAATGGGTGGGCAACGATTATTGGTGTTGTCTGTGGCAGACGATTTCTTTTCATATTCGTAGCTGAATTGAGCAAGAAATCAGTTGAATGGGATGTCGGGAAGCAGTCTGTGCGGTGGGCGTCTGCCAGGGAGAGAGAGCGTGTTTGTTTTGCCAACATTTCCCCAGCAGAGGATCAACCATTATTAGACCCTTTCCCACAGCCATCAGTGAAACTGGAAGGCAGAAGGAAAGCAGCAGAACGAAGACACACAGGTTATGCGCTGTGTCAAAAGTTTCCTATCGGACAAATGTGCCATTTTCGAGACGGTTTCAAGCCGGGCAAAACCGTGTGAAGAAGCAAAAAAAAACAACTACAACAGGAATCAATAGAAAAGGACCAAATAAAGCAAAACTCTCCGAGTTCTCGAAGTTCGAAGGGGCCAACATTCCATGTGCGTGTGTGTGCCGCAGCATCGGTGTTAGATTCGAACGACGAAGCAAACGATAGAAGTCATAAGAAAACAGCCATAATTGAGGATTATCCCTTCCGAATAGGATACGGATAAGGCTTGCAATGGAGGAATCACATCTTTTAAAGAGAAAAAGCTCTAATAAAGAAACCGAATGAACCAAGCCTCTGTTGTGTTGTCGGTCGGGTCGTGCGCGTGTGTTTATTTTGAGGTGAAAGTTTTCTTTCAATCGCATTCACACAGGACACACACACACACACACACACGCACGAGCTAACGGGAAAAAAGGAGTGGAAAAGTCGACGCACGACGACTTGTTCAGGTGATCGGGAAAAACTGGCTACTACTGGAAAATCTATTCTATCCGTCACTGTTATGGATATATCGTGTATAGATTTGTTCGTTTTGCTGGATTTTTCGGGTTTGCTTTCGTTTGCTTGCTCAAATAGAAATGGAACAAAAAATGGCCACAAAGTTAAAAGGTTCGATATGGTTGAGCTTTGGAAAGCATTAAGCGGCGGGAGAGAGCCGGTTGTGTTTGCTTGGGATATTAAATTTGTTTTTGTGTGTTCAATTGAAACCGATCGGATATTAGATTTTTGCTTTTATCTGGTTTTATTTTGCCAGATCAGTATTACTTATATGACAGGCGGTGTTTTTTTTGCGCGTGTGTGTGTGTGTGTGTGTGTGTGTGTGTGTGTGTGTGTGTGTGTGTGTGTGTGTGTGTGTGTGTGTGTGTGTGTGGAGTTATATTTTATCGAAAGCCAAAAATCGATTGCTAATGAACCAATCAATTCGAACGTTTAGCAGATTGGAAATCTGAGGGAGAGAGAAAGAACAAAACGCACGAGAAAAGGCGTAAAAGCGGGTAGATGGGGGAAAAAAAGATTTACGAGCTCGGAATAATTGCCACATAAAAGCGTTTCAGTTGTAGTAATGACAACATATAAAAAAAACATCCTTTTTCACCGTTGGAGCTCAGGCTGTGTTTCACGATTAACGCAACGCCAAGTGAAAAGAAATGCCAATGACTGGTTTTTTGCTTCTTTTCTTCGCCGATTCCTTGCCCACTACTGCCCTTCACCAAATTAAAGAAATCCTTGTGGTGATGAAGGACCAGCACACACCACCAGCAAGACACCACTGCTGAGCGAACGTGATTTACGATCGCGATCAACAGAGGACACACACACACAATACATACACAACAATATCCGGTGCGATGGGGCCAACACACGACGCGCAGCGGTCAATGTCAGTAAATCATTCCACGCGTGTGTGGCACTTTAGCGCCATCGTCCACCGATAAGCTACAACAATGACCCACCCAACGCCGGTGGTGTGGTGCAGCTTTTCGTCCTTGTGTACGAGAGAGAGGGTGGGTGTGAAAAAAAAAACGCAAAGGCCACCTATATCGAGTAAATATTTCACACTCAGCCGAAGGGGAGATGTGTGGGTGCGCGGTGCTTCCTTTCGCTGTCCGGAAGTAGTGGTGTAATGTGGTGGTCAATGGAATAGTGTCGCTTTCGAAAGCGCAGAAAGAAGGATAATCGTGTGTTGTACCGACGCGAAAGGGGTTGCCTGAACGCGGCTGCCTTTTACCCCCGTTCTCGATATTTTCCCATGGCGAAGATTGTCCACCGGCGTCCAGACTCGCGCTGTTGCGGTTGTAGACGGAAAGTGTGATTTTAGTGTGTTACGTGACCACAATTCCCAGCACAATTGTCTCCCTCTCTTGTGGGGTGGATTGTGAGAAACATAAGCACATAAATTGTTACTCCGTCGCCGTCCGGTAAGAGTGGCTGGGGTGTGCAGTTGTCTCTTGACAGTGGGGTTAATTTTTTCAATAGAGAATCAATTATTGGGTTATCGTTTGAGATTGAGTTTCCCGAAACTTTGCTTTATTGGGGTGTGCTGTGTGGTGCCGCTCACACCTTTAGGGTGAGCGAAAAACAACGGATACAAGCGGGCGATATATGTTGTAAGTTGGCGGTGTGTGAATTGTGATTTATTGCCGGGCTGCCCACGGGCACACGCGGGGGGAAACAACCACGCGTTTGTAATGATGATACAGGATCTTCGGGATCTAACACTTACACGGGGACCGATTTAATGCACGTGTTTTGGGCCAAGTGTGTTGTGTGGTCAAAGGATGTGTTCCATATTTCTTCCCGGCTGTCGTCGTCTAGCCATTGATCAAATGTAATGTTTTTTGTATTATCTCTGGAGCAATAAATCATTCACTATCTGTTTAGTTTAAAGATGTACCGGATTAGTAAACCATTTGCTAAACTCTAATTTTGTTTTTTTTCTTTTTTCATTACAGGTATGATTTGATTGTCAAATACGCGAAAACAATACGCTTCTTGTAAGTAAAAAGACATGCTGTATTCTGCTGCGATGATGTCAAAAATATTAAACCGTCGCTTATTTCTCCCTTCTGTGCAAGCATTGTTGATGTTTTGCATTCTCATCAAAATAGCTTGAAGTTAGTCACCGTTCGCTGTGGTTCGTTTCATTCACGAATTGTTTATCTTTACAATTTCTATTGAGTCGTATCCGGCTTGCAATCAAACCTCTGTTACGTGTGCAGAAAATTTCCTGACGCGACCCCTCGAAGGACTGGCCATTCTCTCGCACTACTACTAGCTCCCCAGCCACCAATCGAAACACAGTGTACAATTTCCGCAGTCTAGCGCAAAATTGAATGAAGCACGTAAATGGGCAACGGTTTTCGGGATGGCTCCTCTCCGCCCTGGCGATTTCTTTTACGCGACGCTGCTCTGCTCCTTCAGCTAAGTGGTGGAAAAAGTGATCGTAAAAATAAATTCTTATGCTGAAAAAGAATCAGCATCATCTTCACTGCTAGTGAACGAAAGAGATATTCTGTTCAAAGAAGGGCAACAGACGAGAGAGAGAGAGATTGAGTGTGTTTTTAAAAAGCCATTTTGAATAAATAAACGATTTCGGGAAGGATCAATTTCAATCTGTTACTTCACCGATGGCTACCACCGTAACACCCTACACCACACCATCCTCTGTTGAGGTATGTGCTTTGCAGCAGCTATATTTGGGAGGTTTCAAAGGAACGAAACAAAATGTGTACATTGGGAGAGAAAATACCACGAAGATTTGCTTTGGTTGGAAGGGATGGCCTGCATTGAAAGCGAAACTTTGGAGAAGGAGCGCATCAGGAATAGCACACACATATGATCATTCAGAAATGGGCATTAGTGAAAGGGTTCTAAATAATGTCGTTTGCGTGATCCAGCTTTCCTTTCCGGCGGCGACGGCGCCTCGGCACAGTTTGTTGGGCTGGAGCGAAGTTGGAAGGAACAAACTGTCTTCTTCGCTCCAGTCTCCAAAAACTTGTTGTTTTCGTTATGTGTCGTCTTTTTCCTCGCCATGAGACAGTGTGTATGTGTGCGAGATCTATCACATGAATGAACTTTTAAACATACTATAACTTTTTATGGGCTTTGTAGATATGAACTCTGTGGATGGCAGTGTTTGGCACCACCCAGTGGGTATGGGAAATATTTTCGCAAGAATGACAGTTGCTAAGTCGTTGCGCCTTTCTTGCCGTTCTAGCTATCTCTGCGAAGTAAAGAGTTACGGTCTTCCGGATGGAACGAAAGCATAAGCCCGAAAGAGAGAGAGAGAGAGAGAGAGAGAGAGAGAGAGAGAGAGAGAGAGTGTGTGTGTGTGTGTGTGTGTGTGTGTGTGTGTGTGTGTGTGTGTGTGTGTGTGCGCGCGCGCCTTTGGCTTCATTTCTCTTTGGGGTCCGTAGGATATTCTCATGGGCCGCTAGCTTCATGTGCTTTAACCAACAGAATGGGTTGGGGCGAACGATATCTTTTCACTTCATGTGAGGCGTCGTTATCCTTTGGGGTTTGTTTTCTTGCCGGCATCACTTTTCCGTTTTTCCACATGTGTCGAATGACGAAAAGAGGCGTGTGAAAAAAATCATCTGCATGCAAATGATGGTAAGTAAGGCAGTAAGGCTCTCTCTCTCTATCTCTTGTTCGACATCATTGGCTTTGCCTTCTAGCTTCAGTTCTAGAAAAAGCTTACCACTTCGAGCTCGAAGTCAAAATATCAAAGGAAGGGTCAAAACTCTGGTGTGTGTTGTGAACAAACTTGACAAAACGCTCTCCCTCTCTCTCTCGCTCTACTACCACCCCCAGGAGCCGTTTTCACTAACGGCAGTTGAAATCGGTTTGACAGACCGATTTACTCTTCCCGAACGTACTAGCCGCCTCCTCTTGCCCGCAGCGGAAGAACTCTGAATAACGATGTTGATCGTTGACGATAGTTTTACCGTCCCAATGATCACACTATGCGCTTTATGCAAAATGGAAATAGTTGCCAGTTGTGTTGTGTTCTTGGGTAGTGTGCAGTGTGCCCAGCGCATCATGGGAATATTCAAATGTCTTCTCCTTCTCTGGGGCCGCGAGAGATGCGTTCTTGTTGGTTGGGCCAATATGTTCTCCGGTTGTTTGGAGCAAAGCAATGAACATTTACGATACGATCATGCATAGGAAGCTTTTAGTGAAATGATACGCCCGATGTGTGGGAATGCAAGATTCACATTCAGGAGGAGTAGGGAGGGGAACATAAAGGATGCGGCATATGCAAGTCGAAACTTTCTTCGCGAGCGCATTTGTGATTGATTTTACGACCTCTCGTCCTGCTTCTAGCTGTGACTGTCCTGTAGTGTTTGCTTTTTGTGTTGTGTTATCTCGCAAAACGACTGGGCGGCATGGCCTCATATCTAGCGGACTCTAACTTGTTTGTGTGTTTCGGTGGGACGAACCCAGGCAATATGCAGTTTCACACAACGGTGGTGTAAGCAAGTTTCCCACCGCGCGTATCTTGGTTGGATGCTTAAAATACGAATCCGTTTGTAGCCGCAAGACATCCAACTGCCGGCAATGTGATCCTCCGCGGAGCAGCCGATGTGCGGTTGACATCTTTTTGAACTTTTTTTTTTTGAAGATGAGAAGAGCAATGGAAACAGCTCATCTTCACATAGGAATGGTTGAGAACGGATGAGATAGAGGGAGGCGAGTGATGCATTTCCGTTGTTGCACATATGCTGCAGGCTCCCCAAAAAGTGGGTTTTGGGTTTTGGCTTTCTCTCCTTTGAACGCAAATGAACCCCTCCTCTCTCTGGCGGGACAGGCATTTGTGCAGACGATAGCTTTCGTAGGGACAGTTGCAAAACGTTGCCTCGTTGTGTGGTATACGTACGTGTATGCGGTATGCCTTTTCTTTACCACACTGCACAAAATGAGGTTGGCTCTTTCGATGTGTTATATGGCTCACGAAAAATAAGACAGAAAAAAGAAAAACGCAAAACAAAAACCGAAAACTCGTCGTTGTCGTCATACATCTCTTTTGCAACATTGCAATTGTTTGCGTTCTCAAAAAAATAAAAGAAAATAAAAAAGGCCCAGCGATCATCTCCTGTGCGTGTGGGGACACTGTATGTACGTACGCACACAGCTCGCGACCCCAAGGGGTGTGGGAAATGCAAATTTTCGATGCGACTGTCAACCATGCAGATGGCCCATAAAAATGCAGATCCGCGCGCGCACGCAGTACGTAAAGACACTGAAGAATACTGCTGCAGCCTTAGCTCTCTGGAGGCACAGTACGGCACACCGAACACCGAAATATGACTGATGATGATTGCGTTTCATTCATCAATGTTTGTGCCACGGTCGTGTTGTTGGTAAAGCCAGCAGCACATTTTCGGTTAGTTAAGGATGGACGTGTGATCGTTTTGTTTTTTAGTACGTGCACAAAACCTGCACTGTGCCATGTGGAGCTGGCTACCACTTGGCACCTTGGGGGGAGTGCATGTGGTGGGGAGTGGATGTGCTCTGTTTCTCCACCCCATTTTGACGCATACCCATTTGTCAGCCAGTCAGTCAGTCAGTCACTCAGCCAGTCAGAAGAGTCAGTTAGTTTAGTGCGCGGGCCAACACACCGTGGAGGGGGGAACGAATCATCGAAATGTCTTTTGTTTTTTTTTTTTATTTAACATAAATTACAATGTGTAGTATGCGTGGGGAGCGGGAGGTGGTTTACGAAAATGAAAAGTGCATCTACACTGTGAATGCATTACTCTGTGTGACCGAGTTTCTGTTGGGGGGGGGGGGGGGATCCTTATCCGCTTTCGCATTCTTATTCTTTTCAAGGGTTCGTCGTCTGCGCATCGCACTTGTGGAGTGGAGTGGCGTGGTGTGCTATATGCGGTGTTCCATCGACGATTTTTGTAGGGTTAAAAAATGGCTACACTTTTTATCCTTCAAGACGAAAATCGTGTGTAAATAATGTTGAACGCTGAAGAGGAGGCGAACCCGCACTTTATTGACCCGTATCGAAAGGATGATTTATATTCGATTCATTTGTAAGCCTTCACCGTTGATTGCTTTTAACCCGGGATCGGTTGGTTCTTGCATGTGTGCAGCGCCTACATTGTATATCCATTGTAGATATGTGTTTTTTTGTTATCGGGAATCCCAAAAAAATGGGTTGAAGTGTTCTATTAACGGTCTTGCGGTTTTCTTTTCGGACAGCAATTGTTGCCGCCCTCCTCTCGTTTATATATCCCTCCCCCTACTCTCCTCCGTGCGCTATTTATTCAACCTCCTTTCGACGTCAAAAACCTCTTCGGTTTTGGAGTTTTGGGCTGCAATGTTTGCTCTCGTACGTGCCACTGACAGGCACTTTGTACAATTGTAAGTAAGCCAAATGGGGACCAAAAAAAAAAAGGAGGAAAACAATTAAAAGCGTTGCATGGTTTATAAAAGTGCATCCACATACCCTTCTTGAGAGTGCACTCACGCGGCCGGGGCACAAATATGAACAACGGGATTATAGGACTTGCAGTTGAGTGGGGTTTTTTTTTGTTACTTGGATCCATTGGAGGGCGGAAAGGACTAGCTCTGGACAATCCGACTCATAGCTGTACATTTGTGTGTGTGTGAATTACAGGCTGTGGTTTTTTTCTTCTCCCCCTGTACATGTCATCAACATTTTATTCGAATATATGGAGTACGAGCTCTCCCCCAGCGTGAACCATACAAGGTAGTATGTATACTCCACAATGCATCAACACCCACCTCCCCCTATTCCATCGTCCACAGTTGTGGTTAACGTAAAGTAATGACAATTTTTGTCGAGCACGGTAATAACAGATGTAATAACGAGACAGCGCAAGCGACTCAAAATCATTGTCAAAAACATTCAACGGAGAAGAAGACGGAGCAGGAGGAGGAGTATGCTGGTACGCGGTCTCATATCATCCGTTGCTTTCTTGATTCTTTTCACCTAGTGTCGTAGCAACGTACCGTCACTGCAGCTCCCCCTCTGTGTGGTTTATGCGTGTGGTTTCGTATTTTTGTTTAAAAAAAAAATCATAAAAATATGGTCCGCTATGTTCCATTTCGGCTTGTCAACGCTGTTTGGTGATGTGTAGTTTCCTCCCACCCAGCCTACGTTACCCAAAGGCTGTTACTTTTTCTGTGCGTGCAGTGCGCGCACTGTTGATGCGATATTGCATATGCATTGAAATTCAACGAGACGCGCACGATTCGGGCTGGAAAGGGAAGGATACTCCGCACATAGAGAGTGTTGTAAGGAGCAGGTGTGTACCATAGAAGGGGTGAAGAAGAGTGGAGCTTGACTGGTCGGGGCGAGCAGGGGGGGGACACATGGGATGTAGTATATGTGCATTGTTATTAAAATGATGCATTTGGGTGGTTCATTTGTTTGTAAAATAAACCCTGCCTTCCCCCTTGCTCTCCGTCCCGGAGTTGGTCGCCGCACGTATGCAAAGGAATTGCGAGGATACAAGTTTTGTTTTTTGTCTTTTTTTTTGCTGTGGTACTTTTGTGTTTGTCGAAGGATTTGCGGGTAAAGAGGGCCGTGTGGAGTGTGTTTGTGTAACCGCGCCAGTGTTTCATCATCCCTTTCCTAGCCCCTGCCCTTTGTTAAGACAAGCGGTACGCGAGTGAGATGAATAAACGGTACAGGCAGACATTGAAGTGTGCGCGCTTGCTGCTTTGCCGACGGCCACAGTTTTGAGTTGTGTCATTTTTCGTTTTTAAATATTTGCAAAATTGACATCGCGCCTGTGTGTGTACAAGAAGAAACAGCACAGACGGGCAAGGGAGGAAGACGAGAGAGAGAGAGCTGAATACGCTCGCCAATGGATGTGTGGCTTAAATGTGTGCACCACCACCCAAGTACGTGACTGGCCCCAAAAGTGTAGCTGCAGAATTTGGCGTTTCCTCTTTTTTTCGTTTACCAATTTGCACAACATACTTCGGTTCAGGATGGAGTGCGTATGTCAACGAGGGCTGTGTGTGTGTGTGTGGTGCCGGCAGTAATTGAATGCAATACACTACCGCGGTAGGACTCGGCCGAGGTGTCCTTTCCAAAGGCAAAGCAAGCGTGTTACTGTTCTGCGCTTTCTTAATTAGCGCTGATGAAGTAATTTCATTCCATTTCTTCGTCTCGAGTTTCGAGTGAGCATTGCTGTGGTCGGTAGGAAGAATCACTGACCTCCATAGCAGGATTTCCAACCAGCTCGTTCTCTCTCCCAGCAACCCAGCTTGTTGGACGTTGTGTGAGGATAATCACTGCTGCTCAATAAACATTATCGATTGCATTTACTGCTTGCCACCGTCTACGTGGGAAAAAATGTTGCTGTTTAGGATTAGTTGGTACCGATTAGTAACGAAACATTTAAGTCACCACTTCCCTGAACAAAAGAGCGGTAAACCCCTATGACCCCACCCAGGTCATGGTAAGGTTTATTATTTTATATTTTTGTGTGGCCGGGTGCCGTATCGTTTCGCAAATGATTGATGATCGGTGCCAGACGCAATCAAACCTTTCCCGCTGTGTGATCCCCTTTACCCAGCTCCCAAAATCCCACTCATACACACTCCGTGCTACTTCATCAGGTTAACGATATCATCTCCCCTGTTGTTGTTTGGATGAAGCGCAGTGGCATCATTCCGGCGAAACATCGTTACAACATCGAGCTGGGAGGGGGCATGCACCGAGAAAGGAGCAGAGCAGCACCAGGAGCCATCTAGGAGTCGGTTTGGTTAATGACTTGCTTTCTTTTTGCTAGATTTGACACACACTCTAAATCGAACTGCTAGCGGCTTCTGGATTTGTTGTTTTATTTTTGCACACCGGGCGGAGGCCAATAGCCTCTACTCTGCAGTGTTTGACGGCGCGAAATTCCGCGTAGAAAGAAAGAGCACACATGGACGACGCTAATTTGGAATCAAATCCTAAGACGCGACCGATGCCGCACACACAAACACAGCTGATTACAATGTATCTCTCGTCGGAGTCAAAAGAAGAGTACAGCGGGGAGGAGGGTACTGGGCATTCCGTGTGGTTGTGGATGAAGAATGTAGCAAAAAAAACGAGTGTCGTGAGATTGCATTTGTTTTGCCCATTTACAAACACTTCCAATTGAACAGGAGAGTTTTTTTGTTGACATTTTTCTACTTCTGTCTAATCTCCTTCCTGCAGAAGATTTCGCTCGCTTGTCACATCCTTCGATTGATGAGCGATTCTTGTGTTTGGGAGTGCTGTTTTTTTGTTTGTTTGCTGCTGCCTGTCGTCTGCTTGTTTATTGTTTTCGCTTTCAAGTGTCTGGTTTGTGCCGTGTTGGAGGGGGTTAAGCGCACGTTAAACGCTAAGATCCGGTTGCGCGAATAGAGTGATCATTAAAACTGACTGACAGCGTTAAAAATAGGCAATTTTGGAGATGCGGCTGCTGTTGAGGGGGTATTCGCGCATGTTGGATGCAGCAGCTGGGTTTTATTTTTAATTGAACCGTTGTTCAATTTCGCATGACATGGTACTTATGGTTTTAGTGGGGGTTTTTTCTGCAAAGAGATTGTGCGTGTTATTAAAAAAAAAAAACATCATTTCATTAATGATGTGATGTTGTGACACCAAGCGTCGACTGCAGCTCGTATGCAACAAAAAAAAGTGTCTTTTTCTTCAGATTGATCTTTTAAACCCACCCAATATTTGCAACCACTCTGTTCCTGGTGTGTGGTGGTATAATTCAATATTTACCATTCACTCACGCCGCCAGCGAGACAGCAGTAATGAAAATAAAACTGCATACCGGGGAAGCGGTGCGGGGCTAACACGGTGTCGTCGCCACGCTAATGATGACATCATCATTGCCCAATCCGGGGAACTTCCGTGGGGCGGCGGTGAAGCTGTCAGCTGTCGATACGACGGTTGTACAAGTATACCCCGGCTATGCCGCGTCCTGTCGCTCTTCTTCACCTTCCCACTGGGGTAGGGGAGGGAGGGGGGGCGTAGCAAAGTGGGCTAAGACAAATAGCTTCCACCGACCGCGCACTTCCGTTTTGATGCGTGTCTCTCGCGCTCACCCCGA
Source organism: Anopheles merus (assembly GCF_017562075.2). NCBI lineage: Eukaryota > Metazoa > Arthropoda > Insecta > Diptera > Culicidae > Anopheles > Anopheles merus. Next base: position 30,110,924 of record NC_054082.1, on the reverse strand, counting down.
AATGGTGCTATTTGTATCGATGCAATTTGTTTTCTTGTTTGCCGCCCGCCCTGTCATCCTCCGTGTACCCATCGTCCTCATCATCATCAAACGTCTAACGCACAAACGGTGTGCGAAAAAGATATTGACAGTGCGGTGTACCGTGTGTCATCACTGCGTTGCGTAAAGTAGTGAGAAGTGCATTGGCGCGTGCAACGGTGGGGAAAAGGAAAAGTCACGACCTAGGTGATGAGAGTGCATTGGCCTGCATGAGTCTTGTCCCCAATTCGAGGAGGAGGGGGTGTAATATGTAATGTATGGAGTATGGACCTGCGTGAACTTTGTTGGTGCGTTTGCTTTGCGCGAGTAATATTTTATTTGGCGCAGGTAAAGTTATGTGTGTGACTTGCACCCTGAAAGTCAGTGTCACCATTATTCTCTGTGCATAGTGCACATTTCCATGCATCCATTTTTTTTAATTCATACTGTGCAACTGCAATTAGCTGCTAATAAAGAATTATCCTTAATGGACGATTAATTAGTGAAACAACTACCGATTGTGCACTGCACGTCGAGCATCATGCGGCACACATTCCAGATAGACGGCAAACACCGCTAGACAAAAAGGTGCAGTTCCTTATAGACTTCTCCCGACCTGTGCCCACACAGTCACCATTAGGAGAACCGTCGGATCAATATGAGCAGCTTGAAGTCGTCGCCGTCCCGCTCGGAAAGCTTAACTGATCGTAAAAATGATATTACTATTGAAATTTATTAGTAAAATGTTCAGTAGGTCGACTCCCCCCCCCCCCGCACACTCCTTTTCCAACCAAGCACTTGAACCGGCGCGCACTGCCTGCTATGCGCAAAAGCGTCATTCCGCCGGGTACCATTAGTATAGTCGGTCAAGCGCCAGTATGGCTAGTTGTTGTTGTTGTTGTGTGTCGTTTGCAAACTATTCTCGGTCACCACCACCGCTTGTTTTGCTGCTGCAATGGGGGGAGGGTTGCACAGGTCCTCTGCACTTTGGTGCAGCAGCCGGCCTATACGCGGCACTAACCCTCCCCAACCGAAGGGAGGGCATTGGCCGCGCTCAAGGTAAAAGGCCTAAGCTTCTCCTGCCTGATGCCGCTACTGCTAGGTTGCGGACCATACTGAACCGTTTCTATTAGACAAAACCGCAGAAGGCGTGGAGGAGGTGCAGAAGGTCTTAGAAATCCGAAACCGACCTCAATACGTGTGATGTGTACGTCCGTGAACTGCCCGTGAGTAGCAGCGTGCCGGTGGTGGTGGTGATGTGTCCGTAGGAGTTCTGTGCGCTGTGGCTGTATTACATAAATCGTGCACCAGATGACATGTAACAACCGCCACCGCCAGTCCTGGGTGAGGCTCTCCTGATATTTGTGCGAAGAACGCAAGCACGAGGAAGGAGGGAGGCTAATCACTTGATCGTGCGGTGTGTGGGGAGGCTATGTACTTTACAGCAGTTGAAGTTTGAAGTCAAGAGGGAGGGAGACTGCGGGCTGGTTATTAACCGCGAATGCACGGCGACAAAACAAAACAAGACGCTTTTCTAGGTCAATCTCTCACATGCATTAGAACACACCCTTCAAGCCTGGTTCGCTTAATCATACGTATTTAAATGTGCAAGTTAGAATATTTTCCCTTGCCACAGCAGCTCACCCCCCCCCCCCCCCACTCCACTCGTCACCCTCCGTCGTGAAAACTGTTGTCAGTGCCACGACAAGCAAATGGGAACGATCTCACGATTTATCGAGTTTTCTGTACCGTTTTTGACACAGCGACAGCTTTGACGTGATTGTACGTATGTGCGTGTGTGTGTGTGCTAAGATACGTATCTCAGTGTGTTTGCTCGCATTGCAAAAGTTATTGCTGCTGTTTGTTTATCCGCGTCCAGCCGAATGCTCCAAATCGATCGAAAAGTCAAGGTATGCAACTCTTTTCGCGCGCAGAGTGTGTGTGTCCACCCTTTGTGGGTACCTTTTGCTCTGTATCCCGTGGACAAGAAAGTGGGAATTGGCAGACGGGCTGGTGTGTGAGGTAACGGGGGTGCCCTTGTTGATGTAGCAGCAAGGTACATTTGTTTGCCCCGACTCTCCTGTGCATATAATGCATTGCGCTGCAAAACTGAAGAATTGCTGTTTCGAACCTCCTCCAAGTAGAGTCGTCCTGTGAGCCACCATTCCCCGGAGCGCGGCGGGTTGTGATCGGGAACCGGATTAAAATATTATCTCATTCGATATGCAATCTGTGTGTGAGCACGATTTGTCTCTTGGAGTTCGAAGCCAGTGGGCGAGTGTAGTAACCCACAACTTCAGGCCATAAGGCGCGCGACAGGTGAGAATAAGAGGTACAGAGATGCGAGGTTGAGCTGTATGCTTCTCCCAGGTGCCTTCAGAGGGGTATTGAAATTATGCAGTAGCGCGCACTATAGAGAGCGGGGAGTTCGGAAAGGGATATAATTAATCAGACAGAATCAGAACAACGTTTCTCACTCTGTGACAGCTCTCCAAGAGCGTGACTGCAACCCGTGACTGTTTCCAGATCATCGATACAGCAACGCAAACAATATTCGAACCTTTAATCTAATCAAGGTGTTGAACTTGCTGATCCTTTTGCTTTGCTGCGCGGGGTGCCTGTTGTGCAGCTTTCCCATCAAACTGCTGTTGCTCCAGTTTGGCAACGAGCAACTCTGCCCGCACATTTTGATTTGTGTCCGTCTTTTTCTTATCAAACCTTCGCTGTGTGTCAAGCGTGTGTTGTTCAGAGTGGGGCCGGTTTGGCACAAAAGTTTGGCATTTTGGCAGCGATTGTTGAGAGAAGCAGGATGATACTGTCGTCGCTGGTGCATAATCGCGCATGGTTGGGCGTAGGCACCACTCGTTCGCTTGCTGATAACCTCTCAGCTGAACCCCGACGCAAGGCGGTGCAGCAGCGGTTACGAAAGGGGGGGGAGCCTTACATAGATGCAAACGCGCGCGCCTCATATGTTGTATGCCTGCTTGAAACGCATGCGGCTGCTTTAGTGTGGGTTACACGCGGTGCAAGGAAGGAAGAAGTCGAAGACACAAGAACATCATGCAATTGTGCTTGATAAGAAACCGAGAGTGGAAGTTTGTGAAGGAGGGAGAGTTGTTAAATAATCGTCTGTTTGTGACGCTGTGTGCGGAGTTGCTTTTATGACTCACAAAAGGTCCCTCCTCCTTCCCCCTCCGTTATTGCATCACCGAACGCAGAGAAGCATCCATCACACGCGCCCTTTTTTCTGAGTTTTGACAGAGCTTGTCCGACCGTAAGTGACCGGGTGAGAGATAAAAGTTGGCAGGACGATTGTTGCACAACAACACAACTCTGGTCATTCGTTTCACCGGAGATGACATACTTTAGGGGAGCGCGCATTGCATTGTTGGCGGTGCATAATTTGCCCAGTGACGACGAAGACGACGACGGCAACGACGTCTAGGCCTTAGGCCGTAGTAGACACGCATTCGCGTACATTAACGTCCTCTTGCAAACGCGACTGCGGTCATTCCACTGTCTCCGGCGGCCAAGGTGAGCGAATTTCAATTCGTCGGCCTCAATCTCGGCACCAGCATATTACGCTTACGCTATCGGCCGCGCGGCGTACGTCCGTCAGCGAATTCCAGCGTTCAGCACATCCATTTGAATTGCATAAAAACGCCTCTGCGGCTGGGGTGCGGCTGGGTATGCGCGAAGTGTTGGGAGATGGTGAGGAGGTGTGTGGATCTTTTAAAGGGGCGCAACATGTAAAGTGGACTTAGAATTCGTCAAGCGCGCGTCAGGATGCGATGTGTCTGCGGCGTAGTTTGAATCGCTCCTCGCCTGACGCATTTTTGTTGAGCTTTGAATACATTCCTGTGCATTGATTAAAAAAAATCTGTTGGATGTAAGAACCTCGATTTAAGGCTCGGAAATTGAAGAATTTAACCAACACACACACAGGCACACTTTAAAGAAAGCAAACCTTCGTCAACTATGAAGCGGAAGTTTTCTGCTTAGGGAATGTTTGCATACCGTCTGAAAAGTAAGTCTGCACGACGGAGGTACGAAAGATATGCAATTCTATTCCCAGCCGCCAAGGGAGAGAAACCCGAACCCGGACAAATATCCCTTGAAGACATGGGCTTTCCGTTTTCGGTCAACGGCACCGATAGCGGAATAATGTGAAGTTGAATTATTCACCATATACCCCCACTAGCCCCGGCGAAGAGACCCTTTAAATGAAAGCGAAGGTGGTGGAAAGCGACAACAGTCCTCTGCTCGGCTGGGTTTTAATTTCTGAGCGGTTTTTGGTAAGCTCCAAAGTGTCACTGACATCAGATGTGTTTGACCTCTTCCTCTGCCTTCCCAAGAAGAGTCAAGGCAATGCCAGGAATTTAAATGTCCATTTGCTTATGCGTTTAGCCTCTCCAAATGCCATTCGCATCGAATGCTGTGGACAGCTCCCTGGTACAGAGGGGGTGGGTATGTGGAGACGCTGGGTGTAGACGCTGTGTGTAGACAACATCCAACCAAGAGGATTAGAGACCGTGGGAATTCGGAGAAATAAAAAAGAAGCCCAGGCTGTGCAAAACAAAGTGCTGTGGACGTCCCCGTACACACGTCAAGTCTCTGTGTCCTCTGCGGTTGATCCTACCTTCGAGGAGAGAGAGAGCAGCTTTGAGAAAGGATGAGTGTTCCCGGAATACGAAATAATATTGTGTGCGCACACATTGTGTCGTTTCGTTTTATTCTCAGGAAATGATGGTACGGCTGTGGGAGGGTCAGGGGCCAGGACGAGAGGGATCGATGATAAAATATGCAAATCCATTAGAGTGATGTACGATGTAGGAAGTTGATTCCGGGAGCAATCGCCTCCCGAATCGAGTCCCGAGTACGTTAATCCAATGCGAGGGGGGGTTGATGAACGGCCAAAAATAGCTTTGGCTGGGGTTTAAATTACTTGGAAGCGCATGTTCCCTAAACAGCGGCGGCAGTAGCAGCATTTCTAACAAAATTTCAAGCACCAAGGCTTCAAGTTATCTGAACTTGAAAATATCTGAAGCTGGAAGCAATGCGTTCTTTGCAACAGGTTGTACAGGTAGCGCGACTTGGACTTGTGAAAGCTTGAAGCATTTAGCATGGGAGTTTGCATCACAATCTTCTTGTGTGTTGTGTTGCTATGCCGCGAATGCTTTAAGGATATGAAGGTTTTTAACGGAATGCTTAAAATGGCACTCTTCACAACACTCCAACGACGGGTTCCTACCTGTACCATTGGATTGGATATCGGCAGAACCATCGCTTTTGTTGGTTGGGTCAGTAAATTGTACATATTATTACCTTTAAATCGAACAGCGCCCCGCAAGGAGTTGTTTTCAATTGGCGAGAGCGAGCAAGAACCTCGCACAGTAGTGTACTGCCAGTCCCGTGCGAGATTCTACGGAAAAGCATGAAATCGGAGAATTTATTAATTATTCATAGCATTGCACATGTTTGAAATGGCTCGAAAGGGAAAGGATTGGTAGCTGGCCAGGTGTGTAAAAAGTTCGTTTTACAATTCTGCCTCGCGTCGCAAAGCGAGGAGAGGGCTTTAAAAGGCGGTGGGTAGTTCAATGGGAAAATATTCATACGCTTATGCTATTGAGTTAAACAAACTCCATAAGCGGCCGGCGTGAAATGAGTTGGGATAATTTATTTCCATAACATCAGAATCAGCTCAGAACACCTTCTTTCGGTGTTGTTCTCCCCATCGGTGCGCGTTAAAGAGTTTAATATTAAGACACTTCCCAACATGCGCCTAATTTGTGCCTTTTTTAAACCACACGGCCTTTGAAATGTTGAATTACCCCGATTCATGGCTTCATTAGCTCTGGTTATGCTCTAACTACTCTGCGCGCTAATCCTTACTCATACGCCTTCCATCCGCTTGCAGTACTTCCGCTTTAATATTATCGATCGTAAAAATCGCGTTAAACATGTCACCCCGTTTGTGTCTGGGGTGGTGGTGGTCGAACGTTTCAGCACACGCCACAGCGCACATACGCGAGTCATCGCTTTGTTCCGTAGAGGCCTCTTTTATTATTGTTGGCGTGGCCTGACCCCCAAAAGCCCCCCACCAAACGGCAGCAACACGACGGGGGAGCGTTTGAGTGAAAATTCGCTTGAATCTGAGAGGAAAAAGCGGGCGCTTTTCCGACCGGGTTTCGGTTTCGTTCGTCTCTCGCCGCTCTCTCGATGGTACATTCAACGACAACAACAGCCCAGCCAGACGACTTTGTCTGGACAGGCCGGAGACAGTAGGCCCGCCGTTTTCTCATTCAAGGCCAAGCGAAAGGAAAAGCCGGAAAACAACACCCGAGCGACGGTGTGTGTGTGTGTTCGGCGTTTCGGCCAGACGCTGGCATGTGTGTTGAGCACAATGCCTGCGGTAGGTTCTCTCTCTCTCTCTTGTTTTCGCCGGCATGGTGGATATTTGTAGGCCTATGCCAAGGCTTTTCTACTTCGGTTGTCCCCGGGTTTGGTTTTTCCTAGCTGTGTTTGGCAAGTGCGGACGGTAAGGGCTGTTCGTCGTCACCTTCGTGTTTGTATTTTGAACGCCAACGGCCAAACTTTTAGTCGTTGTAGAAGGCGGCGCGCGAACTGTGCCCGCGGAGAGCTTAGTGTTTCTGTGCGTTGTTACCACTTTTTCATTGGATGGAATGGAAAATGCGAAGAATGGAAATGGTCGTTTACGGTTGATTTTTTTTTGGTGTGTGCATTGTTGTGCCTGTTTGAGCATGTGCTCACGTAAATATGAGCTTTATGCTATATTGTGCACGAAGAAAAGGGTTTTTTTTCTCGAGCTTCGTTACCAGAAATCGCTTTTTGGGGCGCGGCGCGGTCGGTGAGGCACGGTGTGTTGAGTTTGTTTGTTGTTTTTTAGACCGGTTAGCTCAAGCAGATAAATCCTTCTCCCTTTTCGTCCTCTTTGCCCATGTTGTTGGTGCATTATGGAGCAAGAATTTATCGGCAAGCACGCGTGGTGGAATTTGTCGTGGTTCTGGTTCCTTTACATGCTCCATGCGGTATTCGCACGTCGCATTGGGGTATGAGCTGTGTGTGTGTGTGCGCGCGCTAGAGAAGCGGAGGATGAAGAACGATTATCTTTTCAGCTGATAACATGTTAATGTTGTGGAGATGCTCCCATTACTTTGGCTCGTTTCGGTAAGGAAAAGAAGGGTGGTCGCGGTGTGTGTCGCGTGGGTTTTGCGGGCTAATTCATGTGTGTCCGACCGGCGTCTAGCAGTGTGTGGTGTTCTGTGTGTTGGTATGCGCAATTCGACAATCTTCTTACACACAACACCCCTACACGCGCGTTGTGATGAAATGTGAGAGACGGGAAAAACGACCACCCTCTACTGCCGCACACAGAGTCACACACCGATAGAGTCTCAGCGATGAGGCTAGATTATTGTGGTCGTTAGCAAAATTGATTGCCAACAGCCGCAGAGCTTTGCCTGCTTCTTGGTTCCTTGGCTGTTGGCAGCATCATCCGAGCACTGTGGTATGCTGCTTCGGATCTCTTTTCCAAACCAAACTGCTGCTACACAATAGCCATTGAAGGATAAATAGGAGATCCTCGTTCGTTTCCGAGCACTTAGCTTTCATTGGTGGGAAGAACTATTTTTTCCTCCCCTCGTGGGGAGAGGGTTTTGTGTGTGATTCTGTCAATGGTAAATGTCAGTTATGGAGCAAAACATGCTGAAGCTCTCTTCTGCTCTGATGGTGGTGATCCTGCATGAAAGCTGCTGCTAAGTGGCATAAGATTAGAGATCAAGGTTTTGGGATATATATATTCCCAGCAGTTGGCGATAATTGCCCTCCTTCGAAAAACGACCAATACAGCAAAGCAGAGAGCACTTAAAAAGGGCTTTTGTGTGTGAGTTGTTGTGTATACCTTTTTAATCTCGCAACAACATAAATCCTTTTTCAGTTTTTCGTCGAAGTGTTTGAAAAGCGGCTGATCGGTTGTTTTTGGCTGTCTGGTTTTTGGGCAAGAAAAAATACACGCTCTTTCAAACATAATGGAGAAACTTGCTGCTTGCCTACCATTGCGCCACCATTTTTTTACCCTACGATGTGGGAGTCCCATTCGTAAATCGATATTGAATTTTACGACCTTTTGTGACCATGTTTCCTGTCGTTGCGGCGGCGGGGGCTGCTGTGTTTTGCTAGGTTGTTTTCCGGAGCCAAAAGTTAAGAGTTTGAGTGATGGTACGGGCGAAATAAAAACGAACAAAAAACTCGTCTAATCGAATCCAATTTGGTTTTCAGTCATTCCGATGCTCCGTCCCAGTGGAAGAGCAAAACGCAAAGATCATTCGGTTATGCTCTTGTTGCCTAACATACACATACACCACACCTCCGACGGGCATCTCGAGTCCGACGCCGACGACGGCGTCAACTTTGTTCGGGGCAAAGTCCTCTCGGATTGTCAGGTTTTTCGCCGCATGACGCGGATATTGATTCTTCGCTGTGTCGATATTCTTTGCCATGTGGTCGCTTCCAATTTGTCAAGCGCGCGCCACCACTGCGCCGTGTTGTAAGTGTTCCATTTTCTCTTCCGCTCCATGTCAATGCTCAACTGCTGCCGGCCATGTACAGCAAAACCTGGTGGTGTGTGTAAGATCCTGGCTATGTGTGTCCTGCCCTTTCCACGCTCACATGTTTTATGTTTTCCGATCGGAGAGATATGCCGATGTAGTATGCTACAATGTATCCGTTTGCCTGTAAACTAAAGGGCTTGATTTTTATTGATGGTGGTCGCCGTCGCGCTGCTGCTGTTGTCGTCTGCCGGAGTTGGATTCGCCTTCAGGTGACGAATTGACAGGACACACACACACAAATGGTGATGTCTGCGAGGGCAGCGCGCGCGAACATTCGATCTTTCTGCCGTCCGTCATAATCGTGTCAGCGCGCTGAGTTGTTGATTCGGTTTCGATTCATTGCACTCCTGACGAGGCTCAGGACTTGGGAATCATCGATTGGTCCGTGGCATTCCGTCGTGTGGTGAGTGGCGTTTTGTTGTCGTGGAATGTGGATTGCTGCCGTTTAGGTAGAGGGATTGAGATATAGATTTAAAAAAGGAATGTAAGAGATGTTCATAAATTTCCTTTATTTTTATGCGTGCGATTTTTTCATGTAGTTGGCGTTTGAACTCATTTTCTTTAGCTCAATTTCGAATTGATTTTTAAATCTCAGCAAATATTGAAAACAATTGAAAAAATTTGAAGATTTAAACAATTTTAGATATCAATTTTAGAGTGAAAAACGAGTTCTGTTTGACAAAAATATGCACCAACAGAGAGAGAGAGAGAGAGAAAAAAAAATACACAGCTGAACCAATGCCTGATGATGATTGAATGACAAGCGCATCGATAATCGAACGTCGTAGCGGAAGTAGCTAACTGTCAATCATACATTCCCATGCCTTTTGTACTCCCGGTCGATCGGATTTGTCATCAGGAGCAGTAGTACTGTCGTGTGTCTCGTGCCGAGTTGGGCGTGTAATCCTGCTTATGTTGCTCCCTTTTCTACTGAAGCATCACAAACCTGCTACAAAGAGGAAAGCTAATGGGCGTGCGTTGTGTGCAAAAAGCGACAATAGGGGCACATTAGATTCGCTTTTTTTCCGGCGAGTCTTTTGCAGCTATTGTGTGTTTAGTGTGGTTTCCGTTTTGTGACATGATCCAGTCTGTGAGCTGGACGCATACATGTACACGTAACGATGAGAGGCAGGAGAGGGTCGATTACACGTCAAAAGGTTACTGATTTTTATCCTGCCTAAATCCCCGTTGCTGCGGAAGAGCGTTTCGGCCTAAATTTTCTTCAGCATTAAAGCCGATTGACAGAGGAAACATTTTGTACGGAAGCGGAATAATATTTACACGTGTGGTGGATGGGAGAAGGAAGTATCAATGGTCGTGCGATGATGGAAATCAATTTTCATATCAATTAATTAAATCTCCCCGATGGGATACGGCTGCCGTTCGATCTTGTTGAATACATTTTGCGTGGTTGATTTTATGATATTAACTATTTTTTTTTTTTTTGGAGAAGCCCTCTTCCTTAGCAATAGGATCAACAAGCAAGTCAATAGGAGATGAAAATAAATTAATATGAATGTGTTGTGCGCGTTACGGCATTACATGACACTCCAAAGGAAACGTAGAGATAATCTATATCAGGGTCAGGGGTTTCTGGATATTAAATAAAAAGGTTTCCTTAGCAATACAATCCAAAAAAGGAACAGCGCGCTTCCCGGAGAAAAGGAGAGGTGCTTGTTTTGTATGAGATATGTGGTCAACGATTTCCAACCATCCAACCGGAAGTCCACCTAGCAAAAAGGATGCGTTCGTTCTGTTCGGTTGGTTGAATTCTGTTGATTCGGGTTGCCTAAGCAGAGAGAGAGCTTGTTTGTTATTCTAAAGACGAATCCCAAAGCTCTTTCACACACGCACGGATGGTACAATCGGCTAGCTTGTCCCCTTTTTTCCATGTGTGAAAGTGAATTTTCCAACCGTCAAATACGCAGAGGATCGCCAAGCTGTGTAGCCGACGACTTCATTTTCTCCGCAAACAAACACACTGTTAGCCATCGGTCACTGCTGGTTATTTATTTATACTCATCGAAGCTTTTGTTTTCCTTTTTTTAGCTTAGCCTTAGGAACACAGGGTGAATATGCTCTCTCAGGTTTTTTTTTCCTCTGCTTAGTGTAATGCGTTTGGGAGGTCCGTTCGTGCGTGACTCGCTACTAAGAAAATCCTTCTTCCGTTTGTTAGGAAACGGTCGTCGTGGTTCGCGTCGTACGAGTTAAATTGGTATCTGACTGTGCGAAATCGATTGGGCGATTGTCTTTTGATATGATGAAGGGGGTGGTGCGGGCATAGCTTTTCCATCCTCGGGCTGATAGCATCGGAATGAAGTTATCCGATTGGGACGGGCACAACACCAGTATCCGTCAGTGTGTATGTGAGCAAAGGAGGAGGATTCAAGATTGGCATTCGATTTCAGTTGTCCGACTTCAATCTTGACGCTGTGGAAATCAACAGTTGGAATGATTATTCTTGTGTGCTTTTATTAATAGACTGCAATGAGGTTTTTACATCCCTTAATATTGCACTTAACAGTGAAGGAAAGGTTGAATGAATTAAAATATCCTTTTACATACTACAAGGATCTCTTCGATGAAAAATATTCTGCATTAAAGGCATTCACTATTATCGTTCTAAAAAGCCGTTGTTGTTCATTGCTGGTAAGCGTCAGTTTTCCTTTTCCATCCGTGATATTGATTTCCTTCCTTGATGAATGGCATTGTGAGAATGCGCTCCACCACCGCACCAGTTGGGACGAGAGACGAGTGCGCACAGCCATATTGTTGGACCCTTTTTCTCTGGCCTGCGGGAGGAATTAAACTTGATGACACCATCCAGCCGCGGCGCTACTACCCCCCCCTCCCCCAAATGCTGCTCCGAGGAAGAAGAAGAGGTCGTACTATGTACCGCCGTGTACCGGTGTCTGGACAGGATAATCTGTTCTTGGTGTGGCGCCGGCAGCCATATACTCTACGGGCTTTCATGCGGTTCGGGTCGTCGCTTCCCATTTTTTTTTTTTGTGTTGTTTTGTTGGCATCATCTCTTCTAGCCAATAATAATGGCAATAATGTTGTGCGTCACCCAGCCTCTTCAACTGACCCCCCCCCCCCCCCCCCCATCACTCCTGGTAATCTCACCCGTGCGAAGGTGCAGACGAGAACGTTAACGGGCGTCATATTGTGAAATTTAATATTCAAACCCATTCTAAGCGGATGGCAGGACCTTGAGAGAGTAGAGGTTGCGGGAGGAGAGGTTTTGTGTGTGTGTTGAGGAAAACTGCTAACAACCTTGCTTCCCTGGATGGTCCCCACCCACGCGACCCTATGTGGGAAAATGTATTTCTTGATGGGTTTTTCCGTGTGCATATCGCATTTTCATGAGCCACCACCAGAGCGCGCGCTTTCTGTTTTCGAAAAGGGCGGTCGATGTGTTTTAGAGCCTTTTTTGTTTTGTACTGTAAATTTTATTTCTAACGCGTCTACCTTCGATCGGTCTTACGGAAAGGAGCAGGGGGAAGTGCTTAAGCACACATTCCAAAACTCAAAGCGGATGCTCCCATTCCAGTGTTGTGATAATTGTCATTGTAAAAATGGGAATTATCCACGGGTAGTTTTTCAGCAACTGACATTTTGCGCCAGAAAACCTTTTTTGCACTCGAACGTGTTGTTCTATGGCTCAGTACGCGTTAATGCCGCAAGCATTAACTTCCTGGCCGTTTGGTGTGTGGTTTGCTGGTGCCAAATCTATCTCCATCCCTTCGCGTTGGATTGGATATCGTTAGTTCCGGACGAATAAATTCAATTATGCTTAGAATTCGTGCATTTCTACGTGAAACGAGACTGAGAGAAAGGCAGCTAAACACCACAGCATCACCTTTCTCGGATGCAATTGACTTAAATGACCCCGAGAGCTCGGGGCTGAAGAATTCTCGGGATAAAGATTAGCAGCTGGTAAGGTAGAGAGCGCCCGTGCTTGGTTCAGCGCAGATGTGGTAGTTGTCAGCAGGATGCAGTAAAAATAACGATTTTAATTTTCTCCCAACCTGGAGAAGAGTGTACTTTGGCGAGGGTTATTCGCCTGTCTCATCCTGGGTAATCGTTACCTCCTGCTCCTCCCTGTCTGACGTTCGTAAAACTCGTGAAAATTGTTCAAATTTGTCTGCTTTTGGTAGTGTTTGTAGAACCTAAGCTGCTCTTTGGTGCAAGCAGGATACACCGCACAAAGCCCCGACCGACCCGATCACTGTGTGTGCAGTTAGTGCACACCATCGTAGCACAAAAGCTTGGGGACCCTCTCTCCTCCCCTACTGCAGCTCTGGTGGTGGGATGGATAATTAAATCGGTCGGCTCCGCTCTAATATGTGTCATTTGGGTGGCTAAAAGCATTCCCAAATTGTTTTTACTGCCCATGACGAAATGGATGACAATTACATCAAGTCAATTGTTACGACCGTGTGCGCCATTACCGTGAGGGGGAGAAGCTGTTAATGGACGCTAATTCTCGAACATTGCGGCCCCTCTTCCAAAAGGTGCGAAACACGTAAGTGGGCTGGTTGTGTTTGTTTTCTTCATCGAGGTGACGAGGTGCACACTTCCGCTGGTCGTTGGTGGGCGGTGTGTGTTCTTAAGGTAGTGTGGAGCTGACGTTATGCAAGTTCAAGATTCGTTTGATTTGACTTTTTGAATGCTACCACCCACCTCTCGCTCCCCGGCTGGGAACAATTTATTCATAGCTAATTGATTTCCTTATTTGATTGTGTCAGGACGCCTGATGGCGGTTGCATGCCAAAGAAATGGGAAGTCTTTAATCGGGGGAGTAGCAAGAGAGGGCAGCGATGTGAGAATGAGTTTGAGCAGCAGGTGACACAATGTTCATTCCCCTCCAAATCGTCGTCCGCATTTAATGCATTTCAATTGTTTTTGTTCCCATTTCTCGCCTAAACGGTAACTGCGGCGTTTGTGTGTTATTGAAATGCGCCCGCACACACAAACACATTCCTTTATCGGTTTAATTGCAGCGATACAACGACTAGTGAAGGTCATTTGCCTTTTGCGATGGAAACGCCACACCCGGAAAAAAGAAAATGCCATATCATGTCATTGCCGCCTGCGCCCCAGCTTGGGTCGGTCCCAATGTTTTCCCAACACTTGGGAAAGAGAGAGGATACGCGTTAAGGGAAACGCGGCCAGCCAAGCGGCTGAAGCAGGCAGATGTGTGAAAGCTTTACGATGGTAAACCGTCCGAGGGGGGCTGCGCCCATGAGTGTTGCCAGGGTCGGTTAATGATCGTTTTGGCTGAATTTTCCATCCATTTCCAGTGCGCGCCGGGTTCAATCGGGGGAAGAAGTCTGGGCTGCTGTGTGCCTTCTTTGCCGCTTGGTGTGTTGTCCGCCTCCATCACTGACCATGGAATTTGGACAATTTTTACGTCTGAATAAGAAACACACTTACACACACACAGACCCTCGGGACATGCTCGTGTGTTGGGTGGGGGATACTGCCGGCTACCGCCCCTAGATTTGCTACCCTCTTACGGGCGCGCTGCTTCTGGTGCTCTCCATTCCGATGGATTAATGGGGTGTTGAAAATTTATTGCCCCGGCATCGTCAGGACGTGCGCGCGCCGCGGCACAGCTGTGTGGCAATGGCAAATTTCGGTTTCAGTTTCAGATGTTCCTCGACGGTGCCTTCTTCTCCCTTCCTGTCCCCGGTCAGACACCTTTTTCCGGGCTGGATATTTTTTTTGCTTCTCTTCCGGAAAAGCGAAGCCCCACAGACACAAAGCTCTCTTCCCTGAGATCGAGCGGACGAACACAGTACAGGGGTGTGTGGAATGAAACGGGGTTGTGCTGGCGACTGGGTATCCCGGGTATGGCTCGAATCGGTGATTTATACTTTCGTGATTACAGTCTAAATGAGATCGTCTCTCGCTCGAAAGATGGAGCAGCAGCAGCAGCAGGAGGCGCTCACCATCTTGTGTTCCACCTTTTAACGATCGGATATGGGCAGGCGAAACGGACTATGGGTTGAGAAGGGGAGTGGTGGTGTGTCTGTTTCAAGTGTGCTGTGGGGTAACACAATCCTTCCAACTTTTGAGCACACGGCATCGGTTCGACAGCGATGAAAGTATGACAGAGTTGAAAGAGTTGTTCCTCCCGGGCTCGGTGAGGCACAACCACACCACCACCCGAAGGAAAATATGATAAAGGATTTATTAATGACAAGCAGCGGCGCACCATTCACCATCTCCATCTCCATCTATATATCCCAAAAAGGTGTGTGTTGTAGCGGCGGTGGCGACGGTGTGTACAATCGTCCCCTAAGCAACCATAGAAAGTGATGCTGGGATGAGCGTTCAAAACCCTTCATCGGTGTACACGGCTTTAGATGCTTGAAAACCAGCGGCCATTTGTGCTTTACCTTTTTATTTTGCCTTTTGCCCGCATATGAGCTCCTTCTCCCTAGAAACCGGCGCTCGGGTGGGGGTGTTGAGTTTCATATTTATGGGTGAGGTCGAGTGATGAAAATGGTGTGCTTCCTTCTAAATGTGTGCAAACTGGCCGCCCCTCGGATCAACATAAAGCTGTGTTGCTGTTTTGCAGAAAAGAAAAGGGGAGAAATGCTTTGGGTGTGCTATTTTCATTGCGGCGGGAGTATTTTGCGCCATAGAGAGAAGGAAGCGCGTCAAGGACCTTCTTCCAAAAAAGCAATCCAAAAGTTTGCTGTGGGTGTGTGTGAGTGGGTGTGTAGAGACTTCTGGTTTGCTTGCCGGCAGATGGGAATGATGGGGTCGTTTGCCAGACACCTTTATCACGTTGGAAAGAAGAAAAAGAAGACCCTCCCCCCTCCCAATGGCGTTCTTCCTTTTTCCGCGTGTTTCCTTAATGCTAGCGGTGCTCTCCGAATCGTCTACAACCGTATAGCGTGTTGGAAAATGGTACGGGAAGGTTAATGTTTTAGAAATTATATCATCATTAGTGCAGCAGAGAGAGAGAGAGAGAGAGCGCGCGTGCGAAAAAGATCGTAAAAGTATCGACGAGGAGAGCAGACCATGAAATGGCTAATTGTGTGTAGTTAGCGAAAATAAGACGGAACAAGCGAACGATAAATTGTCTCAAACGCGAGCAGTAAATGGTTTGTTGCAACTGGTAGTGATTAATTTGATGGAATCGATTTGAAATGTTGCAGTTTTGTTTTACACTCCTTCCAGATACATCTGATCTACGGAGCTCAAAATGATCAAAATGATACTCATATTTAAGAATTGTTATTTAAGCATTTATTAAGCATTTTTGCCAACATTGATTTTAATGTTTTTAGGTGCAATGACTGCTGCTTCCGGCAATGCAGTGGGGGTGAATATTACCGGTAGTATTAACATAAATAACAGCTCATCAACAAGACTGTGCTGAAGCTTCTTTTTTTTTTCTCCCACATTATAGATTTCGGTTTTATTTTTTAATCTCTGTTTCCCCGACTTTTTCTCGATGGCCGACAGCGCTCGTTCGTGGCGGATGCTGCACAACACCCTCAGCCTCCTCACTGAGCGTTCTCAGCGCGCAGTGCATTTATCAGCAGCATATTTTACAGCTCATTAATACTTGATTAAGCAAATCCGTTTAGCGTTTGGCACCAGCACCACCGTCATGAACGGGAACACTTCGCTCAAGGCACAGGAAAAACTTTTCCCCGGCAAAGAAGATAACGCAGGGAAAGAAAAGTGAGAAGCTTCACCTCACCGGTTCTTCAACTTCAGGCGTACTGTTGGCGTATTCTTTTTTTCCCTACACTTTGCCATCAGCTGATCGTGTGCCCTTTCTAGATTGGTTAATTTGAGCAACGGTGGTGGTTCTCCTTTTTTTTGATTGTGTCGCAAGTAAAAACCGAAAGCATTGAAAAGAAAGCACCCAAAAGCTGATGCGCCCCGTCCTTACGGCGACGGCGACCGATTCTACGGGTCGATCAATAGCCCTTAACCTGAGGGAATTGCAAATTGGCCATAGTTCGAAGTTCATTAAACAAATCTGTCGTCTTTCCCCCCGACATCAACCCGTCGTAGTAGTAACCCCCCTCCAACCAGGAGCTGACGACACCAGGGTCGTAAAAGTTGTTGAACACAATAAAAATTTATAACTTTTAATTGAATCCGGCATCGTTTGCGCGGTGTAATTTTAGAATCACCGATTGTGTGGGGAGTGTTTGAGCACACAGTGGAATCGTGCAGGCGTTTCACTCGATATACAGAAGGATGGGTGGTTTTGGGTGTAACATTTTTTTTGTCTTGTTACTATTACTGCCCTCTCACAATGGCCATGATTTTATTGTGAAGAGTTGAAGATTTGCTCATTGCTCGAAACGTATTGCTAAAATAATTCCATGTTTTTCGAGTGCTTTTTTATTGATTGTTGAACTGTGTTCAACAATTTTCTACAAATTGAGCTTTCCTTATTTTAATGCCGTTCTGTCAGACGACCGACAACAGCACAGGCTTAGTAAACAAAGCAAAAAAGTTTGTCTTTCCTGCTTCCAGCGCTCTGGACGCGCTTCGCTCGAGTGGAAACTAATTTCTTCTCACTCCAAGTTGGAAGTAGAACCGTCCTGCTGCACACACCGCGCAGCTCTTTCTCTGCGACACGACGGCCACGTCTCTACACCGGTGTGTCTACGTGGGTGTTTGTTGTCCTCCGTTCTGCCATCTCCCCGTCCTTTCCTTTATCCCTTCCCGTTCGTGATTGAAATGCGCTTCGACCGCGTAAATCGGTTTTAATGAAAAGTAAACAAAACAGCTGTTTTTCTTTCGCCTGTCCTTTGCTTCGCCACCGGCAGCTTGCCATCAACATCCACCCCCCAGCAGAGGGCACTCTCACCCTAGATTTGGCACTTTCCAACCATCAGCCAGTCACAACAGTCACCCACAACCTCATTTTTGCGGTGTTGGATGGATGATGGTTCGCGATAAGCCACCAGAGCCGCCACCTCGCGCCTGCCAGCAAAGAGTGTGTGGTGGGTGGTGATGGTGCTTTTGGTGTGAACAGTGGCGGCGGCGGCCTATCAAGTTACGAAAGGTGGCAATGTCAATGTCAGAGCAGCGCCCAGGCGAGAGTTTTATTGGTATCTTCTCTTCTCTCCGGTGCCGTTTCTGTCGTTTCGGTGTATTGTGGCCAACCTCTCGAATTGACCGCGATGAGATGAGAAGCTTTTCATTCGCGTCTTGGGTGCGGATTAAGCGATAACACGCCTCGCTGCTGCCCGAAACGCTCCGTTCCTCTTTTCGGAGCTTTGCAGAACGGAGGGAGGAAAAGCTTCCCGTCTGTTCTAACGACAACCAGAAGCCGCCGCCATTACAACTCAATTTTCTTGTGCTTGTTGCCTCTCCCCGTTGTACACAGTGTGCGTAGGTGGTGGTGGGGTTCTATGGGTTGGAGGTGTTCTTTCGGGTTGTCGTTTTGTTTAATTACGTTTAGCGCGCAATGTTTTCTATATCCTTCCAACGGGACAGAGGGACACGATAGACTCGGGTAGAGGAGGTTTTGCGTTTGTCTGAAGGTTCTCTTGTACGAAGACGTGCGGAGACGGACTCTCCTCGGGCAGGAGCTGTAGAGGACGCGACCTTCGTAATGAATTTAATCAATCACAACTTTAATGGATTTCCGTTTTTCTTATTCGGTTAGCTTTTGTTTTCGCGTGCTGTGTGTGTATCGACAGGCAAGACGGGAAAAAAGGACGATAAAGTTTCTTTTCTAGACTTTGCAAATGTTGGCAGAATAGCGCCGTGCTCCTCTTCGTTCCTGGGGTGTAGAGTTTCTGGGCTTTGGTTAATTTAAATTGCAAATGCGAGGAACACGAACCCAGAATGTGCCCGGTGGTACACTCGAAGCAGATGGGTTTGTTCGTGCGTGGCAAAGAATGGAAATGATTTCTGCAGTGCCGTCGCGGCGCTATTGTGTATCAAGTGGAAAAATTATATCTGTGCTGAATTTGTAATTATTGTTTTAAAGCATGAAGAACCTTAACTAATAGCTCGTATAGCACCGTAACTAATAGACGCGTTGGTTTCTTTTTCTCTCTTTACAGGTACGACTGGTTTCTGATACGTCTAACTGGTAACATTTTCAACTGGTACTAAGGGTAAGACAATAATTGATATCGACTCTCTTCACTCGTACTACAAGTGAGCGAATGTAGAGATCGTTAATGCATTGGAAGGAAAGCACAGTACCATGATACACGTGTGCTGTTGAATGTTTTTCCCTGTTTCGATTCTGTCCTGCGCAAGATCCTGGATTTATTTCCAATTCCCTTTCGCAATTCCGATAAGTGAGTTAATGGAATTACTTGTCCCATTGGTCATCAGGTCCGCCTGCTTTTTCGATGAATTCTTACCAGACGGTGTGTTACAGAACGACTGATAGGATACATATATGTTCTATACATAGATATAAATAATTTCAATACTGCAATACTGAAATACATTGGATGAAGTAGTTCAAACCTGAAACAAGCAGGCGGCAAATTCATCGATGAAATGCATTAGATATTGAAGTCATTCGCTTGACTTAGTCGCTAATACGCACTTCTACTTGATATGCACTTCTACTTTTTGTGATAAACCCTCTATTGCGATGGATTATCCATTTCGTAATTGTCATTCAATAAGGGGATATGTCGGATGAGGACCAATTCTGGAGGTTTTGGAAAGATTTTCTCATTCCCTGCTTGTGTACCTCAATCAGAGATACGGGTAGATTCTTCGTGGCGTTTAGCTTGATCAAGACTACAACCGGAACAGGAAAGGGATGGGGAAAAATGAACACATGAAAAAGCTTCATTTTGGACATGGATAAAGCAATAGCATACAAAACAAGCAGCAATAGTTCTCCCCCGTGTGTGTACATGCCATACGGAGTAGCAAAAAATACGGCTCGTTGGCTTTCGGTAGACGATGACGAAGCACAAAGACACACACACACAAACATACAAGAGCACAGCACCACGCTTGGAAAAGTGTAGCAAGCTTTCTTCCTCCCTTCCCCACGAGAGTTTTCCACTAAATGCGATTTTTCTGCAAACCACCCACACGAGAGACAAGTCTGATCTGTACGCCTGAAGGGGATGGAAATCGCTTCGGTGTGTTGCTCTCTATCTCTCTCGTTCTAGACCTGCGTTGGGCAGCCCCACGCGGGCAACGACATGCACCACGGACGCACACTCACACGCTACCGATGGGGAACGCAAACGTCTCGTAGCCGGAAGAAGAAGGTTCACTCTATCGCAGCCACACACTATTTACCGACCCCGGAACAAGGAACGAAGAAGACTCGTTTGTGCGCGCTCCGTTCCTAATAACGTTATACGAAGGTTTTTGACCTCGTTTCACATTTGTTCCTTGTGCAGGCAGCGGGAGCGCGGGATCCTTCCGCGCTCTCAGCCAGAGAGAGAGAGAGTGGAGCGTCATTTGGTGAGAGCGCTCTTCTCTCACTCGGCCAGTACCGCTTGGGAAAATCGTACGCGGGGAACAAAAACCCGGAACTCTTTCTCTTCTTTGGTGCGCGGAATGGTTTCACTCTTCCGGTTCCGGTTCAGGCGGCGCGGGAAAGGAGTCGGGAAAGGACACGCGACGGGTTCGTCTGAGCGGTGTCTGGTTGGTTTTTGCGAAAGCTGTAGGTGTTCGCTGCCGTTCTGTCATTCATCATTGCAGAGTGCCGAGGCGAAGCGACAAAGACGGGACTCACGGAAGGGGGGGAAGTGGGAGCGCAATGGAGGCAAACTCTCTACTCTCTGCAAGCGTCCCAGACGATGGGCAAAGTCCTTTGTGGGCCACAGCTGGTTGTGACGCTTCTCCTCCCTTCCAGCGTTCCGGTGGTTTGGGGGATAATAAATGGAACCGACAAAAAAAAGGGAAAACAGAAGCTTTTGCATTGGTGGTGGGAATTTCGGAAGGTATAATGCGGAAGAAGATGGTGTGCACCACCACCACCGCACAGGAACTACCCCAAAGTCGCCTCTGGGGCGAACAAGGACGTCGCGCGCTACTAGCTGTCAGATGCCATTTGTAATTACGGTGCCTCATAAGAATTTAGTTTATTAGATTGTTTCAGTGTCATATATGTCGCCGTTGTGCGATGGACAGGAGAGGAAGCCAGTGGGAGACAGAGGACGTGCAGCTGGAGCATATTTGGTTAGCTGCTGTTAGGTCCCTAGCAGGTCAATGCTTTACCGTGAAATAACAAATCTGATCTGTCATGCAAAAGGCAATAGCATGAAATTGAAATGTGCCAGTCATTAGTAATGATACCAGTACCACTTTTTTGCAATGATCATAGACTAGACTATGGTTTCGTCTGCTTTATGCCAAAAGAGGTTGTATATAATTTTGAACTGAGTTAAATTATTTGGATGTCGAGCTCTCTGCTTTATACTTAATGCTCTTATTACTTCATCTATCGGGTTCAATAAAATTCGGACAAATATTTATGCTACAACCTAAACTTGGCATGCATTACGAGCTCTCTTACTAAGTCTTGCCCCCTTTTCATGTACCTTACAAGGATCTCTTCCCCTCACGCCAAAGGAAACCTGCGCTCAAACAAAGCAAATGTCCGGCTGTGTCCGTTCGGCATGTTATTCGTGCGTTTTATATAGGGAGCTGCATGTGTCCGCTGCATGAACGACAACCACCTCACACCTGCCATGGTGATCGGTGTAATAGCGAAGACACGGTATAGGAAACTTTACTTTCAATAACATCGTCATCAGCACACTCCCCACACACCGTACTCAATAATCGTTATTGTCTTCGCCGGAAGTCGTTCGTTTGTTCGTGGTTGGTGTGTGCGACAGTGTTGGATCGACACGTCCTTTTAGGTTAGGATTTTTGGTCCAAAAAAGAGAAACACATTCCTTGATCATTGGGTATAGTACCATGCGAAAATCATTCAACAAAATCCCGCTTGCTATACCTGCCCTATGTCGCTCTTTGTCCGTTGAGCACGCGTGGCGATAAATTCCCCATCGACGACGCCAAGACCAGGTTTTTGGCTTCCGATGTACGCCAGGAAGAAGTACTCGTTCGTTCGTTCTGTACCGGGGGGGTGTTATATCCTTCCATCTTTGTTATTACTATTAAACTCCTCGGTATGCGTCGTGTGGGTGTGTGTGTTGTGTGGTGAGCACTGTTACACCTGTCCTGCCATATCCTCGCTACTACCGTGTGTGTCGTTATCGGACTGTTGATCCTTTATGGTGCCTGATCGCACTCAATTCTTGGAACATGCGCCTTGGGCAGGCAGGCTGGCTGTGTGAGTTGTCGGAGAGAGGATGTACGTGTTTCGATCTCTCGTCGTTTCGTCTGGGGCGACGTAACACCATCGTCGTCGCGTATCATATCTATTTGTTATGGAAAGTGATGTTTGTCTCCTAGGATATTGGTGACATTTTCCTCTCTTTTCGTATGTGTTTGTTTGTTACGCTATTTTTATGCGTACATCGACAGAAGGAGTATTGCGCTTGGTTGTATGATTGGTAGCGGAAATTATGGTGGTACGTGTGTGTGGCGTTTCGGAGGAACATCCGCACGTTGGAAAGAAAGACGCAGTTATCACATCACTTTGGAATGTGTATTCGTAAATATCCGTCTTCATATGTTTCTCAAGAAGCTGGTTGATAGTGAAGCGAAAGTAGAAGGAAGCTGCTCCCTATCATTGGTATGGTACATCGAACGATAAATTATTTCAGTCTTTTATTATTGTTCACGTGCAACGACGACTTAGTGAACGTAGGAGATAAAAAGGATTTAACGACCGGTGATCTTTGCGGAGCACTTAGTGTTCTATTAGCGACTCCAATACCCGAAGGTGATAGATTACGCGGTCTTTTGTGATAGGATACGACTTTACGAAAAGAAGAAGAATTACTAAGAAGAAGGATACCCAACTATCGATGAACATTTCCATAACCTCTTCCATAAGTGGTTTGAAAGAATCACTCTCATATTTACGGCAACGGAGAAACGCATTTGTATGAGAAAATGCACTTGGTGCTTAACTTCAATGCGATTTGAAGTTTTTTTTACCCAGTTTTACCCGGTTTTTCTTGATTCTATTCCACGGTTTGCCTTTTCCTTCATATTTTTCCCATTAAACAACGCACTCTTGCCCGAAGCATTGTGAGCGCCATGAAATGAACCGCGTGGACAGAAGCCAAGCCGCCAATGGTAAGCCAAGTGTCAAGGGGGCAGGTATTTAGAATGAATGGCTGAAACGTGTGTGCGTGTTTGTCTGGGAGCGTTCAAGAGCTGTGTTGTGTGGTATTTTGGAATGTTTCCGTTCCTTTACCACAACCAAACGCTCCGGCGCGAGAAAAAGAGAGAAACAGTGAAGTGCCATTACCCTTCGAACTTGCTTCCTTCCTGACCAGAATGGCAAAAAGCGAGAGCCGCCCAATGCACTGGAGGACGCGGAAGCTGGTAGAGAAGGATAAACTTTTCCCCGCCGGTGAGTAGCGTGCGGGGGTAGTAACGGCCGCAACTTCTCCAACCCTTTTTTCAACAGCACGCCGGCGAAAAGACTCATAAATAATACCACATCACACTTTACCTTCCGTCTTCTGTTGCAGCTTGAGGAGAGAGTATTCCAGAAGATTGGGGAGGGAATGCGTGCCCTTCCCCTGTATCCTGTGTGAGCTTTTTTGCGGTTATCGTGTAGCGGCTTTTCCTTTAAATGAACCGTACCCGGCACTCCTCGTTTGCAAATTCAGGGGTTGTGTGCTTTTTTTTCTTCTTCGTTCACACGAATTACGCTTGTTGCAAAACTCAGCGATAGAGAGTGGTAGGGACAGCTACAAAAAACACCAACACCGCCCAGAATTGGAGGTAAGAGGACAACGACGCGCTTTGTACTCCGCCAGGGACACCGGTGCCGGCTGTGTGCGGCTTCTTGATGCGCGTGTAACGAGGACGGTGCCGGCATGCCTTTGCGTTGTGATAATGAAAATGAACTGGAAAGTGAAGCGGTAAAACACTCCCAAAAGGATGCTAACTTCTCGAGTGTGTGCTTCAGCGCCGTGCTGGCAAGAATGGAGGTACGGTAAGCAAAACGGAAGGAGGGCAGAAAGAGGGCGCATTATGCTGGTGAGATATTTGCTCCATGGGTGTGCTCTAGGACTGGCAGAGAAACACTTCACTCACCTCTTGCCAAACTGAGTGAGGCGTTTGTGTAGCACTGTTTTGTGTACACCAGCAGCATCGACTAAAGGGGCGAAAAAGCATCAACACCGATTTCTTCCAGCTCCAACACACACTGGCTTCACTCACAGTTGAAGTTTGGACTTGTTATCGTGGGCTATATAAAATGCCCCGTACCGCGGGAAAAAGGAGGATGAGCGCCTGTGCGGTCCCGGGTCCTTTAAGCTCCAAAGACAAAGGAGCAGCGCTGCGCTTGGTTAAAACATTCAACGGTGTTGTGGAGTGCCACGTCGAGGGTAAAAGTAGTTTGTTATCACATTTTAATAACGTCAACCAACAATTCATCTCTACCCAGCCCGCACGCTGCCGTCTTCGTTCATCAGGTCTGGTCCCTCCTTGTCGCGTCGAGTGTGTACCGTCCGCAGTATAGGTAGTCCAACACCCAGGAACAAGAAGGTGGAACCACCACCAGCACCAAGCGCAATGGCATGACAACCGCTCATAAACGTCGAAATATTGTAAGACATTAAGTGTAGGATCTTCTCTTCTGGATGCTTGACTACTTCCTCTCTTTTTTTATAGCGTTGCATTTTGCCTCGTGCTGGGTGTGCGGCTAGATACGATGCAAGATAGATAAATTTAATCTTTTTAAGGAGAGTTCCTGAACTTGTCTTTCCTGTGCGCGCTATGTTTCGCTTTGGGGGTGGGAGGCGGCTGAAATGTGTGGGATGTGAGATCCGCTCCGATGTGCGATAAATTTTGCCTCAAACTGCTGCTGTTGAAGTTGCACTCTGTCCTAATGTATCTGTAAAACGCAAAGTGAATGTGGGCGCGCGCGTTCGTTCACGATCGTGATGGTGGTAAGCGCCTGCAAGGTATGCAATTGCTGAGCGGAAAGTTGTAGCTAATGAAGGTGCATCTCTCGCCATTGAGCGTGTGCTGTTTCAACTACCCCTTGAAAATAGCGGCTTGTGGATGATGACTCGGCTGCTATGTGTGGTGTCTCGTTAGTGGAAAATCAAATTTAATTAGCACACTACGATATTATCACGTGATACGATAGAGGGTGAATGCATTATTAAATGTTTTACGCCTCAGCAGTGAGCCACGTGACACGTTGGTTGGTAAAATTCTGCAGAATCGATTAAGTTTGAACCCCTCAGCGCCGTAGGAACGCCGGTTTTCTGCCGGTTGGAAAGCATTCATTTATTAATGTATTCATGGGGGGACCATCGCCTTAATGTGATATGTGCGGTATATAGTGTGTTGACTAAGCGACGAACGTCCCGTGGCGTAAAGGGTTGTAAGCGACTATTTGAAAAGTTTTCAACCAGGTTTGGTTTAGAATTTTTAATTTGTGTGCGCATTTTAAACATTCTTCTTCTTTCTTCTGGCACGTTTTAAGCTGGTAAGAAGTATAATGGGGAGCACACAAAAAAAGTCCCAATCGATATGTCGTACAAATCATTCCCCAATGCCCTGTGCCGGTGCCCAATTCTGTGCGGTTGTAAATTTTACAACCTGGCTCTGTGGCGCGGTGTGTGTCACGTTGCATTCCGGTCGTGCTTCTCCGAGTGTGTGTCTGCGTCGCGAATTTCAATGAAGTGCAAATGATTGCACCAAATCCTGCAGCGAGCCAGCGAGGCGAGGTTTAGTTTATGATACCTGTGGAAATGATGTTTTGACAGGAAAAGGGAGACAGCGCCGACGCCCCTCCGGGGTTGTGTAAAAGCGCTTGCCCCGCTGCTGCTTATCGAAAGCACACCCCGAGTTTTATGACATTCTCACTTACCCGCAGACGAAGACCGACGGTTTGACCGTGGATATCCTTTTTGTCTCTCTATCTCTCTCGAGCCTGTGCTTTCCCTTGTCCGCGTGGGTTGGGACGAGGAGTAGTTTCACGTTTTTGAATCATGCATTTTTTGAGTTATTGAGCGTCGTACGCAAATAAAATAAATTTATACCTTTTACGTTTTCTCGCGCGGGCTTTCCCCGGGAGCCTGTGGTGGCTCTGGTAGTGGTGGTTCTGTGCGGTTCTTTGATGCTGGGCATGGAAAACTCGTGCCGAAAAAGAGCTTTCTGCGGAGAGCGCACCTCGTGTATGTGTGATGAAGCGTGTGTACGGTTGCAAAAGCGACTAACCCCCCGATTCTTGACAACGTTTTGTGGATTTTTCACTCGCCCATGCGGTTATGAATATTTAAGCAAGAGTTTCGGTTCGCACGACCGCGGTGTTTCGGCTGTTGACTGAGATTTTGTTTATAACGGAAGCGTAGCAAGTGCGTTGGAACACGATTGGAAAAAGAACTTCTCGCCATTGGTGTTGATGGGATGATGGTACTTTGCATTCTGCTGTGCGCCACATGTGTGTGTTGGGCGTGTTGTTGGATGTGATGAATATTTTTAAAGAATTTAGCGCCCGTTTTGAAGTTAGAGCATTTCCAACGGGCGCTAATATTGAACCACACATTAACGCGGGTGGTTGAACTTGTCGTGTATAATACATGATGTTGAATTTAGGTTTCAACTTTCATTTCGTTGTTGACGCTTAGTTGATTTCGATTGTTTTGAGGATAAAAATAGCTTTCGTTATTTTTAGATGCCACTTTTTGTTGTTCGCCGATCCAACACCAAATTGTTGTACCTGTTCCAAAGAAAACGAAAGAAACATTCCACTTCCCTCTGCTTGCACGTACAATAATCAAAATTCCTTTTCCCCTCTCATCATGCTAATCAAACACTACGTTTGCGTATCACCATCATCATCCACTCGTTATCGGTACACGATCGAATGCACTTGAATGATGTACATTATGCGAACCGGCAAGTGGGGGAAAGACACGACGACGGTGCTGCTGGGGCACACCTGTTCTCTCCGTCCTGTTATTTGAAAAGAAAGTCAACGATATTGTGAAACGCCACGCGGAAAATAATCATGCTAATAAGAACATTGTCCTGTGGCCGGGCGTATTTGCATTTGTATTTCATGCTTTCGCTGTTCCTTCACGCTGTGCTCCTTCACTTCTACCAGTCCATCCTCCCTCGGGTGATATTGAAGGTGCAGCAGAAAAGAGACACGTATTCGATTGGAATGTGGACGTGGCTGAAATTTTCCTCGTTTCCGATCGATTGTGTCGTCACGCGCGGGGACGAGGTTTGATGGGAATAGCGAAGGGGGGAGAGGAGCCGGATTGGGATTTAGATTGTTGATTTTGCGCTCATCAGCGTTCGCTCTTATACTGTATTCGAACCGTGGTGAAGGGGGAGTGTGTTTTTGCCCCCCCCCCCCGCCCTGGAATGGAATGGGTTTTTGCCCTCCCCTGATTAGAATACACTACCAAGACACACCCCGACCAGTGCCATGGGGATTGTGTGGTTTTTGTGGTTGGGCGGCGGCGGTAGGAGCCACGTTTGTTTACCTATCCATTGAAACGAAGCTACCGAAATTCGCTTAAAGCTAAGGATTGCCCGGTGTGTCAGGTGTCAGAGCTCCAGAGAGCGAAGGAGAGAAGACGTCATCCTTCTTCTACCACCGCGCGCCACGACTGTCAGGTATGTTTACCGAAGTCGTTTGTGCCGCCGGTAGAAACCCCCTGGTGGGTGGAGGGGTCAGTGTGTGCCGGGGGAGAAGGTAGAGTGAGGCGAAAGTAATAAAGATAATACGGGCAAAATCAACTCATCTTCCCTTGCTGCGCGCTGCGTCAAAGACTCGCTTCGATGCTGTGGGGTGGTGGTGCTGGTAGTTGTACACAATTTGTTTCAATGAAAGGAAGTTGTTGTGTGCCGTTCGTGTTCAATTTTCCTCTTCTGCCTTTCCTCGATCCCGGGGCAAGAGTGTTATAGCCTTTAGCACGGAATCATCGGTCCAGCACGTTCCCCCTGAGCCCACGATCAATTGGAAGAGGGAGCAAACGTGGCGATACTTTGATGGTGGCAGTCGAGATTTAATTTACTGTGGCCCCCTGTCCACCCGGTCTCAGGCGCGCTTCTCAAGGACGGCTTGTTGTGGGGGAAAGTGCGAAGAAAATGCCTGGTCGCGCCGGGAGTATACGAGCTGCTGTGAGGTTTGGAAAACATACGAGAAGGCGGCAATAGTGATATATTGTCTTAAACATAGCGAGAGTGTGCGTGTGTGTCTCCGTCCGGTAGTAGAGGGAGTGTAGCGGTTTGTAATAAATTATCGACACCATTATCGGACCCCGGAAGAAGTAACTAAACAATCCGTCCCGAGATTGCAACGGGTATCGAAAACGTGTGTCGCTATCGTCGGACAAAAGCGGCAGCAATTGACACCAAGCGGGGAGGACTGTGTAGAGGATAGATTGGTAGCTGAAATACGACGCAAATAGGGCTGGCGGGAAAATAATTAAAGCTACTCCACGGGTGAAGTATGTTTACTTTTAATCGGCAACGGCTTCTCCCCTTTGCCATCGATTGGGTCGATTGACAAAGCGAAACAATGGAAAGTCGGAGCTCTTTGATCGATTATAGAACCCCAGAGAGAGAGAGAGAGAGAGAGAGAGATAGGGGG
This sequence comes from Anopheles merus, assembly GCF_017562075.2. NCBI lineage: Eukaryota > Metazoa > Arthropoda > Insecta > Diptera > Culicidae > Anopheles > Anopheles merus. The sequence continues at coordinate 30,082,577 of NC_054082.1, read as the reverse complement.
GAAGAGTGCCGACAGAAAGGGACATTCGCTTCCCTTGCCAAAGAACCTGCTGCTGGTAGAGCCAGCCCCCAGCAACGGTGTCAATATTGACAGAAACACCAGCATAGTGTGATGTTTCCTTCCCTGATTCAATTTCATTCGCCGCGGCCCGTCCCTGGGGGCCATAGTCCTTGTGCTTTAGTGTATGTTACTATGAATAGAGAACGCGCTTGGGAACGGCTACAATGAACTCCCTGTCATAATTGATGATTACGTTAGGATAGTGAAAATTTCTCTCTTCCATTCAATTATATGCACTAGACACGGTGGGAAAAACTCGCATTTGAGGGGTGAAATTACAGCAAAAGAGTGAATGCACTTGCTTTGGCGCGGTAATATTTTCATTCACGCTTCCCCTCCATTCCCCGGTGCATCGCCGTTTTGTGTGTATGATAATGAATGCGCTTCTTCAGTTTTGCAAAACCGCACTGGCGAGCGCGCGCTGTTCATATCTGTGCGCAGCATTAGCAGCACATGCTGACGGTGGGTAGTTGTGCGGTGTGGCGCGCACTGCCCATTTGCATTTTGATTTAAATATTATTCAATCGTCACCTCATCTCGTGGCTCGTTCGTGCCAGAGTCCGCCTCCTATCGGACTCCTGGGTGGAGAAGCGGCGGGGCGAAGTTAATGCAATCCCCAGCAAGGAGCAGGCAAAGCACCAAGAGGGAGAGGGTGGAACAAATTACGTTTACCCGGCAATAGTTTTTGCTGTATGATGTCGCCGCGGAACGAGCTGGGTGTGTGTGTGTGTGTTTGCTTGCGTGTGTGAGTGCAGCAAACGTGCTCCCCTTAAACAGTGTCATTTGAATTCATCAACTGAATCACCGGGCGTCTCCTTTTTGCCTTGCTTTTCGTCACTTCCCGCCGGCTGTTTCCAGTCTCCATCGATGCAGAAAAATGTAAACCTTTTTTAATCTTTTCCTTGTTTTTTTTTTCTATTCCAAAGGAGAAAAGAGAGAGATAGAGAGATAGAATAGAGGATGGATGCTTTCTCCGTTTACGGAGGTTAAAGAGCTCACAATTGTGGTATGAAAATGTCGTCCTGTAAAGATAGTGGTATAGCTCTGAAGCCACTAATACCACCGATCCTGACGGGGGTTGCGGTAGTAGTATACCGGTGGAAGGGATAATGTTGCTCGTTTAAATGCACACCAGGATCCACCCGGAGACACGACCGAGAGATAAAGGCGATATTGCGCGTGTGGTGGGAGAAAGTTACATGACGATGATGCGTCGTCGTTTGGGGGACGGGGAAAAATCAAACGGGATGTGTGTACTCTACGACCATTTTTGTCGCCATCGGATAAACCGCAAACGGACAAACGATTTTGACGGCGATGGTGGGGTGAACACCATCCATCCGTGAAGCGCGCGATCGTGTCGGTACACGACCACGTTTTGTGACGGTGCCATCAAATTAAATGCACATTAAAATGAAACCATTTCCATTCGCCTCTGCTGTGCGCAGTGCTTTGTTTTGCTTCCCGTGTTTCTAGTGTTAATGTTGATAGTGGGCAAAAGCACAGATTATTCACATGAAAATGGAGATTATACGAAAAATCATTTTGCTTTATAATGATTTTTAGTTGTGGTTCTACATAAAAAAAGAAGAGAAAATAGCTGGCGAGTCGATTACCATTTAACGTAACATAATTTTGTCCGGAACGAATCATATTATGTTGCGTTTAACACATCCACATAATACCACAAAGTTACAAAACCTCATTACATGCACTTTACCCCTTAAGCGTTCATGGTTGATTATTCTGCTCTACCCTGTTGCAACAGAACCACGCCCTTTCGTTACCGCAGGTTCTGTTGCAGTGATGCAGCAAAGTCAAAGTCAATGTAATACAAACAGAAAAAAAGACGCAAAGCCACTTTTCAAACTGTCCCTGTACTGTCACCTCCTTGGTCCTCCCCTGCGGACGCTTCTTCCACCAACAAACCGTACCGAAGCCAGGGGTTGCTCCTTTCTGTCAAGATCATATTTTTCCCCTCCTACTACTCACAAGCTATGTATGCGGTGTGTCGTCGCGCAGTTTTTGAAACAGGCTCGTTGAAACCGAAAAGAACACGATCATCGTGTGTCGTATGTCTTTAGCGCGCCCGGTTTCGTCAGCGGGCGGCGAAGCGTTGGGGACTCGAAAGTTGATATTTCTGGTTTGTCAGCGACGACGTGGTTTATAGTGAGGCTTTGTCGGCAGTCGCTGCGTCGACCCGGCACCAAAGCCAAAGTTTAATATATTTATGAAGTTATGCTTTCCCCATCCCTTATGCAGCGATTCTTTTCGGTGGTCGGCATTTTTTTCCCGCGAGGCAGACCCACGAAAACTACACCCCACAACACAGCCCGACCGCTTGTCATATTGGCGTGCACCTCGCTGTCCTTTTACGACGACCTCATAGCCCAGCATAGAGAGAGAGGGTCTGTTTGTGTCGCATTTTGTGTGTGATGGTTTATGTTTTAAAAATTTTGCTCACGCGCTTTCACGCAAACATGGGCAGAGGAGGAGGAGGAGGAGGATGCAAAAGGAAATACGACAGGCACAGGACCAAGTTCTCGTTTTTTTGTGTGGTTTTGTTATAACTCGTTTACATTTTTTTTTGTTACTATCTTCTCGGTGGTGGCGGTGGCTTACAGTTGATGTGAAGACTTCGCATGTCGTCGTCTCTCCGCACACCACCCGGGTGGACGGACGAACGGTTGGTTTCATGAGAAACTTGTTTCAAGTGGATTTGCGTGAATGATTTGTGCTCTGGCGTTGTCTGCGTGCGCTGTGTACCAGGGGTTTTAACTGTTTTATCCTTAAACGATCACGCAACGTTTGAAAACCCATATACTAACTCTCTCGTTTCGATGCGTTTACAGTCTGCACAAACTTGAAGCTCTGAATATCAACAATAGCGCTTGTGCTCCGTTGTCATCGAGTTCAACAAGCGACAACAAGTAACGTGTGCTTTCCAACTCTAAAAGAGGCACTTTTTGAACACGCAGACATGATTCTGGCAGTGATGGGTTTTTGTGTGTGTGTTGCCTCGTTGTTTATTGAAGAGTGTGTGATGTTTGCAAATTCATCATGTTTTTGAAACTCGTTCGCTCGTCGAATTGTCACGAGACACGTCGTTGACACAGGAAACTGCAGTAGTAGCAGTAGCAGCAAATGCCCAACTCTTCTGCACTTCCATACACATCTGTCTGTCAGACGCTTCTTGTCTGTCGTGAAGAGTCACTGTGTGTCTCGACGCCCAATGCGCGCGTGTTCAGTTGCTTCCTGAAAGAGTACCAGGATAAAAACTAACACAAGCCTGCTTGAGCACAGCACAAATCGGTATGCAGGGAAATGGTTAGTAATCTTATTTCAATCAAGCTGAAGAGGGGATTCTCTCTTCGTTTCGTGACGTGCAGTCGCTTTCGATTTGTGTGCATCTTTCGTTATCAAATCTAGCTTATACCGGTAACAGGCGCGGAGTCCGTTGGAAGTGATTTTCAACTATGAAACTTTTTCCTACACCGGCAGTTTCTGCACTCCGGATCAACAGAACACACACACCAAGCGGGGGAAATCGAAGCGAGTAAATGCTCGGGAAGATCGCTTGGATGGCAGAACAGTGCAGTGCATTTTGTTGTAGTGCCTTTCAAAGCCATCGTCCGTCCACATCGCCAGGCGATAATCTGGACGGGCGTCGCTCAAACAATAACACACTACTCTTGATTGCATTTTAAGCTTATTCAATGACTTTTACCGTTTCCTGTTGCTGTGGAAACGTGTGCAGCAGTGTAGTGTTGGCGAACTTCCGTAATGCTGCATGTAGAATTGGGAGAAGAAAGTAGTCCCAATGGCGTCGACGAACTAAGATTTTTACTTCCTACGGAAGTCGCCTCTTCCCGGTTTGTTTGCCAGTGTGCATTGAATTGATTTTATTAATCAACTACTTTCTCAAGCGTGTAGTTATCTTATATAATGTGTAGTCGAGCATGTGTGTGTGTATGGCATTCTCTCTTCCTGGAAGAGTTCCGCTTCTTTCTGAACCATCCACAGGGACACCCTTCTTGCTCAAGGTACAGAAAATCTGATGCCACTGTGTGGCGTCGTAGCATCCCATCGAAGGCAAACACTTAACACTTTCCCTCTGACTGGTTTTATCGTGTGAAAATGGTTCGCCTCCTGCTCCAGTTTGCCCCGACTTTCTCACGCCACAAATCCCAAGCTGGTTTTACAGTCAGCTTCTTCCCTTTCGCAGCACGTCCTGGCGTCTGTTGCGACTGATGTCCCGGGAGGGGGGAAACACTCCTTTCACTCAGCTTTATTCTAATCGAAATCAACGAGGAGTGAAAATGATGAGATTGAACGAGAAAATGGTCGATCATAGGATCATCGTGTGAGGTATAGAGAAATCTCGGGAGTTTCTTTACTGCATTAGAATCGTTGTGTGTGAAGAAGTGCAGAATGAAAGCAGCTTGCTTGGAAAAGCGTAACACGGGGCGTGTTACCATTGACGAACGGCAAACGAACCCAGTAGTTCGTTCTAACTGTGTGTCCCGGGGCCACATCCTTCTGCAACAAGTCCTAGTCCGCATAGATTCGTTGCGTCTGCTGTGTTCTTCGTCGCCCGCTCTGTGAGATAAAACTTTCCCCAGCCAGCCACAAGCAATGCACGCGCTCTGCGCGCGGAATCGCTATTTTACACTGTGGTTAGTTTTCGGTAACGTTCTTCTGCGGCTTCCTGTGCACTTCTCAACACCCGCTGTCTTGTCTGGTGCCCTTTGGCGCGCCGCACCATAACGGGGAGTGAAAGATGGCACTGAAACTCACGATGATGACTATCATTTTCGTGTTAGTTTGCTCTGTTGCAGCTTCTTCTTTGCTCTCGCTCTCTGCTATTCTCGTCTTGGCGGCGCTGTTCGGCGTGCTCGGTACTCTCGGTGCCAATCATACGGGTTTGGCCCCACGTGTCGTCACAGTGGTTGGCACACAGAAGTTGGAGCTCACATTTCATAAAAGCAAATCGGCTCTCGAAAGCTCCCATTGTGACAATATGGTGCTTTGGTGTGTAAGTGTGTGTGTGTGTGTGCGCACCTCACGCAACATCACGGATAGAGTGTTAACTTTTTGAAGAAGAACCTTAAGAGTAACATGGTGGTAAGGGCAAAGACGGGTATGCTTGTTGGAGAGTGAAAAATGTGTCTCTACAGTGTGTCTGTGTGTCTTCGGTAGCTGGTAGAGTGGTAGAGGATGTGTGCGCTGGTAGAGTTTGAAGATTGCGGCAACATCTTGTCTATCCCCCGTGCAAGTGCAGTGGTAAGTTCTTCACACGTTCTGGAAGCAACAGGATTCCTTTTTTCCAAAACGACATTGATGATGATTTTTATGGCACATAACATATTCATTTTCATGCTTTTCTCTCTCTCAACAGTGCTCGAACCCAGTTACGCGTGGTGAAATCGTAGTTGATGAATTGTTCAGTTTTTCTCCCGTTGTGAAACTTCTGATGAAAAAATCAGACACTTTCTGTGCTGATCCTTAGGTCTGGCTGTGGCTCTCTGGGGTTTAATTGGTTGAAATACCATCATTTCGTTTTAATGAATCGTATGTGTGGGAAGCTTTTAAGCTCAACATAAAAGTTTTCATTTGCTATTCCATCCGTATTGAAAAGCAGAAAATAAGCGCCAGCATTCGAATAAGGCATGGTACGATACTTAATTTCCCATTTTCGTCGAACACATTGCCGTCGGTGGCTAAACTGTGTGCTGGGGAAGGTTGTTTGGTTGCTCTGTGTATGTGTGTGTCGATGCAATGCGCGGCAAAGTAGCTCCTTTCGATTGTGGCAGCTAGGTTTATACTAACAAAAAGAAGCTAAAACCCTGCAAACGGGGTAAACGATTTTATCGGTTTCGTTGCCCCCCGAAAAATCCGATAACCGCACCGAAAATACTACAGCAGTCACCACCACCACCACCAAACACAGTAAAGCCGGGTCTTGGTTTGGTTGAGTTTTGGTGCATTTCCCTCTGCCATTTGATGGTTCGGTTCAGACGGAAGACAACGACCAGGCGGGGGTCTCGTATTCAATGCTTAGACGAACACAAAAGCCGGTGGTATGAGTTTTTGCTACCAGCCTCGTGGAAAGGATGAAGAAATGGTGTGGAGATGGGGAATAGTGAGCGGGCGTTTTAAAAGACCTCGTTAAAAATGCATAGCATGAGTTTAAAATATTTAAATAGCCGCTACAGCATTTACACCTTCTGCCGATTGCTTTCGGGTTTCCATTTCAGGTCACACTCCGACCCTCCTCCCAACCCCCACTCCGCCTGCAAAATGCATGCACCTAAACTGCCAGGTGGAATGAGATTTTCTTTACGATTTTCTCCCATTTCTTCGGACTCTGTCGTTGAAGAAGAAGAAAAGAAAAATAATAATGTCTGGTTTGCATCGCAAAAAGGAAAAACCCCGTACACCCAACATCCTTCCCCATCCTTCGGAAAAGGTAAAGACGGTTTGGCGGAGTTGAAAGCGGTGCGACGCTTCTCCGTTGTTGACTTGAGTTGCAGCAGCCGGAAGCTAGGTAGCTGGTTGGTTGGTTGGATGGCGTGGCAGGATGGCGTGATGGTGCCTGAGTGGCAAAAGCAAAAGATCAGGTGCTTAATGCGCTCGACGAGAATTTAAAATAATATTTATCCATTCCTTTCCGCTTGTTTTCTTCGCTGGAGGAGCAGCAGCAGCACAGAGTATCCATACCGCCAAGTCCTTTCTTTGCTTGATTTCCATTTCCGTTTGTGTCAGGGTGGTTTTGGCGAACTGCACAAGACTACTGTTCTGCAGCTTCGCGGTGCCATTCCGTTCTTTGTTGGTGGGAAAATGAAGGTGTGCGCTCTGTACGAGCAAACAACTTCTCAAGTAGGGTTCAAAACCTGTGTGTTGTGTACCTACTGCGGACGGACGAAAGCGCTTTCGGGTTTGGGAAAGAAGGAATACATAAAAAGAGGAAACATCATTGCTGCAAAGATACAGGGAAAGCTTCGCTGCCATTGCACTGAGAAGCAGCGAATGGTGATGTTGTGGTGGTTGGTTGTACACTCATTTACCTGCAGGGCGCGATTGTAGTGAAATGAACAAAATAAGATGCGCCCCAAGCACCATTTATTTACGGACCAAACCTCTACCCCCTCCGCTCGAATGTCCTTTTTATCCTACCGTAACGGTGCAACCATAATCAGATTCCGAAATCGTTTAATTTTGAGCTTAGCGAAAAATTAACCCACCGTTTTGCTGTGCTGGTTGTGCTGCGCTCGTTAGGCCATTCGCTTTGTGCGAGCTTAAGTGTACACACTTGTAGTCTGTCGTTTGTTTTGCTTTCGGTTTTATCGAACTGCTACTACTACTACGTTGTCTGTAATGATTTTCTTGTGTTGTGCTTCGTGACGATTATACTTCAGAGGCACAGCACTGTTGCTGGTAAGGCTTCGGTGGGATTAAACAGCAATGTCTTCAATAGAATTATACAAAACTGGATTTTCTTTGCTGCTCAATGTCTTCATTTCATTTAAAACGCGATGCTGCAGAATACATTTTCCTTACACATTGCACACATATTATCTTTTGCAGTTGATTCTGCAGAAATAGATTGAAATTGCATCCTTTGTTTGCTCTTATTTATACACGTAAGCATTTTCACTGGCGCATCTTTATACGAAAGCTGCCTGATGGAGGAAAAAGGATGCTATCGTGTGTTTGTAGTGTTGTGTCAATGGTATTACTTCAGAGTTCCATTCCCTCCTTCCAGCAGCACACACTCAACGAATTGCGTCCATTATTTTGGCTGAGTCATTTTCCGGATCGGTTTTTGAGAGCGGCGAATGGATTGCAATATAGAAGCAGCATAAACTAACTTATAAAGAAAATGAAAGCGAACGGTGGTCTTCGTTTTGAGTGTGTGTGTGTACGTACCGATCGGCTTACGTAAAAGTAACGGAAGTCAGTATGTTGTGCTCTCTGCGTCTGGTGTACATCTGTCGTTTGGCTCTGCTTCCTCAAAAACCTTTGTGCAGTTGTGCTATGCTTTGCCGTTGCTCTTCCGATAGAGTTTTATTTCTGTCTGTTGCATTTTTGTGAAGCATAAAGGTGTCTGTGTTGCTGTGTGAGCTCGCGTGTCGGAAGCGACTTGTGATCGAGAGGGATGAAGCGTTCCAGACACATAAAAAAGGCAGTATGGTATGGTGTGCATTCCGCTGAAGGTGACAGTTTTCCAGATCCAATTTGCTATTGGGTAGTTTCCTGCCCGCTTTGCACGGTTTGTGCCACCGATGTTTTGTCCCAAGCTAGAGCGTGCTGAAGGAAATGTAATAGCATGAAGAGCATCAAACATTTTCATCGATAGAAAATTAAAGTAGAATTTAATCGTCTTCCTATGTTTAAATGGTGGTTTCATCTCGCTTTTGATGTTGCGACATCTTCTCTGAGTTCAAGTCACAAACAGGAAATAGTTCGTTTTGCGTACAATAAACGTGTGTACTTGGTCGTCGTTTTTCAGGACACTCAACGTATTTAATATTCCATATATTCTTTGCCATAAGCCATAGCGAGTGTCATGGAGAAATATTCCGATATTTATGATTTTAATAATACCTACATTCTCGATCGAAGTATCGCAAACGCGAACCATCGCTAAAAGTAACAAAGAAAGGGCAACAAGATGGCGTTGCCGCCATGTCTTACACAAGGTATCTCTTAACCTTAATGACGGTATGGCGTGACAATGCAGCTGCGAGAGGAAAAGCTCCACATTCGAACAGTCAAGCTGACTTGAAGTCATAGGAAGTTTGCACGATTCGAATTCGAGTCTTTTTCTTTTCTGGGTTAACATTCCGCGCCTCGCGGGATTCCCTAAATGCTCGTCCCTTCCATCGAGCTAGCGTTTGTGCTGAAGAAGTTAATTTTAATCTGACTGTCTCGACTTTTAGCGCCTAGTGGCCCGCCTTTGTTCTATGCTGACGGGACAGACTCGTCATTCCAGAAGGCAGAGTTTCATGTCGCGTTCATCAACCAAGACATCTTGAACCCTACGAGAGGCACCTGTCGGTGTGCCAATGAACCGTTCCGAACGTTTAATGCCCGTGCCATTGCTCGAAAAGCAGCTTAACGCTTCTGTACGGAAACGCATTTTAATGAGATATTTCAATTTCCTTTCGAATAGTGCTCCCCTCAATGCAGCAAGTTTCCTTGCCGGAAGGAATCGACCGCCGGCGTCAACACAAGCAACGGACACAAGGAAAGAAAATTGGTGGGGGGGGAGGGGGGAAAGAGAGCATTAAAAGTCATGGAAAATACTTGAAAGTGTTTTTCCTACTTTTATGAAATGTTGCGGGAGCAGTCGTTTATCTTTTTTCTTAGCGCCGGTCCATATCCGGTCGTTGAAATGCAGAAAGGAGTTCAATGTGGAATGGAACGGCTCTTGAGAGAGAAAAAGAGAGAGAGAGAAAGTATTAATGAAAATTTACTGCTCCGAGTTTGTTTCGAGCGATAACGTGCAGTTGACGGTAGAAAAACTTATTCTAGTTGCCATTTCTTCTGGTCTAGTCGTGTTTGTTTCGCAAGCGGAAACAGATTTTCCATCGGCCAAATCGTTCCTTGTCCTTTGCCTCGCACTTGTCAGGCCAGAAAGCGATGGGTTCCAGCAAAAATGCATCCAGAAATGATAAATTCGTCGGATGGTTTTGCCATTCTGCTGTGTTGGCATTGCTCCTGTTGGAGTAGAACGGTAACAACACGTGACACGATAGGATGATGTCGTTACGTGTTGTAGACTTTGTCTTAAAGATAGTTAAAGTAATAATTCCATTATTGTTTTTTATGTCACAATGCGCAGGGCCGGTCTGGTGGTACAGTCGTCAACTCGTACGACTTAACAACATGCCCGTCATGGGTTCAAGTCCCGAATAGACCGTGCCCCCATACGTAGGACTGACTATCCTGCTATGGTAATAAAAAGTCACTGAAAGCCATGCTCACTTCACTAGTGGGTATAGGCAGGCCTTGACCGACAGTGGTTGTTGTGCCAAAGAAGAAGAAGAAGTCACAATGCGCAACTTAAAGATAGCCACGTGTTCTTGAGTTACATAACCAACGCTTTGTAAGTGATTATTTCTTATTAATGTTTGCTTTACATTTTATTCTCTTTATCTCTACTCCAGATTGAAGATGAAGGCAATCACGGAAACGATGAAACGCGTCTGTTCATTCTGTCGTCGCTAGCTGCCCAGCACAAGAGTCGCGTCGCCTGTGTACTTTGCGAGGAACCGATGCTAGTCTTTGACCGCTACCCTCTGGTCGATGGAACGTTCTTCCTCAGCCCGAAACAGCACAATAAAGGATGCATTGAGGTAAGTGGCCCATTTCAACACCGAACACGACTCCTCCTACATCAATCGAGATTGGCTGGCGTCGTCGTAAGCATGAGCTAACGAAAAGGCTAACATTCCTTCTACCTGCAAAAGTAACACGATGACTCACGAGGAGGCAGACGATTGACTTCTAATAGTCCTAGACGAAAATGTCATTGTCACCGATGACCCAAATTTGACCATCCTCCATTGAAACGTACATAACGCCACCAAATAATGACCAAATAGAACTATATCGCGCCGTTGCCATCGTAGTTTGAGAAAATTGTAAGGTATGAGGTGAGCCATGAGCTTGATTATGATGGCGCAGTATATGATTTACTAATGCTTCCGCCCCGTCTCCCGGGGGCGGAAGACAGGTGTAGCTGAAACATGAGCAAAGAAGGAGACAAAGACCAGACGATTGACCCGCGACTGCTGGTGGGTGGGGTTGGGCAGTAGTATGTATGTTGCCATACGATGAATTAATAAACGATTAAGTACGTAACGGTCCGTCCCACCCGCCAGCAAGGCCACCTGCCGGCAAGGAAGTGTTGCCCCTGAAAGTTATGCAAATGCTTTACGCCAAACGGTACGAAACGCTCGTACCACACGCTGAACCTTCGCTTTATTAGATCGCTTTACATAACACACCAGCAGCAGGAGGACATGTTTTGACTGTATTGGTTTTCTTTCTTGTCTGCACACAGGTGAAGTACGAGAATCGTGTCCAATATCTGACATCCGTCTGCATGGCGTGCCTGGAAGGCGTCGAGCCAAACCGTATCGTACGGTGCAGGTAAATATAAAACTTTTCCGTTTTAGCGTCGCGTTCGCTGAAGGCTCGAGGGCTCTGATGAGATGTGAATTAATCGAGAAGATGAGGCACTGGTTGAGAGCAGTAGGGGGGGGATAGGGTGGATAAAATAAACGAAAAACGATCAAATTGCATCGTGCCAACGAACGAACGTTGCACTCGGCAGGGCGCGCGCGATGGATTATCAGCGAATTAATTTCATGGAAATTCTTGTTCTGAACGGTCAATTTACCCGAATATTCATGAGCCATTGCCGTTCGTCTCCGCTCTTTTCCTGTGTAGCAGCGTTGTTAACTCGTTGCTCGGATGTTTCGCCGATGCTTGATGATTGATGGCTTTTCCAAGTGGTAGTTTCGTTCGCTGTGAGCCGCGCGCATGCATGCAGGTGGCAAATAAAATGGCGAAACTAATTTTTAATTACACATCTCGTCAGTTTTCTCCTCGTGCGGACTCTGCATGCTGTTTCAATAGGATTTATATTTAATTTGATTTTCTCCACTATTTTTAAAAACAGATTTTGCGTAAACAAATGGGACGGTTCGTCGCTTGTTTTGGGCACCATGTATTCCTACGATATCTTTGCCGCGATGCCATGCTGCACGGAACGATTGAAGGTAGGTGAAGCGTGTACTGCCAGTCAAAATTGGCATGACGATTGACAATTTGCATTTGCGTGTCTCTTTCTCTCTTCTCCCAACAGTGCAACAACTGCTTCAAACTGATGCTGTCGCCGCACCAGCGGCTGAACTTCTACAGCGACTACAGCCACAGTGTGTCGTGTCCGTACTGTTCGGCGCAGGACAACCACTTCGTGAAGCCGCTGTCCTACTGCTACACCAAGCAGCCCATGCAGTACTTCCAGCAGTGGCCATAACATGAGGCCACGTTGGAATCGCCGAAGTCGAGTGTGAACAGTGGCTCGCTGGCGGACGCGACCGGGCGCCAGGAGCAACAGTCACCGTTCAACGGATCGTCCGCCTCGTGCTCTGCGTCGACGAGCGCCCTTGCAGACAAGGCATCCGCGGACTCTGCCGCGATGAGCTCGTTCATCCAGGAGCTGCGCCATCTCAGCAACAGCAGCACCATCAGCAACATCAGCTGCACGAGCAACGATTCGGGCGTTTCGACTTCTTACTGTGGCGATTCCAACGTCGGCAGTGGCCGGGCCGCTGCCACCAACCTCAGCAACAACAACAGCAACATACAGATACAGCCAACCAGCAGTGCGATGAATTCGCACCAACCGCAGCCAAACTGCAAACCGACAGGTACGTTACCGAAACTTGATTGCGCCAATAATTCGGCAATGTCCAGCATCATCTGGGGCAACAAATCACTGTGGGGTCCGGCACCGCCTCCCTCACCGTCGGTAGCAACGGTGCCATCTGCGTTAGTGACACTGCCAGCAGTAGTAGCAGGAGCAGCAGGAGCATCTCTAAAACCGCCATCGGTTCTTTGTAGTGCAGTTACAACAAACCCTACCTCGAACGCGTTGTATGCTAGCTTAAGTAAAGAATTGTACACGCCCTGGACAACATCCACTGCCAGTGTGACACCGTCAACGATGGTGCCGTCACAAATGCAGCCTTCACTACTGCCGCCCTCCATCACATCCGCGCAGAATAATGACCACGCAATCCTTCCCAAAACTACCTCCCCCTCATCCTCCTCCTCCATCTTTTCGACCGGCAATCTTAGTACGAATATTTGGGAAAGTAAGCTCGGGCTGGTCAGTGGCCCTCAGCAAAGTCTGGAGCCATTAGAGTCTATCTGGTCGGCACCGGAACCTTCGTCATCGGCAGCAGCAGCCGCCAGCATAATCGGTGGCTTGACAGGCTGCGAGCAGCAGCAGCAGCGGGGTGGTGATGTCGTACCAAATGGTGGTCCGAATGCTTGGCGATCCGATGTTCCGTCCGCTGCCCGAGATCCGTATGCGATTGGGTCTCAATTCTTGCGAGCAGACGAATCGAAGGGCGTTGGTGGTGCTGGTAGACTGCCCGGTGGTACGGGTGAGGCGATCGACACTACACCAAAGCTTAGTTCTCTCTGGACACCGGGACCATGGTCGAACGCTGTCGATAGTGCAGCGAACAGTGGTAGCAATATAAGTGTCCTACGATCGCTACGTATGGGCGGGTCCACTTGCTCCACCACCAACGTCCCGAGCAGCACCACCAGCAGCAGCGAGGCCGGCAACATCGTCGCCAAGGGTTTGGAATCGAACGCGCGACCGGGAGAAAACACTGAAGTGTCCACCAATTCTTTCCTGCCCGCGGGCTCGGAAGATGTCATGAACTATCTCAGTATATTTAATTAGACAATTTGTTTTTTGTTTCTTTTGACTGGTCTCCTTTTTATTGTTTGCCTGTCTGTCCAGTTTTGCTTGAATTTTTGCGAATACGAAGGTGAAATTCATTCATAGAGCAATTTTTGTTATTTAGTTCTATTTTATGGTTTTTGTTTCAAAGTATCTTCTTTCCATTCTTCAATATAGTAAAGAATCGCCTAGAGTTGTTCGTTAGATTGTTTAATTTTTTGTTTGTTTATTTTTTTAATTATTTTTTCGATAGTTCTTTTTGGAGACGTGTAATTCTGTTGTTGAAAAAAACTATTTACACTTTTTTGTTTACTTAGTACAACTTATCTCAAACGAAAGCCGTCGTTCACCATGTTTATATACCATATATTACATAGTTATCCTATTATAGTAGATGATTAAGAGAGAAAAGCAAACGAAAAGTTAAAGTAATATTGTTTCCCACAATATCGTTTCTTCCTTTAGTTTGTAAGCATTTATCATCTCAACAACTATCTCGCAAATTGATCGTTTTTAGTCGTAAGATGTAAAAGGTGTAAATCATCATGTAACTCTTCCGGTTTTGGACAAGTAAACCGAACAAACAGTGGCTAACAGTTAGGTTCCGTAAAAACGTGCATAAGCAAATCTAAATGTTTATGTGTCTTGTAACAGTACTTTTAAGCGACATCTACCACCGCTACACACACACACAATATACATTTAGCGTAAGCAAACAAAAAAAAAAAAGGTTTTAGGATTTAAATTGTATTGCTTGTTCGCTCGCAACATGTTAGCAATACAATCGTGAAAAATAAGGGAAAACCAAAACAACGTTTTTATTGTTTTTAGTTTTATGTACTTCGTAACCTCAGGGACTATATATCTCGTCCGGCAGGCTTCTCGGCTACGGTGTTGCGGTGGTGTGAGGGAAAACGGCAAGCTTTCTTAGTTAGCCACGCACCACACCAACGCACCTACCAAAAGTGTGTCGGACTTTTTTCTGTTGGTCTACACGACGAGGTTAGGAATTGCGTTTCGACAAATGCACACAATCATTGAAGGGTGGAAACTCATTGCGGCGAAGAAAGACGGTGAGAGAAGAGCTACGTGTAATTACTAATACCATATACCGTCAAACTGTGTGAATGTGTATAGCGTACCTCGGGAGCGGTTGTTTCTCCTCTCAAGGCGCTTGTACATATTGTACCCCCCTCCTGACACCGCCAGGAAGAACACTGCATGCCGTAGGGTTTGTTAAAGAGGGAAACAAATGGACGATGAAAAGCAATGAACGGTTTAGCAATAAGTTTAAAAAAAATTAAAATGTCAGGTTAACATTACGCTTCAGCACAACACACCAAAACCACTCCTTGTCTTGAGTGTGCAGTAACGTGTCCTCCGTGTGCTGAAGCGAAATGCTTTAGAGTGTAAGGCGTAGTAGATAAGGTAACGTTTAGGAGTATTATTCTCACCCTTACAGAGAGTGTATCATAGTGGTGAACCGCGCGTAATATAATATTCTTATCGATTGGAGTACATTTTTACTTGTAAATAGCGTACGAATTCAGTGCACGATTAGAAAGCAATATGTATGAAAGCGCTCGGAAAGTTTCCTCGCAAGAGAAATTTCCCCTGTTTGTATGATTCGCGAGCCACGAGGGAGATACTGCGCTAGAGGTGTAGCTCCCGAACGGCTAGGGTGTGAATGGAGTCGCCAGTAGTTGTGGCAATTTAAATGTGTGTGGGAATGTTTGTGTGGGTTTTGCATTTTGCATTGCTTACTTACCGTTTTGTGTTGTACGTGGAACCATTTTCATCTCTTCTTTGTGAGTAAGACACATCGGCTATGTGTAATTGTGTATGTGTGCGAGAGATCGAACTGAAACGCCATAGAATTAAAAACAAAAATCAAAGCGAAAATTTGGGGATGGGTTTGGACGAACTTACGGCATCAAATGACAAAAAATAAGCATCTTGTGATCAAGGGAAAACAAATAATCAGAGGTCAGGGACGGTGTGTGGTGTGGTGTGGTGTGAGCACACTACACTGGTGTACATTTTCGATAGTAAGGAAAACCGATATGATGATGGTGGATCCAGACAATCTTGCCCGGAATCTCGGGCCGGTGTGTCCCACCAGTGATCGAATGCTATGACCTTTTAGCGGTGATTACGTTTGGACGATGTTCCTTTTTCGATGCATTTTAGAGGCGAGTTTTTAAAACTTGGTATTTTTTTGTGTTGTTCTTTTTTGACGGCAAACCAGACGTGTGCAGATGGGTTGGGGGGAGTGGAATAGTTGGAGATGAATGGGCGAACCTGGTTTACTTGCGTATTTTGAGATATTTTGGGATGGGAATATATATACAAGAAATATAACATACATTGTGGTACTGTGTGTCGTCAATAATGATTGTTAGAAGGCGGATGCGGAATTAAAAATTGGATTAGATCGTAAAATCAAAATTAGGCCCTATTTGTGGCCAACTCGGAAAATGCTCGGAAAAAATGCCAAACATAAAAGGAATATAAAACTCCCAATGAAATACGCAGCGAATCGAAAGGACTGAATGATCGACCGTGTAATAATATCCCGTTTACAATCTCTCTCTCTCTCTCTCTATAAAATAGATTGGCTTGTAGTTGCTCTATCATCATCAGCCAAGAAGGCAGTTAACATTACTGTGAAATCTATTTGGCAACAATCATACACAACATTGTTTTGCACAACTTTCGAAAAGAATCGGAATTTATAGTGATCAAGCGATCAGTTTTAGACTGGTAATTTACATAAGTATAAGAGTATTATCACCTTCACCTCACTTACATCATGCTACAACAAATATAAATTTCAGATGCGTAACGATAGTTTGTCATTGTATGACACTTTCTGTTTGTTTTGAATGTACGATAGTGTGAAACCTCACGCTTTAGATTAGACGATCTAACTTTAAATTTCTCGAACGAATAAAAAATGCCGACTGGAAACAAGAAAACTGTCATCAGTCCCTTCACATTTTTCCGAGCACTAATTGGATGTTTCAAAATTCAGTTTCAATAGTCCCCCCTCACGAAGCGAAAACAAAATTTGGATGTTACATAGTACCAAAGTGTGTAAAGGTATGGGTGAATGCGTAAGTTCAACAAACAGCGATAAAGAAGGTTCATGCGATCAGTATTTATTTTTTCTGAGCTTTGGTTTAACGGCAATAACAATAGCGGGAGAGTTAAGTTCTTTCAAATAGTTTCCTGTTTTGGTTCTGTTTCAAATTTGCCTGTAAATAACGTTTAGAATTGCTGAGGCGAATTGATTCTAAGCAGACACACAAGTCTTGGTTGTTTAACAAGGACCTAGAATGTAAGTGGAATAGAATAGGCGATCTCAGCGCATGTTTCATCCTAGTGAAGCTTTTCTGCCAAACGCGCGCGCACTATCTATTGATTCGGTCGAAAGCGATTTGTTGGAACATATCCTTGTTAAGTACGTTAAAAGAATAGTTTCTTAATGCAAGAAAAAAAATTAAAACAAAAGTACCAGGATTAACTAAAGTAAGAGAAATAATTCCTTTTTGCATCGTGTCTAATTAAACTTAAATGAAATCACAGGAATAAAACACACAGCCCCAACAACCATTCATCTTACTTACCACCGCTCGTCTGACGGAACGGTGTTGTGGTATATGTAGTTAAATTAGCTCTAAATCATGCTCTCTCGTCGTGCAGCGGCAAATTGTGTTCGGCGGGGTGCTATTATGAGGTAGCGTCAACCGTTCACTCATTGCCACCGTAAGAATCACACCACCTATATGTGCCTCGTATTCAGTGGGTCGGGCTGCACGCAGCTAGAATGCATAAATTAATATCAAATGTGTTAATTTTATGTTTTAAAATGTTTTAAATAATGAATAATAAAACAAAAACAAAGCGACTTTCCCTCGCTTCACACGCGCAAATCGCACGAAACTCGTGTGTGTAAAATGTAGTGAACATATTACTACTAGAGGGATCGCTTTTCTTACTACAACTCAGATCATCTGATGGCAACACGTACAAATACGGCTGCTCGACCGACCCACTGAAGGCGAATGGGCACAATAGGAGGGGGGGGGGGGGGTGTATTTGCTTGTAGTAAGAAGCAGATACAATTAAGATACGTTATCTATATAAAAAGATGGAATGATCACATACTTCATAACTGTTTGACTAGTTTGTCTCGAACCTTAAGTTTCGCTTTCTTGTCGTATCCTCGCAGTATTGATCGGCGTGTGTCTGAAGGAAACGTTCGCACCAATTCTCTGCATGTAGATGCTAGTTCCGGTAAATACAACATAAGCGCAGAGCATACTAATACACATTTAATACATTTACTAGAAAATCTATCCTAAAGTGTAGAAGCAAATCCCAGTTTACGGTGTGATGTTGCATACGGTCTTTTTACGAATGCTGTTTCTGTTATTTTTCATCTCACATTTTCAATTAATTAGTAAACCATAGATAGATATGCGACACGCCGGTGGCACGATCTGTGTGTGGGTCGTTTTAGTTTAATAGTTTTCGTTACTATTGCAGTGTTTTGTTTAGTGCTAACTATATATTGGAAGACGAGATTTGATTGAGTCACAGTCATAGGTTTTGTAACTTTGTTTCCCCTTCCCTACGCTGCATAACAATGACAGTGGAGGCAGCGGAGGGACTAAGAAAGGCTTAATCACGAATATTGGCACGCGGCGCGCGCGTGTCTCGTGTGTTGTTTGCGATGCGCGGTTTGTACATTTGATTCGAAAAGAAGCAATGCAGCATTGGATATACTTCCATCATGCTTCGAATTGAATGATCATACACTAGTCAAACATTCAACCCAGAATTGACTCGTTTTCTTTCTGAAGTGTAAGCCGTTTAGACAAATTTAAAGTAGTAGTTATATGTAACGTACGAAGCCCCAACTTACCAATAACCGCTGAATACCGTCAGAGAAAGGGAAGAGTAAACCAACAAACTGAACATGGAAAACACATTGAACCTCAAATTTTGTACAAACTAAAAGTGGGTGATTGTAGCAATACAGCAAAGCATAAACCAACCGAACTAAAACAAACGAAGCAAAAACAAAAAAAGCACTCAGAACCCTTTACTCCTGGTTCTAGCGCATACATTGCAACATATGAAGCCGATTAAAACCTCTAGCCTGCTTGTAGGAAGTTTTGCTTGCATGAAGAAAACAACAACCAATTTACAAACAAAAACGAAACAACATAAAAAAACAAACATGCCACCAATATACCTCAAGACGAAGCAAATCTACACGAGTAAATAGTTCGAAGAAGTACAGACCATAGGGAGTTTTTTTGAAGGATAAAAGAACACCCCACGCTACAAACTGATAAGAAAAAATGTTATACATTCTTTTGCAACTGAAATCATAATAAACTCACTCCGAAAGCAAATGGACAGTGCGCGCGGCACCTCACACGCTCTCAACACTTGAACTCGAGTTGCGTGTGCGTGTGTGTGGTATTTTGCGGAAAGATTTCTTTTCTATGACAACAAAATCTATCTGCTGCGCCATTATATGCTTCGGCGACAAAAATATAAAAAATAATAATTCAGCACCATTTACAAAACCCGCTAGGGCAATAGTTGTTGAACAGGAAGGAAAATACAAACATAGCTCAGGTAATATTAGTAAATTGTGAGAACCTCTCCCTATATATGAGATCTGCTATGAGGAACGACGAGCGCGTCGTTTACGAATGGATTTTGTTTTTAGCAGTATATCGCAGTATACCGGACAAAATATCGTGTATTCTTACGATTGTTTGTGCATTTTCTTTCAATAAATTTGCTTTCGATAGAGTAATATGTGTACAAACATGCGTAGTAGGGGGGAGGAGCGGTCGGAAAGAGCTGAGTCACTCAGCTTTTTGCTAGCAGAAATATGTTTTTCGTTATCCAAAGGCGTTTTTGGCATTTCCGTTTACTCTCCACGGACGGTAACAACACCGAAAATGAAAGACCAGAACAACGCGCACCACCGTGCGTGTTGTATCACACGGCGGAGGGGAATATGCGCGTTTGGAGCTAACGGGTCAATGTTTTGGAAGTTAGCTGGTTTTTTGTAGGGGGGATGTGAAGCATAAAGCATCTTTGCGCATAGTTGCATGTATGTTGCTATTGTTTTGTATTTTGCTCTGTATTTGCTCTTCTCTGCCACGGAAGATTAGTAAGCCGAGCAGAAGGAAATCAATTTTTGCATGATAGAGAGAGAAAAAAATGCAAGTGAAACAAATAAGACAGACACACACATACATGCTTGAAGTACAAATTAAATCAAATATAAACTAGCACTATTTGTTCTTAGTCCATTGTGCTTTTGTTTTTTGCTCTCGTTAATAGAAGAAGGGGAATGCACTCCCGATTGAACTATTTTTCGGTTTTGGTACAGATGCCATTTGTTTTTCTACTGTGTAAAATTATTTCGCACAATCAGTTTTACAACTAGAGTAATCAGGAATGCTGTGTGACATTTTGTTTTTTAAATGATGATGTATCCATTACCTCAAGCAGCAGTTCAAAGTATACATTTCCTGCGAGGAGATTGGTTATTGATCACTAGTTTATGTCGACTGGAGAAGAGATATATTGAGAACTAATCGCTTCAGATACGCCGCGCACCGTTAAAATTAACCTGAGGTAATTAATAATATCTATTTCAACAAAACACTCTCTTTTGTTCAACAACGGCAATGATTAACTGTTCTAATCGGCATTTTTATTCGGAGAGAAATGTAAAAGGGGAAAATAAATGCGTTAAAGTGGTGAAGCAAACCTCCCTGCCCAAGCCATTAAGGGTTCATCATAAAGCTTCTAAAATCAGACATAAGGACTCAACTTCATCGTAGTGGTGGTGGGGGAGGTGAATATAGAAAAGTAAATCTCACGACCTTTCTAAAACTACTTTATGGAATCAATTTTGTGAGGCGTGTGATGTGCGTTATTATTTAAATTGTGATACTTAAGGTTCTTCTGCAAAACAAAAGGACTCGCACGTGTGGTGGTATACCAGAGTTCGAAAAACCAGTGCGCTGCTACAGTGTGCTGAAATGTGTGCTGATTATGTTCGAACGTTCGTTGGTGTGTAGCTATAAGTGATCATGATCTTGTTTTCATATGGGTGTGATAGAGATACACTGAAGGATATTTCCAGACGGTCGAATAGAACGCAATACCAACCCAAACGCGCAAAAGAAAAAGCAAAATCTTAAACTACTGCCATTTTTTGACGTGACGATTTGACGTGGTGATGATGATGAGAAACGAACAGGTATAATAAATATTATCGCTAGAATAATTGATATTCAATTTTAGAGATACGAAAGCATCACATGCAACAATGGTTTGCAATAATCCCGTTTTCAACGCTAACAAAAACACTCCTTCGCTCTTTTATTAAGGTGCGAAACTTTTGTCGAAATGTGTTTCAAATTAGGAGAAGCAAAATTACGCAGATGCGCCAAAATTACGCCCCTATTACACAGAAACTAAATTGATGCATCTCTTCCATTCCTTCATTCCTATCCAAAAATGCTTGTAATAATATTACTTTACTTACTGAACTCTCAATCAACAAGCCTCTCTTCTATGTACCGTTTTGCATTTAAAAAAAATGAAGGTAAAACACGATTACCTATGGTCCAATGGTTGAGTAAAGTGCATTGATGAACGACTGATACTGTCGACAAGCAAGCAAACATGCACAAGTACTATGGCGCAAGATTGAATGACGAAGGTGAAGCGTGTGTGTGTGTGTGCGTGTGGGAAACATAGAGCTGGTAAGCGGACCAAATTGAGTGAAAATCTGCTTCTACTTCCTACAATAATGCGCATCAATCTCTCAAATTACACTTTCCAATGCTGTTGGAGCATACCAGCAGAGAAATGCCCTCCTTGGAACAAGAATGCTTCCAAACAAAACGCATACCTAAAACTAAGTATAAATATTATGTACCTCTTTGTTTGTCTCTGGTCCGTCTCACATCGTTGTACTGTTTAAGTGCATTTTGATTATCCTGCCCTGTTCGATCCCCCTCTACTAATTGTACTCCCTCGATCGGAAGTTCACATCCAAATGCTTGCGTAAAGAACTTTTGTGTGCGAATGCTTTTCTATTGTAAGGAGGTGTGTATTTAAATGAAATATACAATTTAGAAAGGGATTCCAATGCAAAACGTCCGGAGAAGCGGACACGACGCGGTTCGTTTTGGATGCGAAACTTTTCTCCGCACCCAACAGTGAAGATGCAATTGATTAAAGCAAATGCGCGATATAGAAGAGAAGAAAAAAAAAACGTAACAAATAATCAAATCTTAAAAAAATACTTAAATTGCAGTAATAGATACGGATGAATCATTGCAAAGGTAAATCAATCGAGGAATTTAGACAGACACGCGTACTACAACACGAAATTCGGTATAGAATTGAACATAAAAAATATTTAGGAACAACAACGGAAATACAGAAGACTGGATCCTTTTTCACCCTCAACCATGAATGTGGACTAATGATGTAAATGTATTCGACTAGTATGGCAACCCAGAGCAAACATTCATCGAACACTATAATCTTTTTCATTTTACTTGCTAATCGATGAAGTGTTCGTCAAAAAGACTTAATATTATGAGATCCGTTAGAATAAAACTTTTCGGTAGGAGCAGATGAGAATCCAAATTAAGACAGATGTTCACGTGTGATGAAAAAAAAATGGCCCCAATCCCGACATTAAGCAAGCGAAAAGGTGATATATACTTTGCAGACTAATAACATGTTCTAAGCTTGTCGTTTTTAAATAGTGGCACGTGAAAGAGATAATGATTAAAAGAAAGGCAACACTATTTTGATTCACGCCCCACTGATCACGAGTGCGAAACATTGGGGGGGGAACGTCTTATTAGTGTGCTGATGTGATCAACACTTTCGAGTGACATTCTCTATTTTCTTCACTCCAAAATCCAACCAGCTGCTGATAGTAGTTTAACTAAAATATATACATTGAATTTGATAAATGTCAGTAGAGTTTTCGTCTTTCACTAATACCCCATGACACATACCGACAAATTAGACAGAAATACACACTAAATACACGATCTGTCCAGTGTTCAAATCAAACAGTAGTCAGAATCAAGCTCATGTCGTTGAGTACACTTTATATTGGCGGAATGGAAAATCTACTTCAAATGCACACATTTCAAAACGATCAAATTATAAGGAAATGTAAAAACACTGAACAATGTTAAAACATTCGAAACGACAAATATACAAACACATACACACAAATACCAATACTACCTACAAAATTAACACACTAAGTGTGGAGCATTTACTTACCACCCTCCCCTAAATCTAATCGGTATGGCAAAGAACTGAAGCAAAGAGACTTGAAACAAATACTGCTAGGTATTAGAAGTAACGAAAGGACTTCAACCAATGTGACAACAAAATATGATAAAAGGTAATCATCAAAATAGGTACAGCGAAGAGAGCGAGCAAATGGCGGTGGTATGCATTTCTGCTAAGAGCGAGGGAAGCGCAGACGGAAGTGATTTGAAACTATTTATTGATAATAAATACCATACTATAGACACAAATTGCTAACAAATGTATGTACCATTAGAAATCTATGTGACATTCAAAATACCATAGCATGTAGGAATAGGCGTGTTTGGGTCTAACTAACAAAGCCCCCCCTCCATCCGCCTTTACATTCTCATTGTGGAGGTGTGGCGGGATATGGAGCTACATAATTAAATAGAAGAAAAAATCAGGAATCTTGTACTATTGCTAAATAACACAGAACGGTTTGAGTAGTATATGATAAAAACAAGTAATCAATCAAACCATAACCAATCAGGTGAATATTTCAGGGTGAAACCACTCAGCGCATGAGTATCGAACCACAACGCTCCAAAGTTGCAGTGCGTAACTATTGAATAACTAACAGACAAACATAAATGCAATAAATGATGTAATTAGTTCAAAACACAGAGAGAAATAGCAGGAAAATGGAAGCAAATAGTGAAACAAAAGACGTAATCAGCGAAAGACTGGGCAGTTCTAAGCGTTGCAATGTTGCAATAAGTGTGTTTTGGAAAGCAATATATGAAGTCCTTCGGTTTTGTTTGTTTATGAGGCAACGAAAAAGAAAAGAAAAAAAGAAAGGAACGAATTTAATAAGTCTTTGTTTTTCGAATCTTTGAATTTCATCATTGCATGATACGAATGTATAAAATGAAGATAGTTTTTGGCAAAGGGTAGTAACAATAACATTAATACACAACACTGTACGAAAGAAGTGACACAGCAAAAGCACAACTGGAGAGTGAGATTATAGGTAGTGAGCGTGGGCACGCCTGTCAACAACACGCAATCAAAAATCAATAGAGAGATCATCACATTACATCCTGTTCATATAATCATCATCATCATCATCACAATCTTCATCATCATCACGATCTTCATCACCCTAGACGATAATTTTCTTTATTATTATTCATTCGTCATTAAGATCATGATCACTGCATAAACCACACATATTCACTACTAAGTTACACAAACACGAACGTTCAGCAGTCACACATGTTTTTAAGTTTGCGGCCTGTCATCACTTGTCCTGAAGGTATTTCTTTATTGGTGTTTTCATTTGACATATTTTTTTGAGTAAAACCATTTCATGTTGCCACCTCTGTTAACCTCTGGTATGCACTGTGTGTCCTCTGTGTTGGAGGACTGACCCGTTTCCTAAAGAAAAATCTTACTTCAATTAAATCAACAATATTTATCCATAACCATCACTGTTGTATGCCATAATTTATACAGCATCTGACGTTTTGGGAGAAACGTTTTTCTCTAGATTTAAGATATGTTATAGATGTGTACATGATTAGTTTTCGTTTGTTTTTACTCCTTTTCGTTTGTTTAAGAATAGGATAGCGAGATGTTTAAATACACACAACCACACGTACCTAGAAGTTAGCGGTTAGGCATAGGCGAAGGGGGGAAAGTTTTCCCCTCTTTGGGAAGGTTGAAAAAGGCACGAACAAATATTCCTACAAACACTAGCACATGTATTCAATTGTAGTACCATTTTTTATTCGTAGATCTTAGTCCGAATGCACCTTATCACTAAACCTAAACGACACGTCGTCGATACACACGCATGCTATACGTATTTAAGTCATTAATAAAATATGAAAAAACTCCAAAAAAATGAAGATATATATGTGTTGGTAAACTGCATCGTTTAATATTCAGCACGCAGAGCAGAAGCGAACTATTTTTACCCGTTCTCCTGCTCTCGATTGCAACGCATTTTTACATGTTCAATTACCACCTTTCCACTCATAACAAATCATTATGTGTTTGTATGGAAGTTTACGTTTACATGTAAAGTGTGGAGTATAACTAGCAATACGTTTCGATAGCTTGCGATAGCTTGATACTACTTATAATTGCAACGCAAAGCAATGAACAAAATCGTTTGCCCAGTGGCGGGCGGAGTATCCATCATTGCAAACTTATACTAAAAATAATCCATATTTTTACTACAATCAACACACAAACACACACCCTGTACCACTAATGGACGAATGAGCGTAAAGATGTCTAAAGATTGTTTCGCAGAACGCTTTCATCGAACCTTCCTTCAGCGCATGAATTCAATGGACCTCTTCTTGAACAGCTTTTTATTTACAATTTGGTTTTATTTTCTAATGATTATCGTACTATCCTAACTATTTTCGTGTGTTAATCCTTCAAAACAGCTGCAATGTAAAGGGCAAAATCATCTGTATGTGTAAGGCAAATGTTACCAAAAATATGTCATGCCGCTTTAAGCAAAGGTGGCATTCTCCTACTACCACCTTGACGTACTTGCTTCGAATTTCTGTAGAGATGTGAAAAATGTACCAACTGTGACGCAATGTCGCCATCTTCCGAGCGAATCTAAACAAGCACCACCACCCCGATAGCACACACTATCAATCGTTGTGATTATCCAGAATTGGATGTAAATTTTAAACCACCACCAACAAAAAAAAAGCTAAGCAAAGCACAGTTGTGATGATCGATCAATGATCCTTTCAAATGCTTTACTTGCGTTAGTTTCCTGGCAGAATTGCAGAGATATAGTGTCGTCATGATTGCACTTGTGCTCAACCTGCTGAGGTGCCCCCACTACAGCAAGCATTTTTGAAAGGCATTGATCAATTTCAATATCTCTACCCCTGGTGCAGGGGAGAGCTTTGAAGCAAAGCATTAATCGATGTGATGACATAACAGTGTGTGATCGGGTTTCGGAATACCAAAAAAACCAACAAAACAACACTTCCTTAAAAGGACATATGCTTGCTTCTGAAGCGGCAAACAAAATCAAAATTTCGTGCATAGCAACAGCGCGCACGGTCGTGTATTGTGTGATTAATTTCCAAGAAAATCCACCCCAGTGATCCCAGCAACAGTAGCAGTGATTGTAAGAGTGTGATAATAACACAGAATGCGTGATCGATCCTTCCTATTCCAAGGAGGGATTTTAAAACAAACCCTTTCCGGAACTCCATCTCTTGTGATTAATCTTTCAAATCAAACCTCCTGCATCTTCTTCTCTGTGAGCAACTACTTCTCTGTGAGCAACTACTTCTCTGTGAGCAACTACTGCTCTGTGAGCAACTACTTTTCTGTGAGCAATTACTTCTCTGTAATTCATATTGTGATCAAGGAATGCATATGCTTCACTTGGAGAAGTTTCATTTCCGCGCAAATTCTGTGACCGTTTCGATGGCGCATCAAGCAAAGCTAATAGGCATCGAATAAAAGCAAATTCTCCCTTTCCTCATCAACTCGTTGTGATCTTTTCCCAGTTTGTGATCCAATGAGCGTAGGGCTATTTGTGCTCTAAAGCGTTCATTTCAATCTGGAACTCTTGCACTCTGTGAATTCGATGCAAACCTCTGCGGACCTACCAATTACGAACGAACCAACAGCGGGCAATTCGATTCTTTTTATTCCTTTTTAATAATTGGCGTGTAATTTTCGGCAACTTCGATCCTTCTATTTTATAAGAAGAAGAATCTATGTAACGTGTTCGTGTGGTTACAAAAAAAAAAAACAAAAAAAAAATTGTGTGAGAGTTTGAATCTTTAAGAATTAAAATTATTCCGATATCCAAAAATCTTTCAAAATTCAAAATTTAGATTTAATGTTTTCTTCATAATTAATGTGTCATTTTAGCATAGTATTTAACATTAACCATCCCAAACGTTAGTAGGAACGTTTGTCAAACTGTCAAACTCTTCTACTTGCAAATACGTTTGTTTAGGCTTACACATGTCCGTTTTTGAACGTTCAACAAAATTACTCCTTTTAATATTTGTTTGTGTGAGTGTTCTAGACGTGTGACATATATGAGAGAAAGCTGTACCTATTTGATAAAAATTAAGCACTAAGAAACGATTTGTTTCGTCTGTTTATTGTTCGTGTTCGTGGTTGGTTTTTTCGTAGTGCGTTTTGCTCCCATAGTATTTAAGATGATCATTCGTAAAAAAACGCGCACACACACATCAAAATTTTGTGGTAATTGTAATTGTAAAACAAAAACATACATCTCATGCTCGTCACTGTGAATAATAATCTGGATACGAATGCGCGGGCGATTACGCGCTCTCAAAGAGAGTCGATCCCCTTCGGGTGCATTCAGTATGGATTTCCATTCGCGCGGAAGTGATTGGCATCTGCTGCACAAATGGCAGATGATCAGAACTTCTCGTGCGTAAAAAATACAATACGAAACATCCAACGATGGCCTTCCGAAATGGAGTTGCTCTCGATAAAAGCAACGCACAGCACAATAAAAAACTGTTATTCGAAAGCAAGGAGCGGGGGGAGAGTACGGAAAGTGAGAAGGTGGATAGTACAAGAACATCTTCAAGGAAATATTTTTGGTAACATTTGCACTAACGGATACTCAATTGTAATGCCAAAGTTTTGCATTTCTTTTATTTTTTTTACCATTTTCAATGCCATTTTCAGTTCATGTAAAGCAGATCTTTTTTTTTCCTTCGAAAATTTGATATTTTAAAAACATACAAACAAGGCTTGCTCAGGGTATACAAACGGATGGAGAATAAAACGATTAAACGAAACTACCAGAATTACCTCATTAGCAAATTTTTGTTAATCGTTTTATTGTTTAATTTATGTATAGAAAAAAAAAGAAAAACAATTCAAAACAAATGCAGTTGCTGGCAGATCAATACAAATAATCAAGCAAGGGTAGCGAGGAACAAAGCGCAACAACCTTCACGATTTGTACAAAGCAAAATATCAGAGAGAGCATGTGAGTTGCAACACAACCCTGGCAAGTTACACAGAATCACATACCGTCCCTATACGTTTGTCCTCTATTTCTGTCATTGATTTATCAAAATTTTATTAAATGTTGTTGCATGTTTCATAGTGTCAGTTTGTCGACGGGAGTAGGGAAAGGGTAGTCATGTTTTATGTTGGTGGGAAGAATTTTACCGAAAAAAAAGATTCTAATATTTTCCTGTTATGACAAACACGAACGTGCATAATGAATACATAAAGGTTTATTTTGTGTTTTACTGTACCATCGTTCATGCATGCATTGCCATTACATCACTCTACCCTACCACCCACCCAAAATCCTGACAGCACACACATCATCCCATCATCCATTTGAAATCCCATTGTTTTTATTTGTCGCTGGCTAGTAGCGACGCGCACCGTTTTCCTTTTCCTTGTTCTAGTTGGATGTTTGTTTAAGTGGAATTTTATGTTGCTTCAGTGGCGATTCCATGTTTCTTACACAAATTTGTCCATGGGTTTAACAAGTACAGTTCCAAATTGAGTGTAAAGTTCAGTAAGAATTCACAAGTTTGTAGTTCGATTCGATGGAAGCGCGCGGAATTTCAGACGTATACTATGGGCGAGCGGTCACATACATCGCGGAGGAAGCGTAGATGCGTAGAAGTAGTCAAGAAGTGTCGAAGAGGAGAAGGGAATGCAGGAAAAAGGACAGCTTAGGAGAGAGGGCACGTGGTGGTGGTAACCCGTGAAACGAGCGAGGAAAGATGAAGGAATGTGTATCATTCTTTGATTGAAAGTACAAATTGTTTTTTTTATTACTTTACTAATTATTCTAATTATTATCATTATCGCAAATTATTAATTCTATTGATTATTATTAATTACCGAGATATAATCGAATCTTTAAACTACCGAAAGTAAACTACACTATACAATTTAAGGCTAGGCCCCTGTGTGGCGGAGAAGGTTAAACGCGGACTTGAGAGTGTAAGGGAATGATGCGATTGCGGCATGTTTTTCATGTATGTATGTGGATGTAGAGCTTTGCATAAGCATAACTTATGTTTCCTATTCGTTTTTTTTCTGTAAACCACAATTTACATGAGCGTGAACAATACGAGCGTTTGTAAATTTTTCGTTCAATTTGTATCTCTTTGCATACGTTGTTTATTTGATACAAATGTAACTAGCCGTGTGTGTGTCTATGTGTACGGTCCTAGTACCAAGCGTTGTTTGACGATTTGTTTGTAAGAGTAATTTTATTGCGTCACTTTGTTTCCTTTACCCACTCGAACGGTTGGGGCGACGGGGAACCATTATTGTGCACGTGGCTGCATAGGCGAAGATATATAAACCTTAGAAGAAAAACCTCCAACCTTCGCCGTTTCCCCTTACCAGCTTAGCAAGAACGGTTATTTTTTTTAATTTGAATTTTTTTCCCGTAGCTCACGTTTTCTAGAAACTTTTGTTTGTCGTTTCGCTTGTCTCTTTGCGAGCGTACTACACTAGCTACGTAAGTAAACATTAATCTTTATTCGAGCATACCTGAATGCTTTTACTATACATGGGTGAACACTACACATAATGGCAGGTGAAGGACAGCAGTTGGTAGTATTAGCTTAAAAAAAGGCAGTCGTTTGTGTCGTCGTATCGTGTAAACAGAAGGCAAACCCCCCAATAGTAAACGTTTTAGTGAATTATATTTAATATCCTTGTTTGTCTCTTCATTTCGCTCTCGGGCGTTCTCCCTACGCACACACGTCACGTACCTTGGTAAGCGCGCTTAGTATGCGCGCTAACACTTAAAACGAACACGCGCTTATACACGAGTGGGTAGGGATGAGAAGGGAACGAGTGATGGAAACAAGTGATAAACTCTCATCAGAGTTTTACTTAACCATCATCCCTATTATCACCCGTGTGTTAAGCTTGAACATTTAGCGTTTTTGTTATAGCTCATTTACTACTATCAATTTTTGTTCGTTAAACCCTAGCTGCAGGGGCTGCTCCTCGCACGCTAGCATAAAGTTATTGAGAGGAGTGAAGCTATATTTAGAACACGGTTCCGTTAAGAGTGTTTGTGTTTGCTTTTCATTAACCACATTTTGGCACTACCAAAGGGGGGCACACCGTAGTAGGAAAGAATGGTTTTTAGTATTTTTGTTTTGTTTTGTTTTCTGTTGAAAAGATGTTCAGCCAACTAAATGCGAGGAGGAAAATGTAATAAAAGGAGAATACTTTGTACCTTTTTGCTAAACGAATAGATACATGTTGAGCCGGATGGAAGGCGCAGATCGAGTTTTAAAACTACTACACTACACAAATACTTATACTACTACTACTACTACTAATACTACCACAACTACTACTATTAGCATCAAAGGAGAGAACGATGGACATAGAGAGAGATGGATGCGTTTGCTAAGGCAAACGGTATGGTTTTTGAGTGAAAGTTGTTGGTACGTACACCACAGTCTCGAATAATTTAAGAAAATGAAACAAACATACAAACAAACAAACAAACAAACGCAACACTTAATACAAACAAACATACATATAATTGACCATGGAAAAAAGAATTTAAGTAGATTTATCGATGTTTTTCTCTCCCAATCTGTTTTTGCTTGCTATATAGAGAGCTTCTCATTCCTTTTCCCCACACACACACACACACATACACGCAGTTTTTCGCTGTGGGAAACCGATATATTATATTTAAACCAAAAAGAAAGAAAGATACAAAACTCCATGCAGCATCAAACATCTCGACCTTGTGCGTGTGCTCATGTGTGTGTGTGGGTAGGGTTTATTAGATGTCGCACACTTACACAAAACAAAACCTATGCAGCATCATGTTTCACAGTGAGAGAAACAGTTACGGTATTGGTGGGCGGTGCAGAGAGAGAGAGAGAGAAAGCAGGTTTAAGGAATGCTATATTAGAATGCAGTGTAATTTGTTGTGAAACGTGGATTTTTTAAGTGAACAGTGTCAGGAGGTGTGTAGCAGTCAGGCCAAAAATGGAAGTAGAAATACAAACAAACTCAACCAACGGTACAACTAGGTGCGGGAGGAGGTATGGACGGGCGTGGGGAGTAGATGGGAGGGACGGCAGGGAGTGTGAGGAAGCACGGGACAAAGTTTATTCATTGTTGACAAATTGTGAACAAATGCGGGAACACATAAAGCAGGGCCAGCAGTAGGAGCAGAAGATGTGGGTGGGTGGTAGAGCTGAAGAAAGAAGCGAGTTGTTTTCCTCACTGTGTTGGTATGTAGTGGTTGCATTGGTTTTTGTTGATTGCGTTTGATTTATGTGCTGTTTTTTTTAAAGCTAATCACAATTGGTCACTATTGGTCACTACTGGTAAAAACTCATCACTCATCTATCATCACCACCATTTTATCATGAACATTTCGACACTAAAGACACTTTCTCGGTTCGAGTTATCATCCCAATCTCAACTGAACTTCCAATCACGTGTGGATTGGATTTTCTTGGAGCGTAACGTATGTGTTGTAGACATGCGTGCCAAGGGCGTAGCAGTGGGTAATAGTTAGCTATGGGAAACAAGGAAACGTTTTCCGTTTTTTTTCTTACGATTTTTTTTCTCTCTAAATGTTTCGCTAGTTGCAAGTACCAGTCTGAGTGAAATTCGATAGTTTAACGCGCACCACCATGCGCACCTTCATATATTGATCAACGTAACCGAATATGTTTGCCAATAAATTGCAAATGCATATGCAAGTGTGTTAACGAAACAAAACTGAGGATAGAACAGAAAACAAACTTCAAACAAAAAAAAACCCTCACGACAAGAAATAAGTGAAAACCAAACACAAGTGTACAACATAGGAAAAATGTTTGTTTGTTTTTTTTTAAATAATACTAATAATACGGCAAACGGTGGTGTGAGGTGAAATAATTAGCAAAAACAATAACAGAACATAAACAAATACAAACTCTATTTCCTCACAAGAAGCAAACTCATGCAACAAGTCAGAAAGTAAAATGGTAAAAGAAGAGACAAAAAGTGCAAGTGTGGCAGGAAAACGAATGAAGAAAATAATAAATTCTTATACCCCCTTTACCACTATCAAATACTTTACTTATTTTAAAGTATGCATACAAGCAAACTATCGGAACCGACTGAAAGCCGAAAGCGAAAGATGAACAGATACATGAGGATGGAGGCGCACAGAAAATGAAACCATGTGTAGGATGTTATTTGTCCTTTGAACTAACCAAACAAAGAAGGCTTTTTTTATATTGAGTATAAGGGCGTGATGTGGAACAAAAAAGAGTACACAGACGTATTTGTGTGAGAGTGCGTGTGTGTGTGACAAAAATGGGAAGATGGTCCTGGAAGGGCGAGTGAGGAACATGAATGTTAATTCTACAAAATATATACGATATATACGACAACACAAAATCTTATTAATGCTAAAATTAAACTTAAAACCACAAAAAAACAGCCATGTAAGAAGCGCAAAACCACACTTCTTCTGAAGCAAATCCAATTTTCCACTGTGTACTAGCTAAGATGGTGTGATGGCAAGAAGATCTTTGCACACTGTGGGTTTGAAATAAAGTTGCACAGGTAAATGCTGTCAAAGTCAGAGTACGAATAAAAAACAAATAAAAACTGGAAATGCACATGTTTAACAGACAATTGCAAAGGTGTGAGCTCTCTATGGTGTCATACGAGTAAGACTCACAGTTACTGCTTAAACTATACCCGGAACAGAATCACTAGCATACTAAGCATACTAAAGAAAAGCCCTAGTGAATATGCATGTCTAGTGCAACAGCACAGCAAACCTGGTCCGAACTAAATAAAAATGACACACAATGACAGCAAACAGAAACGCACCCACACCAACTTAATGAAGAAGAAAATATAAAGCACATGGCTCGGAATAAAAAGAACAACAAGAAAATACATAAATAAGAAGAATAAAAAAATGTTAGAATTAACAAAAGCGCCACACAGTGTGCTACCTATCGATGTCAAGTTCTCGGTTTGCAGGATGATTATATGAATAAAACACTGGAAAATAATAATAAAATGATTTTGTTTTAATTTATTGGTGACTATCTGAATAAAAAAAATCTTATCACAGAAAAATAAGGTAAGTAAACGACAATATTGAGAATTTGCCTAAAAATTACAATATTCATAAAACATCTCGAAGTTTTCTTCTCTTCTTTTCTGTTATATAAAAATATAAATATAAAAAAGGTTTTAAATACCTGATTTTGCATTGCCATAGTACTATTGTAAATTTATTCGATTGTATAAACGATGCCTGTTCCTTAAAATATCACACATACAAATAATAAAGGAAATGGATTCTTAGTAGCATTGTGCTTTAAGCAATTCCTCGTACAATATCTGTATCGCCGAGATATCTGTTCTAAGAGCTTAGAACATCAGCGTAAAAGAAACCACAGACGTAAGCTTCTACATTCCTCTCGTTCAGTGTCAGCCACAGGATCAGTCGCGCTCCTCTCTCGCTTAGTAGTATATTGCTTTAGGCGTTATCCATCAATTACGTAACGCTTAGAGAGGAATATCACAGGAAGAGAGAGGAGCTTTAGATCTTCTCACACTAGCGAGAGCGAGACATGGTGAGAGTGAGGATCGATAGAGCTACCTCCTGATTTGGATGATCTCCTGTTCTCCTAATCTCCTCCTGAAGGAGAAAGAGAGAGAGAGAGAGAGAGAGAGAGAGAGAGAGAGAGAGAGAGAGAGAGAAAGATAAATGGTACTCACTCTCCTTTGTGAGAGCATGTGATAAGCGCCCAATAAGAGAAAAAGAGAGTGTGTGTGAGAAAGAGAGAAAGCTAAATTCTTCTTATACTAGGATCAGGATAAACAGGATCGATTAGCAAGATCGATAGAACGAGAGGAACGAAACATGTGTTGTTTTATAGGTCACCTACACTTGATCGGTCACAGCATCCATTTAATTAGTAAGGGAAATATCTGATAGAAGAGGAAAGTACAATAGCGAGAAAGAGGCCACAGACGAAAGCTTCCATATTTATCTCAATCAGTTTCAGGCACAAGATTAGTTGCGCTTCTCGCTTGCTTAAAAGAATATTAAAATATCTACATCCTTCCCGCCTTTGAACAGGAGCTAAAGGAGATTAGAGATGTTTGATTATTGATAATCGAGCTGACCTGTAACCGAGGCCAATTAACTTCTAACCGTGCAATCAGACATCCTTCCAAAAAGCGTCACGCCGTGAAGCGTGACGCCAAATTCGATGACATTTGATGATATTCGATGAAAGGTCCATACAAAAACAATCAGGTTCACGGCGAATATTTTCACGCCATGTGTGGGTTGCGTAAAAATTTTGCCATTGAATCGAATCATACACAATGACAGCTGGGTACATACATTCAGGCGTGAAATGTTTTAGGCATATTTATTGTGGCTATTATGTGTTCTTGACGTGAATTTGTCTCTGTATGTCTGGTAGCACCGTAATGCTCAAATTATTGGACTGTATCAAACACAAATTGTTGGTAATGAAACATTTTATATTTTTATTGTAATGTGTGTAAGTCGAGTATTGATAAGGTACCTAATTTTGTATTGTTTATAAATTTAACAATGTCGATACATATGTCATGTTCCAATTAGAATTTTCCCCGTTATCATGCTTATGATACCACAATTTTTTCCGTTTTTTGAAAAAATCTATCTATTTTCCTTTAACTTCTCTTTTCCTCAGTAAAATGACCATATATCTACTTATACTAATATACTTCTCGCGGCGTCCACTTGAGGTGAGCTCCAAAATCAAATTATTTTACCCGGCAGCCGAGACGCTTCTGGATGCAATGTTCGGTCGAATACAATTATGTCCAGCTTAGTTTCTAGCCTTTGTTTGACAGTCCAGCTCCGTGTCCATATGCAAGATGATAAACACCCGCCGGGTTACAATTAACATCTAACCGCTGGCACTATAGCTTCCCAATTTCGTCCCCAAAAACTGTGCGCCAAAGCAACGTGACGGCAAACGTTCTTTGATTTACCCGTACCTCTGCTTTCAGGTACAGAGGACTTCAGTGTCCTCCTCCAATAGCGTCGCGGCGTTGGACTGGAAGACTTCTGCAAGAATCTTTTAATAATCATTCGTTGCGGGTTAGTTGCTGCAATAATTGCACACGTGTGTGGTCTCTTTGTTTGCAATGATCCCCAACCCCCGGAACAGTGTAGGGAAAGAGAGTTGGGTGTGTGTTTGTGGTACGGCTTCGGAAAGAACTCGAGCTCTACACAGCTCCAGACAAATTAATGTCGGAAGGGCAGTAGGATATGGTCTCGCAGTAACAAAGCAAGATCAAGCCGGATAGCTCGCCGTGTCCCGTGTATACACTGAGCACACAATTAACTTATTAGTTTGAAAGAAACGAACCAGATGGAGTGGTGTGTAAGTACGCTGGACATTCTCGCCGAATGACTCCTTTCCTGCCCCGCGCTCAGCACGCCAGAGGCAAGTGAAGCGTGACAAGTCGTAAATAAAATTTCCACCACTGCTGCACAAGAGTGAAGCCCCGGTAGCGGTATTGTCGTTGCTCGGGTTGTCCCGGTTGCCTCCTGATTTCGGTTGTCCTCTTAATGGCTGGCCAGTATTTAGCGAGTGAATGACTGCATAAATAAATAATCAGAATCCGGCAGCTCACATACACCCGTACCATAGATCCTTACCAACTGGTCTGGTGGTGTAGGTGACGGTGTGACCGTGTCTTGCCAAGGTACAAGTTCTGCAGAAGTCCCGAACGGACAGATTATTGCCTGTGACAAACTGACAAAACTGAGGGAAGCCAGTGCAGAACACCCCAAAATGGACGAGGATGCGAGGACTCCTTACCGGTCGTCGTCTCGATTGTTGTGAGGTTTCTTTGTGGTCGCCCAGAGTAACCACTGGACACAGGACGGGGTCAGCAAGATTCCTCGACAGGGCCGGGCGCGGCGGGTGAGAAATGCTGGATGAGTTTGTTTCGGATGGCTGTGTAACGAATGTCTCTGGTAACGGCCCGTTTTATGTTTTCGCAGCACACGTTCACATACACACATACACGTACGCTATTTTTGCGATGCTGTGTGCTGCCTTTCTGTTCGTTGGTTTTCGTTTGGAAAATTGCTATTTCCTCTTCCAACAGTAAACGCAAACGGTCGTGGAAAGCTGTCCACGAAAAATGAACAGCAAATGTACGGTCCAGCTGGTCGAGCTCTGGTGCTAATGTTCTTTTGTTTGGGAGTTTAATTGAAAACATTGCACTCGGGCTGGTCCTGTTTATCGCTGTGTGTGGGTAATGTTTCCATCTTTATTCACCTCATGACAGACAAGCACGATGAATAATCAAATCTATACTTTTGTGCTATTAGCTGCTGTTGGTGTACAAAATGGTCAACAGAGATATTGTCTTTTTCGTATCTTTGATCATTTCATAAACATTCACAGATAATCTTGTTCGTTTGCATAATTTCACTGTTATTGTGTAATATGAGCTGGTTTAATAAGTGTGTTAATACTTCTGCTGGTACATTCTACGTATTAGCGGCCAACGAATATTACGATGTACTGCGATGTGCAGAAAAACATTTAATCGATTTTGTGGAATTTTTGGAAACAGCTAAACCATGACTCCAAGACTATTCTTAAACAAAAAAAAAGTATCTTCACACAAATTGACAGTCACACAGACGCTTCCGACGGAGTCGTCACGCACCTCATTAGGTCAAGTAGCAGTAACCGAAGGCAAACCGTGTCCTGCAACCTTCCGTCGCTTGTCCCCGCCACCCGACAAACGAGTAGCGGTCAGCCGGACACAAATTGGGTGTTGTTTGGAAAATATTTTCAAAATCCGACACGTTCCCCGTAGTCCTTTGATCTTTGGTCTGCGCTTACGATTTGTGCTCGGTTTGCGGCCGAGTTCATCCTAGCAGGGCTTCTGTTCGCTTCAACGCCTTTAAAACCCTTAAATGTGAGTGTGTGTGTGTGTGTGTGTGTGTGTGTGTGTGTGTGTGTGTGTGTGTGTGTGTGTGTGTGTGTGTGTGTGTGTGTGTGTGTGTGTGTGTGTGTGTGTGTATGTGTGTGTGTGTATGCCAAGAAACAAACAGGGAGAAAATAGCTGAAGAAAAAGGTGATGAAGCATTTGTCCACCATCTCATCCCCATCTTCCGTCCGTTGTTTAGAGTGTTTTCCAATTTTCCTCCCGCTTCGTGCCCTATTTCGTTGCTCTGTGTGTGTTGTGCGTGCACATGTGGCTTCATTTCCGGTCAATACGCTCGCTCGGGAGGGGGAGGTGAACATTGTTGTTTACCGTAAACAGTGTCCTTCTGCGTGCTTCCTTAATCTCCGGGTCGGTCCTCCTTGTTGGCTTTGTTTGATGTCATCGCCCAATTGTGTTTCATTTTCACGTTGTTGTTATGTGTTGCTTGGTGACGGGGGGGCGTAGAAGGACCGGATAGGTAGGATTGTAGGACGTTCCGGCAGTTAGCTGGATGATGTGAAAAGATGACTGTCATTTATAATTGAATTTATTTCACAAACACACAAACCCCCGTACCGTGCTTGGCATGGCTTGGCCGTAAATCATGTAGCGAATGTTTGTTTGTTACTTTAAGCAGCAGCGTATATGAATGTTTGAGATGCATTCCATTGGGATACCAACGACTGGAAATGGTTGCCGTTGTATCCTTCTTCAGCGGGTGCTTCAAACCGGTTTCCTCGCCAAAGCGCTGCTAATCCTCAACATTCTGGAATAAAGTAATTAACATCTCATCTTCTCGTCCGGCATCACTTTCTTGCCTAATATTCTGCTCAGCAATATCCGGCCTAATCCTTGCATCATAATAATCGTCAAACTTAAATTACCGTAGCCTTTTGTATCGTAAACAGAGGAGCGTGTGGCGGGTACGGCTCTCGGAAGTTTTACAATCCTCCCTCCCGGCTAATCGGGTTGATTGCTTGACCACTTCAAACACACGCCCCAACCCGCTGGCCTGCCGACTGACCGATGGACGCAGGCTGCAGGTCAATCAAAAATTTATAACGAACAATTAGAATCGGAACCGGAACCTGTTTGGCACGCTGCGTCTACAGTAATCCACCACACGGAAACCCCTGGACCCTGGCTTTCAACTTCAAAGCAAAACTTCAACCGTTATCACATATTCCCGCCGCTGCTTCTTGCGTGTGTTGTTCGGCCTCAGGCGAAGGGCGGAATGGGAGTGGAATGGTTCGCTCGTTTTAAGTGAATTATTAACGCAAGGTTGAATTCTTTTTCCACGGGGCAGCAGAGGACCCGAGCGACTTTGCACCACCGTGGGGGGGTGACACAATGAAAATCACCGTGAAGATTCCCTGCTGGGAGGAGGAGAGCGTGTAGAAGCGTCCTCGCCCGAGTTGACCGATTCGGTGAGGCGTGAAACACGGCCACATGTGTGCCACACAGGCGTAATTGTGCTGCGAATGTGAGGTTTGCAAACAGTTTTGAACCGCTCCCCCTGCCCTATTCGTGTCAGGGGTTGGTTGGCAGTGAAGTTTGACGATGGGCGCAGAAAGTGTAAATGTCAAACTTTCTAGTGTGACTCGGTGGCAGCGGGCCTGTCAAATGGTATTTGCGTGACGGGATTTGCACTGTCCCTTTTTTAATCCACTTTCATCCGCCCGTCAGTGGGTGAGTTGAGTTTAAAGTTTTAATCTACACTAGAGCGCGTATGTGTGTATTTTGGGGAAGGGACATTATTTGCTAGGAAGCAGCTGGGAAATCAATTTACACTTGACTGCACACAACTGGTCAAAATTATAAAGCAAAACAAATACGAAGTCGTGCGTAGTTGTGAGCAAAGAGAGGCGACTGTGGAATAAAATTCAAACGGACAACTATTCTTAACTTGGTTGTCGATTTACAGTTGCTCACTGAATAATACTAGCGATACTTCATTCAATTAGTACTACAGGCGGTCCCTGAGATACACGGTACCTCTTATACGTGGATGCGGAGATACGCGGTTTTCCAAATATGACAGTTTTTGAGCAAATTGTACTGATTTCACACATCCATTGTGAAATACAAAATAATTTCCGTATTGATCGAATGTGAAATACCATTTCAAAAGGCTTAAAACTGTTCAATTCAGTAGAAACATATCAAATAATTAATTTGGTGGCTAAAACCACACCATCCTGGCAAAATTGCACGAAAATTAGTGATATTTTGGCTGGAAATCACGAGATTCGACTTACGTGGAAATTTGAGATACGCGGTATTTTGCGACCGTTTTCGGTCCCCATTAACCGTGTATCTCGGGGACCGCCTGTATAAGTAAAATTCTAAGGATCTAACAGCTTAATTTTGTCTAACAATTTTAGATTTTTTTAGAGCCTTTTTTATGTTTAAAATGGTTTTGTTAAGTGATTTCATACTCATTTCAGCCCATGTACGGATCTATTATTATTTTTTATGTATGAAAACTGCAAGATCTACGGTTTTTTGTTGCTTATGAACACTCATAAATGACTTCAAGATCCATAGTTTCGTTTATGTAATTAATCAATGGTTTGATTGGATTGGTGGAACTAGACAAGTATTTTAAAATAAAATGTCGTTATGGTTAATGTAACAGCAATAAGGCATGTGGCTGTTTCCAATGAGTGCAAAAGTTTTATTTAGTACTCAAATAATTGTATCGAACAGCTCCAAAAGACAGCTTAGAATAAACATTGACCGAGTAAAAATTGAAAGCTACTCCATTTTATGTAAATATTTCATCAATTCCGAAGGTAACTGAAAAGCCAATCTATCAAACTATGATGAGCTTTTACTATCTTCTGCTAGCCTCCGAAGATATTGCCATAATATAAACAATCATGTACTAAAACAGGAAAATCTACCATGCTGAACTTATGAGCACTGGATACAATAGATTGGTAGATGCATCATTCCAATCACGCCAACAGGGATAACATCTTCATTAAAGCACTAATTTGAAACGTCAAACAAAGACTTTTCACCTGATGGGGCACCCACTGGACGAGCTCATTTTTGCGATGGATAAACGGGGGTAAACTGGTACTTAGAAGGAGACCACCATAAAACGATGCATGCAGCTCTGTCAACGACGACAAAGCTCACAGACGCGTCGAGGATCGTCTGCATATATATCGATGGAAGCCATCGATACACGGATACATAATGAAAATGCATGCAAAACAACGGGCGTTTGGTAGCACGCCGTGAAACGACACATGGAACATTATATTAGAAAACGCACGCAGCAGTAAAGTGTGCTGCTTGGAGCACACCCCTGGCCAGACGATATTTCAAAGGAATTTATCCCTTTTAAGTGTGTGCTTTTATGATAATTAAGATGCCGGTGGCGTGGCGAGCAAGTCTCATAATTCACCTTCCGCATACGTGCGCCCGCAGCAAAGGACGCTCTAAGTCGCCAGGCGCAGTGGGGAGGTGTACGATGGGGCTGAGCTCATTTAGCATAATTTTAATTGCTTTTTTGGTTGGTTCCAATTTTGCCACTCCAGCGTTGCTCGCGCTCCTTTCGATTTTAATTGTGTGTTGGCGGAGACGACTGCGGGAGATGGTGGTCACATATGCGAGGTGCGTGTATTCGTATGCTTAAATAACCATCCCCTTTTCGTTTACACTCCTGCTCCTTTGTGGTGCTAGGTAACCGTTGGCTGGAAGAGAGGGTGGATGTGCCCGCTCCGCTAGATACTTTCCGTGAAGGGAAAAATCCGTCCCAAAACTAAGGAGAAGGTCGTTTGCGCTAAACGGACGGGTATCAGCGCGCCATTAACGTGCTGGAGCATGAGCGTGGTTTTGCACGGGGAAGAAGAGGGAACGGCAAAGTCAGCTAGGGGCTAGTTTCCTGTGCCGAGGGAATCGACCGACCGAGCGAGAAAATTGTAATTATTATTATTTCATAAGATTTTATTAATCTACAATACACAGCACGGGCGCTGTCACTATCACCTTGTGCCGAGCGACGGGCGATTAGTTGTTCCGGGAGAGCACGGGTTGTACAGTGCCGAGCATAATAGTTGCTGCCTGCGCACTGGAATGTATGATAGAAGCTCATGCCTCCGGTTGTCACCACCCCTTGCCCCGTGACTGCACACGGGACCGGGCACAATGTGTCGTACTGTGTGCCGTGCCGGAGTAAGGCCGTGAGCGCTGCCGAACACAGAAAGGTAGTCAGATAAATATTCCCAATTTCGCTGCGGACAGGCCATTTGCCAGCTTTTCGCTACCCTGCCTCTCTGGCACTCACACTCTCTTTCCGTCTCGGTACAGCGCGGGAAGAAAAATGGAAGTAGAGAAAATTGCGTTCATTGGCACTCGTCCTCATTTCCCGGTATTTCCCGCACATCGCCACTTGCTGGTCCTTTGCCGGTCGGCTGCCTAGCTGGGTACACGGGCGTCCTTTAGAACATGCATTCCACATGCCCCGGACTCTCCAACAGCCGAACATGGTACAGCCATTTGTTGCGGTCAGAGGTAACGGTTCCGGTTAGTTCCATTTCGCTGGCCCTCCCTTCGCCCGGGTGGATAGCAGAGCGAAGCATACGGTTTCACTTTCGATTATGTTTATTAAAACTGTCCCTCACGGCGGCAATATCTATGTGTGTGTGTGTGTGTGCGCATGTGTTTGTTCGCGTACCAATTTTCCTGGCTCAAGCGGGGAGCGTAGCGGTGCTTGAAGGGCATGATGGGCGGCATTTGGCTGGCGGAAGGATAAATTGCAATCATTTTGCTGCCGATCCGGGCCGGCGACGGATAAAGCATGGACAGAAATTAATGCTGTCGCAGCGCGGGAAAGCCTCAGCAAAAGGAAGGATGAAGGGAGGACAACACTCACACACACACACAGGTGGTCACGTGAACCGAAAGGAAAAGCTAATTGTGCACAGGACGTAGGGCAAACACACATGCACACAGATGAGTGGGGCTTGATTTTTAGTCAACCGAATGCCAGCATTTTCCATGCAGGTCCTTGTTTGTTAATCGAGGAGTAATTTGTTCGGTTTTTAATCGACCTGTCCTAGCAGGTGGACAAATAATCTGACCAAATATGAAGCCAATCATCGTACGCAAACAAGCGTCTGATAGTTGTACACTGTTCTCGTATTTGCAATGTAACGTTTTGCCTGTACTGTTGCATTTTAAAACCTTTAACTGTATTTTAAATGCTCTCTTTGATATGTGTTGTAGCAAAGTGCTGCTTAGCAGCTTGTTTAAAATATTTTTTATTACTAAGATAAGCCTAGCTTAATCTTTAAAAAAAATCCAAAATTTATGTGTGTAAATTAAATAAGCTAACCAGTAGGATATTCACAGAAAACATTGTGGTTGTATTTTAGGGTTACTTTATGCTAAATTATTCAACAATTGGGTTAGTTAGTTTGCCATTTTCGAAACACATGGCAACGTGTGTGACAGAATTATTATTCTAAAAAATACGACAACGTCAAAATCAACCCTTATCCGCTAGCACATAAACCCAAACTGCCAAAGTGGGTTAACTGCACCTAAAATTTTTAAATTGTTTCCGCAAATAATACCCCGCCCCCACGCCCCTCGGGACAGAAAACAAAAAAAACCAAAATAAAAAAGGACCACAAAAGAACTTAAAAAAAGTCGTGGTAGGTTTTCCGTCATGTTTCTGGCGCTTGTAAAATGTGGCCAGTGCGTTGTGCATTCGATTATCATCAATTTATTTCGATTTTATGTAAAAAACATGTCGTCGCCCTGGCTCCTGTCCGGTAGGGGAAAACTCTCTTGACACCGTCGCCGCCGCCGCCCGTTGTTACGCGGATGCTGAGAAACGATTTCGATGCTTCGTCATAAAAATGGTTTACGGGCGGGCGTGCACCAATGTTTGCTCTTTGACGGGGTGAAGGTGGGTGGAGTGCTTCCAACGAACATAAATCGTTAAAAATGGAAACACTTTGAACAACAAGCCGGGGCGAACGTGAATAAACGATTAGAAGGTGATGTCTTTTTTTTTTGTTCCTTGCGTGTTTTCCTCCCGTCTAGAGAGGCCGGTACACGCCTCCAGGCGAAGTTGTGGCGACCCTTCTTTCCGCTCGTGAGGAGCACATTTTTATCTGGAAGGAATGGCGACAATCGGGACCAAATGGAAAAGCGTATTTTCCCGTGTGTAGCACATGACATGACGCCGAAAGGGGAGATTCTTCGCTCTGACGCGTAGCGTATTGAACGCGAATGAGCAATTGAAGCCAAGGCTCTGTCGATTATGCCTTGAGCCGAGATCCGTTGAGCCTTCCGCGGGGAGTCCAAGGTGATGGAGCATCTCGGCTTTCTGGCAGCTTGCGGATGGCGTCAATTGACGTGATCCTGCTATTTATGGTGGCCATGGGTCGTCTGGCTTTTGGCATGTTTGCTTAGGACACACGATGGTGATTAGGGCTAATTTATGGCCGCCTCGCGTATGCCTACCCAATCACGTGATATAGAAATGTAAAGTTTGATAATGATGGAGCTGTGAAACAAATAATTTAACCTGGTATATTGATAGAAAGATAACCTATCAAACTTAAGTGAGGGTTTTAGATCAAAATTTTGTTATTTTAAAATTAAAAATACGG
This sequence comes from Anopheles merus, assembly GCF_017562075.2. Lineage (NCBI taxonomy): Eukaryota > Metazoa > Arthropoda > Insecta > Diptera > Culicidae > Anopheles > Anopheles merus. Next base: position 30,039,017 of record NC_054082.1, on the reverse strand, counting down.
TTTGAAGCACTTTTTAATGCAACGCAGCAGATGTTTTGGACAATTAATGATAAACTTCATCTTTGGTGAATATAAATGTGAATTTTTAAAGAAAAGGCTTTTTCAGTTGTACATATAATTTACTTGGTTAGTGAATTGCTCAATCAAAGTCTGATACGTACAACTGCGACACTTGCAACACTTGAACGCTTGCAGTCATCATGCAGACACCAGCACTGGAGTGACACTCGTCGCTGGCCCAAAACAGCGCCTGGTCCAAACCATTGCGAACGGCTCGTAAGCCAGTGTCATAAATAATTCATACCAAAGCACAGCCACCTCGTTCCGGCAAACGGCGGCAACCTTTCTCGTTGAATGTCCTTTCGGTTGATTTGATTGATGACACTGATTTGGTCTCCGTCTCCGCAAGCCGCGTTTGGTCGCCTTTCTTCCATCCAAGGAAATGAGCCATTTCACTCACCGACGGTCCGATGATCCGATGTGTGTGTGCGCATCGTTGGGGGTCAGTTGCTTTTGAGTGTGATTGAAAATGTGCAATAGTTTTCGTCAGTGCGTTCATTCGCAGCGGAGATGATCTTGTTCATTTGTCTTGATTGTTTATGGTGAATATTTCATCACCACCGGCCGCGCTTGGTTCCTTTGGTTTGGGATCACTGCCCAACGTCCACATTGCTGCTCGCTTTCGGTTTTATTACAAGTGTCCGGCAGTTTTTTTTTGTTGTAGTTTTTCTTCTTTTCTTGAGGTTACGATTTGCTGTTCAGTTTACGGTTTTATTTCGGTTGAAGACGTTTTTTGTGTGTTCTTTTTCCCATCACAAGTTCCATGTTTTTATTGTTTTGTTATAGACGACAACGATGTCATAATTCGGCACGGTCTTATATTGTGCGAAATGTTTTGACAAGAGGCTGGCGTTCGTAGGGAACGTTAAAAAGGGGATTTTTTTTTGGTTTGTGTGACAAATGACGCGTCCACTATCGATGATCTGAATCGATGGATGATAAATGTCTCCCATTAGGAACGATGGATTTTGATAGTAAGAAATCGGTTAGCTTGCGTACATGCTGTAACGTGGTTGTATTTTGTTGTTGCGTATAAAATCCAACAATAATATTCAAACCATTGTTATTAAAAATATAAACTTACTGATTCCTAAAAAAGAAGAAAATATCGCTTTACCAGTACGATAGATATCTCAAAGAACAAAACAAAATATCACCTCTATCGGGGGTTTTCCTTTATGCTTCAGGTCAGTTTTGTTTTCATTGGCATATTTTGTCTTTCGGAATGTTAAGAATGAGGATAAAGACTTGGAACACGTTTTTATTTCAAACAATGGGGCCCTTCATGATTCTAGTCAGTTTTCTGTATGGAGTTTGACAGTTGGAGGCTGAAATCATGTAAACACTCCATACAAAACCACACAAAAAACTAGCCTGCAATTTTCAGTCTAGATTATTCTAGCCACAAAGCTAGAATTAGATTCGAGAACCTGCTCGAAAACACGGTGTTGTTTACATTTACCCCAAGGTGCATAAAAGAGATCACGTGGTGGAATCTAGAATCAAAGTGTATGCAGTCCAGGTGGTCTCATGGCATGGTTTTTATAACCAAATTTGAATGTCACTTGTTGACAGGATGGGTGAAAACTTTTGTTCAAACAAGCTTTCTTGAGCCTTAACGAATACTCAAAACACAACATTTTCATTCAGAAGCAGAAGCGATAAAAATCAGGCTTCTAAACTCATACACCTTGGGATAAGCCCACCTGTATATTATACTCACTTAGATAGCAGCTCGAAAAGTGCTATACAATACAAACAGCTGACAGGCTGAAATTTCAACCTACGAACTTACAACGGAAAGGGTCCCAATGTTAGACATTGCAAGATCATTAAAAAATTTTAACTCCATTTAAACAAATTAAATGTCATTTTTTATACACAAGTACAATAATGCTGAACCAACTACAACGAGGTTTGTACCTTAATGTTTTAAGGAAATGGTAGCAGTTTTATGAGTTCACAATGATGTAAGAAGTTCTTGAGTTGGAGACTTCATTCATCTCTCTCTAGTTTTCTATCTAGAAACGGCCTCTCTGAACCCGGTGTTATCATAGTCAACTGTTAAATCCCTCAGTTTTTAAGGGTTTGTTTTTATGTTTATCTGAATACCGTCTCAGTAACACCTTAAACAATGAACAGTGTACTCGACAAAAATTTACTCCCGCAATGACGAGCAGCCTAAGGCACAAAATGAACAAACAACCACAGGAATCTCATGAAAACCAACAAAACTCAAACCATCAGAAAAAAAAAACCTTAAAATCCTGCAGTTGGTTGCGCAAGGGGTCGAAAAGGGAGGTAGGGAGGGAAAACACACACAACCACACGAAACAGAACGTAGCTCGATGCTAAAGCCGAACGGAATGCGTCCGTCACGATAGCGCACACGTGCGTTGATGCCAACAGTCCGCGTCCTGTGCGTTCCTGTACACTAACATTTACGTGACAACAGTGGCCAGTCGTCGTCCCGGGGCGCCGGTTCGGGTGCGCAATCTTCATTCCGCACCGACCGGGAAGGGGGGAAGCGGAGGCTGTGTTTGCTTTTGAGTGAGCAAGTAACAAAAAAAACACACACACACTGCGGTCCAATACTCAACTTCAATTTTGAATCCTTTCAAACCGGCGGGCACGGAAGCATCGCGCGAGCACCGGAAAACGCACGTCGGGAATTCTAAATTCATCTCCAGCCACCATAGCATAAGCATGAGTGCATGAATAAACCATCAACCCCCGTCCGGACCCTCCTGCCGGCCCCTGCCGGTGTGGCAACACTGGGTGGAATTCGAAAGGGTTGTTTTAGAGAAGGCGCATCCCATCCTGAATCCAGCTGAAGGGAATGGATGGATGGATGGTGCTGGAGAGAGAGTTTTTTTCGGTTTATTTCTTGCTGCTGCATCTCCTATCGCTGGGCAAGGAGCCGGTCGTGATTCGGCGTTGTGGATGTGTTTGCGTTTTCCACTTGCATTTCGATTTTTCGGTAGATCCCGGGATGGGTTTCTATCTATGCTATCGAAACATTCCACACGGGCACCAGGTTTGTCTGCGGCACTTCAACCTCCGCTCGTTGCGTTTGATTACTGGCGCTCGGTTGGCGCCTGAGTTTAGGCCCGTGCATGTTTCCCAGGCACGTTGCGAGTTTGTGTGTATATGTGTGTGTGTGTTTTTTTTGTATTTATTAAAACAACTCCACAGCACACTCAATCGCCGCTGTTGACGAATTTTGCTCCTGTTATACTTTATCTCCCAAAAACCCGTGGCCACTGTTGAGGGCAAATTCCCTCTTTCGACCAAAGCTTATCGTGTCGACAGTGCTGCTGCACCACAGGCAGGTGTGCTTCACCGTTGAAGTAGGATTCTTTCGCTCCATGAATCAATGATGAAGCTGATCCGTGACATAGAGCCGTGGTGATTTTTTGTTGTTGTTCCATAGTTTGGTTTTTGCAACACTCACACCATACAAACAGTGAAACAAAATGTTCTAAAATTTCCATTACCTAACGTTAACAAAACTCCACTGTGCACGTGATACAAGGCGGAAGGGTTAGGAGCAACAGTTTTTTTTTGCCTTTTGGTTGTTGCAGTGAGTGGATAGAATGAATGAATAAGATACACCTTCGTTTCAGGGTCAAACATGCTAAAAAGTTGGACGCTTTGGCAGTGGTACAAAAATGAACTAAAAAAAGCAGATCTTGCACAGCACTATGAGCCTGTTATAGAAACTGCGCTCTATTTTTCTTGTTTTGTTTCTGTTGTATAGGATTTTCCCTAACGAAATGCGTCCAGCAAGGTCCGTACGCGGTGCCATATGTAACGGTGAGCCCCCGGCCCGGGGGTCATAATCAAATTACACTGCGCACCCTTTGCTTTATCGGTCAGAAAAGCGAAGGGGTGCGCGTTCCTGGCCAATTCTTCCTGATGCAAACATCCCCTCCCGTTCTTCCTCTGACACAGGTCATGGGGTGTGTGGGAGCTTTAAAATAAACCTAATTATTGTTTGCTTTGATGATGACGCTGCAAAAACGAAGAGCCCGTTCGCGAACATGTCCCTCGGGGCGACACGGCCCTGCATGGGTGGACGACAACGCATCTCCATCGGACGAAGCCGTCGATAACGAGTCTGTGCGAGTGTGTAGCGTGCGCGATGCTTATCATCCGGTTCCGGTTCACAACGTTCGTGTACACACTCTGCTGCCCGGCGCAGCAACCTGTTCGGTTGGCGTGGTCGTCCTCTGACGGGTAAATCCTTCTTTCGGCACGCTTCGTTGAGCGCACATCCCTGTCTTTTTTTGGGGTATTTTCAGCCCAAAAAAAAAAACAAATTTAAAATCCCTTCTTACCGGTGCTCCGACACGCAACCGGGTGTACCGGGGGGTCCTAGTCGCACGGGTGATGCAGAAACTAATCACAAAGGATTCGTTCAGCACGGGGCACGGTCACACATATGCAAGTCCTTTGATTGCCTTCGCAGCGGTCCCGTGGTTGTTTTTTCCTCCGTTCCCGGTCTTTCACATTTGTGATGATGGATTGTGGTAAACGGGATAAACAACGGGAAGACAAGGGCCCAAATTCGCGAATTGGTTCCGTCGCATGCAAAATAATGGCCCTGTTCGGCCCTACCAGCACACGAGGCAGCAACTGTCCACCGTCGCCACTCTGATGTGCTTCAATTTAATGCGTGAGCTGCAATTGAATTATAGGCGCCCTCGCCGTACTCGCGTGCTGCGCTGGTGTTGGTTTCGAGGAAGGTACGCACTTTTTTGGCAATTTATTTCCACCCAAAATCTTCGCACAAGCTTCCCTTGTTTTCTACCCACCCACGATGGCTGCTGCTGCTACTGCTGCTTAGCCACCCGGTAGTTAATATGTCAAAATCAACGCATGTTGCGCGTGAGTGAACCGGAAAAGCAGCACCGGTTTGCGCGGCATATGTGATCCGACCTGCGTGCGTGCGTACGCGCGCGTGTGTGTGTGCATTTTCCCTCTCAAAGGGCGCGTCCGTTCGAAGGCTGTCCCTGCATGTGTGTTACGGATGGGACGAAAAACGGTAACCCAAATTAGGTACGGTCGGAGGGTGGTGGTGCCGTTCCCTTCGCAAAGGTTTGGGTTGATTTTCGGTGGTTTTTGTGGCCAAAATTTGCATGTCACCCAATCAACGGGAAAACAAGCGGGATGCTCGGTCGCATAAACCAAGCAATTGAGGCGCAAAATGCGTTACAACGACCGTGGGATTACAGATTTATTTTTTTTATCTTTTTTATAACTTTGAACTTTCTCATGGAAAGGGGAAAAACTGAAGTAGTTTCCGAAACCATTTTACTTGGGCTAAACTGTACAATGGCTGTACATTTTCTTTTAAATTTGATCTGACCTTACCTTTAAAAGCATTGCAATTTCCAATCAATAATAAAGTTAATAAACGTTTTCAAATGCAAGTGGTAAAATCTAGGGCTATTTTAACTAAAAAAATCTTCTTTTTTTCATAAACCATAAATTGATGCAGGCTTTTAGGCTGACAAAACGAATAATTACGCTTAATATGCATCTTACGACTCAAAAATGCTTTAAAGCTTGAAAGGTTCAACATATTTGCATGCTGTATCATAAATCTTCACCGTAAGCCCGCCAAAGATCGAAACAAACAAACTCCAGTGCAGCAGCCACGACGATTTCCCCGGACCGTGGAAAGAACTCGCACTCTGCGCTCATGTCCTATGGTGTGAAATTCCGACCGTGTGCTACACCGCGATTCGGGGTACCGTCATCCCCTCGGCTTGCCGCAGGACGACGCAGACAGCAGCTAATAATTTATTTATGATTTACTGGGATCCGTGATCATCCGCCAATTGTATCCAATTCGCTGCATGGCTCTCGGTGCGTGGCATTAGCCGACTGCTGGGGTCCAATGTTTCGGGTAGCCGCGTCACAGCGTCCTACCGCAGAAGAAGAGCCTTCGTAGCGTAGGTGACAATTTGCATACGTGTGTCCGTTTGCGGGAAAATGGTCCGCCTCGTGACACGTGTGCCACTTCTGCGGTGTACGTGTGTGTGTGTGTGCGCGCGTGGCGAGTGTCAATGGCATGGCGCAAATTGGTTCAACAAGCGTTACGAAATTTGCTGGAAAAAGGGCTTTTGCCACGGTCGCGAACCGCCGCGTCCTAATCCGAAGGGCGAGAGGCAGAAAAATTTGGCTGATATTGTTTGGCTAGCCTTGTGTGTATGTGTGGTACCAGATGTGCGCACTGCGAGGTGTAGGATTCCGGCGCAATCGAGCGAAAGTGCTGCCTTTCGAACACGGGTCGGTAGAGCGTTTGGTGCAATTTAATTAGGGTCAAAATCGGTCCCTTTACCCAGCCATTAATATTTACTGCAAATGTAGTCGTTTCTGTCCCGTGTCAATGGCGGTCGCTGGCCGATCAGGGGGAAGTGGTAGAAGGTGGATGAGAACCAGTTGCAGCTAGTCTGCTTCTGGATGATTCTTGTATCCTTTGCCCGTCCATACAAAGCGATACGATTTTTCTCTCTTGCAAGAGACTTTTCTTCCTTCGAGAAGGTTGTTGGCCGGTGAGGTAAGCTGTTGGAATAAATCTTACATGAATTTCTTGAATTTCTTTCCCTCCCCCCCCCCCCCCCATTATAGTGGCTTACCGGGGGTGTAGCGGTGACCATAAGATGTATCCCAACTAACAGTTCCCCGCACAAACAGTTCTAATGATCACCATAACCATAACGATAAATAATGTGAAAATATTAAATTATAATTATGGTAATTACGGTACTGCATCGGAGGAAGAAGAAAGAAAGGGAGGAAAGGAGAGTGTGTTTATGTTCCTGACAGTCCCTCGTTGTTTGGGATGAATCTGCCCGTAAGCTGTGGGGCTTCTGCTGTCCCACTGCAAAACAACGGGGACAGGCAAGGCGTTTGGTGTTGCCCAAAAGGACATACCATATTGATGGAGCGCATTGAAAACCATATGTGATTCTGAAGGGCAAGTAATAATGTACGTCCATGATGTGTGTGTGTGTGTGTGTCTGTGCTCTACCGGACGGGCATTTATCGTCGTAATCCCAGGTCTTGCAAATGGCTCTCGAGATCGATCGTCTGTTTCCGGTCGTTTTCGTTGACGCTTTGTGCTACACTGTTTGACCGTCTGCCGTTGCACCAGGAAAGTTTGCCCAAGTTGCGGTCGATTAGTGGAGAGCATTTGGGGGGAGGGAATTGATTACCGTAAACACGGAAGCTTATGCGACAGATCAGCAACCGGCGTGGTCCTGCTGCGTCTCGGAAGTGCAGGCTGCAAAAGTGCAGATGCTGCGGGTTTGGAGTCGAGCCAGTAAATCACCAAACAACCCACAACACGCCGTCCTTCCGTGTGGGATCAGCGCCGTTTGCTGTTTGGTGACTTTGAGTGTAGGTGTCTTGGGCGAAGCCATTAAATCATTGCTGGCAGCCAGATGTGATATACTTACTCCAGCGAAAGTCAGTGTTTTGTAAGCTCCAAGGTTCAACAGCGTTCTTGCTTGAACGTATGCTCTAGTCGTTGCAATGAACTAGTTGCAATCACATGATTAAATATCATATTGTAATTTATTATGAGGTTAACGAGGGTTTTTGAAACATTCTCAATGTGTTGTAGCGATTCTCAAAAATTTTGAGTTCGTTCCACGATTTAACGACTGTTTTTCCATTTTTTTTCTATCATTTGGTTTGAAAATAATCAGCCAAAGTCTGTAAACGATGAGACACATTCGAATGTATTGTATTATAAATGGATCTAATTCGAAACATTTTCGATACCAGGTGAGATATCGTAAGACCCGTTCCAAAATATTGGCTATACAGTCAAAAACGCTTAGAAAGCGTTGTACTCATCTTTTAGTTTATGAATTCAAATTTATTGTACCACGAATGTTACATAATTATATAAATTTCCTACTACTTTTCAAACTATTTCGATGAAACCAAATAAAGGTACTGAACCCTCCAGTGGCACAATAAAAGAAAATCGTGTCAATTTTCCTACATATTGGCTAAGGAAAGTGTAACAGCCGCACAGCAATAACCTATAAACCCTTAGATTTTCAGATTTTAAGCTATTATTTGTGATAAGGCACACCGTAAAAACTAACACAAACACACCCAGGGCCAGGACAATCATCTTTACTTTTTTTGCAACCAAAAAAAGGCATTCTCCAATCCTCTCTAAAACCAGCACAGTGCCGCACCCTCAGCCGGGCACCCGGTGTGCAGCTAAATTCTGCCCACGGGAGAGTGATTCGTAATAAATAAACAAGTGCAAACTACAAAATTCTACACCACCACCCGAGCACCCGAGCTCGTTAGCCGTTCCCGGGGACGTTATCGCCCATTTTCGTGTGCTCAAGCATATGTGTCCGTTTTTTTGGGTGGGAATTTCCTTTTCATTTTTTTTTCCTCTCTCTCTCTCTCTCTCTCTCTCTCTCTCTCTCTCTCTCTCTCTCTCTCTCAAGTCCAACGGTCACCACCGAGACCGGGTGCAATAATCGTTAGTCATGAAAACGCTGTGCAAACGGTGTGTGTGTGTGAGTGTGTGTGTGTGCTTATGGGGTCCTCGGGCTGGCCTGAAAACTAACCTCCTGATCCCAACCCAGCACCCGCTCGCTTCTCTAATGGTCAATCCTATCGGAAAAATTATTGCGGCGACGATTTCATGCGAAAACATGCCACGAAACAAGGACCTTTCTCTCGGTGTGAGAGCGTTTTTTTGTTTGTTAAACCGTATCTAGTTGTACTGCTGCGGTACGAGGTTCTGTCACCCGGAGCGAATGCACGATTTTGCATAACACAGATACACACAGTCGATCTTCTGATTCGCGCCTTCCGCGCTCCAACGGCGAAACCCCCAAAAAACCATCGGGCGACAATTGATGCGCGATTGTTTCTCGCTGTGTACAGTCTCGCTTCCCGTCTCTGGAGGGTTCCAGCTGCCAACCAACGACTGCGGTGCATTGCTGGAGTATGCAATTTGCCAGATTAGATCACGTTTTCTCGTCCCGCCCCGTGACGGAGGGAAAGGACATCGGGGGCTGACCTGTGCGCACGTGTCAAGCGTAATGGGGTTGTAGCGATGGTAAATCATGTGTCTACCTTCCGGGCGCAATTTAAACAGTCTGTACCGGGTTTCCAGCCAGATTCGGTTGCTTGTCCTCTGCATTCGGTCGTTCTTTTGGGGAGGCGTCGCGTCTGGTTAGAAAGTTCACAACCCGCTGGCGTTAGGTGTCACGGGATCAAGTGTTATGCGAATGAAGCGAATAAAAAACCACATCTGCAACGCTTTCGGCTGTCCAGGAGAAACTGAAGTTTGATTATTAATCTGTCCATCGAACGGCTGTAGTCGCATATAAGTGAGACTTTTGCATAAACAATTGCTTACACTTGCAACTTAAACAAACAGCCAAACTTTGAATTCAGCCTCATAATTCTTCCCCCTATTTGGTGCTACCGCTTCTGGGCCGCTCTAGTGACCCTCGAACCTAAATCACAACAGATATTGCTAATCTCTGTATCGCTTTGCGCATTCGGGCTCATAATTTAATTAACCTCACTAGACACGCCACCGCCTAACCACCCACACCAACTGTGGGCGGTCGTCTTCTGGTACCGCGCGTGCCGCTTCGCGTAAGCTTTCCGCGAAGAGGTGTGAAAACACTGATACACCTCAAAGAACACGCAACATTTTTATGATCGTTTCACTAAACACTTTCCCCACTTCGTGTTTGGCAATGTTTACACCGCATGTGCAGCGCAGGGACTAGGGAGGGGACCAGTGAAGGCGGGACGGTTAATACTTCATCCCGGTCGAGGTTTTCTGTATATTTTTTTTTTGGTGTTGTTCTTACGTTACTTTATTAAAACTTTAAGATTGCCTCCGCGCAAGACGGCGTTACCGTAACAATCATCTTTTCTCATTTTCTGCTTCCAGCCGCGACTGTAACAGCAAAGGGCACAGGCAACAACGATAGCGGCATGTAGCAGCAACGGCAACGGAACTTACCGAATGTAAGCGACCACCTTGTGAACTAATCACCCACCAGGGAGCAAGCAGGGGGAAAAGAAAGTACGAGACAAGGAGCGCGCGAAATCTAAACTTATGACGGAGTTAATTCTGCACCTTTACACCAACTTTTCCAAACTGTTCTGTGTGCGTTCCGGTTGGCTTGGCGTTTTTCCCCCCGTTCACTTTTTTTCTGTTCTCGTTTTTTTTCATCCTCTGTGTGTGTGTGTGGCGATGGTCGTAAAGTTTCATTCATAAATTGTACGTTGTTAATATTCGCGTAAGTTTACGCAGAAAGGCGTTTGCGGCGCCGCTTCAGACTTCAGGTTTTTGTAGAGATGTTTTTTGTATTCTTTTTTCTGTGTGTTTTGTATGGTGCAACGGTTGGCTATTGGAACAATATAAAGTAATTTAACTAATCCTTTTTTGTTCTTGTACCAGTGGTCCTGGGTCATTTTGTGCCTCATTGTATGATTTTTTTTGTACAGAAAACAAATTAGGAGCTTATCATTCACCCAACCTTGTAAGAACTAGTATAATAAGGGGACTAATCGAAACGAATCTACCTGTCTTAAACATTGCAGGGCAGATGAGGTTATTTAGAATTGGCTGATGTACTTTACTTTAAATTTGTTGACTTTAGATTTCTTCTAGAAATCTAATAGTTCAATAACTGTTTCCATACATTTCTAAACTGCTTGGATGCATAAACTACAGACTGAAAAAAACATGTTTTGCAATGAATGTTAAAAAAAAAATTCCATACATAAAAATGGACCCATCCCATCATGTTCGCTCTGCAACAGGACGACGAACTGCAGTGGGGTCGGCAGGGTTAATCTAAGCAACAGCCCGAAAATGTACAATACCTACGAAAAAATCTACAACATCAAAATCAAGATGAACGAACGAACGGTACCCAGGGAAAGACATGCGGTCATGCGGGAGAAGCACACCGAACGGAGAAAGGGCAATAAAATTAATTAAGGATTAATTAAATAAGTGCACTACACTAGCATCCAGTTTGCGCCAACGGTAAGCGGAGTACCCGGTTCGTCCCTTTTAAGTCTAAGCTTGGACTTGTACATTTAGCAACGTTTGGTCGTTGGGAATTATTTGGAACCAAAGCCGAGTCTTTTCACAGCCGCACAAGGTGTGCTGGCGGGGCCGAAGCTGTGGGAAAGATATTCTAATTAAAAATGTTGTTAATAAATTTTACGGTTATTTAGAAGTGGTGTAACGGTTAAGTAACAGTGATTTTTGATCGCCACTCCACGCTGCTGTCGGGTTTTGCTGGGAGAAGGAGCTGCAAAAAGGTTTTGCAGCTCGGATTAGCAGATGTTGTTGAAGGAAAGGGAAATTAGAGGCTGTTTTTGTAATTTTGCTACCTTTCGTTACGTTATTTTTTAAGGCATAAGCAATATAAAGAACGTGAGGGCAACAGAACGTGATACACTCAAAAAACTCACTTTTTCGAACTCCATTCACTCAAAAAACTCACTTTTTCAAACACCATACACTCAAAAAACTATTTTTTTCATACTCCATACACTCAAAAAGCTCACTTTTTTTAAAAAATGATACACTCAAAAAACTCACTTTTTCAAACTCAATAAACCCAAAACACTCACTTTTTCATACTCCATACACTCAACAAACTCACTGTTTCGAGCTCAATAAACTCCAAAAATTCACTTTTTCAAACCCAATAAACTCAAAAAACTTACTTTTTCAAACTAAATAAACTCAGAAAACTCACTTTTTTAAGCTCAATAAACTCAAAAAAAACTCACTCAATGACTAAAAATAGTGAAATATATAAACACACTTTTCATTTAACTGATGCATCTGTCAGACAACCCCTTTGATGTGCAAACCCCTAAAATCACCCCGTTTTTACCCGAATGTTCTAATAATGGTTTCAGTTTGCATAGAAGCTACCAAATAAGATGCGTGTCTTCTCCCTCTCCTTCACACATCGTGCCAAGGCAGAAACGAGCCAATCAGCTAGTTTTATGTCATTCTGCTAAGCACATTCGGCGCTTCTGTTGCAGATGCACCGCGGTTACTGTGCCGATCTAAGACAGGTGATGAATGACGCGACAGTGTGCAGTATCGTGCCGTGCATCGTTAGTATCTCTTTTTTTTATTACACTGTACAGCGTGGCTCCTGGCGTCGCGTGCACCGCATACTTGTCATGTAGCGCGCAATACGCAAACAATCAACGCTGCTAACGAGCGCACGGAATTCCGTACTAAAACTGCGCGACTGCCAGCGCAAGGTGCTGTGCTGCTGCATAGTTTCTTGTTTGCTCTCTAGCGCTGGTAGGAGCAGGAGGGATGCGATGCTGGGTGTAAATGGGTAGCTAATTTAGTTTCCGACCGCCCGGGAAGATTGACGCACGGAAGCCGTCGTCAGTAGAAGCAACGAAGAGCGTGTCAAAATCCTTTAGTTTGGTCATTTTTTTTATTAAATCTTTTTCTCTGTGTTCATCTTCCTTCCTAGAAAAGGTCAATTTTCTTTGCCATCCGTCAGTTGCGATCCTTACTCTTGCCGCCTTTGCCTCGGCGGAAGGGTGGTTGTACCGTACACAAAGAAAGCGCAGCGCTTTGCAAAGATTGCACCGGAAAGGGAAATTTATCAACTTTAAAAAATGTTTCCCAACTCCATCCGACCGACACAGCCCGAACAAATGTCTCGGGCGTAAATGTGCATCCTCGTTGCGACTCGACAAGAAGAACCCCGGTTGTACATGATACAGATTCGTCTCGTGCTGAAAAAGTGCGATGGAAAAGTGATCAAGGAAATGGCTTGTGGCTGTGTTGGGAAAGTTTTGCACGAGCAACGAGGCAGCATTCAAAGTTATACATTCCGATGCCTTGTGAAGCGGAAGCGCAAGCTTTCGCTCAAGGTTTTGCCATTGGCCTGGCATGAAACTCTTGGCTGTTAATACACGATGCTTTATGAGATAAAATATGTACAATTTGAAATTCTGATGTGCTTCAAACGGTTGCAGGCAGGAGTTTGGCATTTTCCCGAGTGTCTTTCGGATGCAGATGGATTTTTTTTTGTTCTTGTCGATCTGAAACTATCTCAAACTGTACAATAGTTTGAGATGATGTTTGCAGTTTGGTTGTTTTGAAATGTTTGATGGAATTTACATAGTTTTAACATTGACTTAGTGCTGGTGATGGAAGAATTTGGTTTGTATGATTTTTTCTCTTCGGGATTAACACGAGTCCTAATGAATGGTGTACATGTATAAACCTGAATTAAGACAAAAGCACACAAAGAACATTTTAAGTTTTACATATTCGATATCTTTATAATTGGCCAAGTGTAATTGAATTATTTTATTGCATTAATGTTTTTCCAACATAATTTTATTTAATATTACTTTTGTAATTTTTTGTTCTGTTCAGTACTGCTAAGAAAACATAATGTTAAAATTGATGATATCATCTGATGTTAAACAGCACAAACGATCTGTTCGTTGTACAAATACATTTACCGCATCGGCTCTCCTTGGTGCGACATACAGTGTGTTACGAACGTTACGATACTACGCACTTCCAATGACTGGCAAAATAGTATTTTTATAAGCAGTTGAATTCAAAGATGACCGATAAGCCGATGTGCCGCATTCGAACGAGTTTTCCGCTTTGATGAGCTTCGATAAGCGATAACCATTCCTCGTAACACTATTAAACTTCCCAAACGTATCACCTAGGCGTGTGCCTCTCTATCCACAATTACAACCAATCCATCGTGTCATCTTGACATGTCTGTATTCAGACACAATAGACATACACACATAAAATAAATCCTTAAAACGTTTGCCCGCAGCAAAACGAAACTCCTGCCAAGTGTCAGCAAATGGCTATCCAGATCTCGACAAGTGCCCCACTTGTCACGGGCATTGATTGGCAATAAAAGGGGGGGGGGGGGGGGGGAAAGGAGGCAGGAGAAGTGTGGCATCCGCATCGATTTCAGAATGCTTCCTGGCTACCGGTATAGGGGTAGGTGGAAGCAGTTACAGTGAAGCAGCAGTGGGGATGAAAATTATCATAATTAGCTCGAGTGACTGCACGCGGGAAAAGTGTGTAATTATTGTAGGCCGCTCGAGTAATGTGTATCTTGTACAGTTCTAATCGAGGTGTTAGCTAATTCTAGTACCAGTTTTCTCCCTCCAACCAACAAAACATTCTTCTTGCCATCCCCCTTTCTACTGCCACCGGGAAAAAGGCAAGGTAAGACGGTAAGGTGCCACTTTCTTCCGATTGGCTACGATTGGCCATAAAGCACAGAGGAATTAGACAGCGCCCGGCAATCGGATGCTATTTGCGATAATTACATTTGCTTACGGTGCTAATTCCGGATGGATCAGCAGCATCCTAGCGGAAGAGAATGGCCGATTCAAGCAGTCGTCATTCCCGACACAGGCCTGGTAGGGTGGGTACTGATGTCGAGCCTGGGCAGTTAGCACATTTAATTAGTTGATTTTAATTCGTGCCTATGCCGTGGCGGTTCTATCTTAATTGTTCGCGACAAGTTTCGGCTGGCAATAAACCTGTTCGGGCAGAGGAGTGACAATTAGGAGAGCATGTGCGTTGGTGGAGAGGGAAAGGAAAATCGAAGCCATTACCGTTCTCGCACATCAAGTGTCAGGAGAAATTAGGGGAATTAAAAAAAATGAACGTACACGGTAGAGATACTTTAATTTCTCTAGCAATCCGTTGTGTTAGGCGGCGAAGAGAAGTACTTGAAGACTCTATTTAAACACTTTACAAACAATGTCCAAAACTGTTTCAATTTCGTTAACAAAAAAACTAAACCATATGCTCCACTCCTTAGTCTTACTCATTGCGTTTCTTTTATTCCTTCCTTTTGGTAATTCCTTCGCCAACAAGTTACGGCTACCTTTAATCCCTCCCCGGGATCAGTTGAATCCGGAGGTAATTAATAGAAAATATTTCCCAACCACCGTACTGCGCTGCACCTCTGCCCTGTAGCGGATCTATTTTGGATAGGTTTATTGGCAAAAATTTACTACCGTCCAGGATAACAGAGCGATAGGAGAAGAGAGCAGAACCACAAAAAAAGAAACCTGAAGTACAGACCGTCGCACGACCCTAGCAGCAGCATCACCATCGACGTGTGCTGCTAATTACGCAAATGGCAATAAAGATAAGAGTTATGACCAGTGCAACAATCCCAAACATCGGTGCGGGGATTGCGTCCACGGGGGACTGTGTGGGGATTAAAATCGTATAAAAATTGAATGAAAGACTCTGCGGAGAGTTGGGTGCAATCGTGGACGTGTAGAGGCAGCAGCAGCAGTAGCAGCAGCCATACAAACAGGACATAAAGGAACTGATGCATGGAATGAGTGGACAGGAAAAAAAGGGAAGACCGAAAAGCACCATCACCTACACCTCCTACAGCTCCGCAGGTTTTCCACTTTTACTTTGTCGTAAAATTTAACGAACATTGCACCAATCCAGTTGGGCAGAAACGGACGCCAAAATTGAACAGAAATTCGGTAAATGATTCAGCTCACCGTACATGTGTGTGTGTGTGTGTGTGTGTGTGTGTGTCTCTGTCAGCAACCTATTACGACCGAAAAATGCAGGACATTTTCATTAAAAAGCATGATGCAGTTGGAGCAAAACCCGCTTTCCCCCGTCGTTATTGTCTCTATTGTTTCTACACCGGTGCACTCACGAAACCGTTTCCTGCTTGCCCTGATCACGAAACACTGGCCTGCAGCATGTGCTTCATTACATATGTTCATGCTCTGTTCTATATGGGTGACCTTTTTTTGTGTGTGTGCATGTGTGTCGGCAAACAGCTTCGCGCATTTCGTCGCCTTTGTGGTGCATAGGGATGCCGAACTTTCGAACACCGGGAGGTAGTAATAGTGTTAATATTGCACTTTTGTTTTCCTGCTTCTCTCGCTGCATTGCTTCGCCAATTCGTTCAGTGCAGAAGAGTGTAGTACTGGTTGCTCATTGATTCGCCCATGGTTCGGTTGGTCCAGACAATGCAATTACGGTCGACTCTTCCTGAGATATCCGGACAGTGTGCGATATGATAAGCGCACACAAAAAATATATATATTGTTCCGAAAAGAACAACACAGTGGACGTGAGGAAATGGAGCGGGTAATGTGATTGTTTGTTGCCGCGACAAAATCGCTTTACGTGAAGCGTTGAAAGTGGATAATTTATCGCGCACATGATGATGGTCTCTGTTGTAACGTAAAAATGTTATATTTACTCCCGTTTTCGTGTTTGATGTGCTGGAGTGCAATTTTGAACATTGTTTGGAAGGTTTTTTTCACGGATGTATCGTATCCACATACATTTAAATGCATTTCAAATCGGCAAATACTTTTAGACGTTAAAGAAAAGAGAAAACAAAACATTTAGTTACGAACAGGTTTTTGTCCTCCGTTTGACTTGTAATGTATCGTGAAATGAATTTGTCAGCTTATAGCATCAATCTTTCATGCGAATCTGTAAGTGGAAATCCGTCTTTCTTTACGCGAGTCACGCTGCTGTTGCTGCCGCCGAAGTGTGATGGCTCGGACCAGTGCCGCCGAACGGATAGGATCAACTTTCGCCGTCTAATAATGATAATAATAACGATTTAATCGTAAAAGAAGTTCATCTTCATAAACGACCGATGAAGTGTTTGTCGCCCCCCTAGGACGCCCTCGAGAAGTTTGGCCATCATAAACTCTGCTGTCTCTGCTATTTCTGCTGCTGCTGCTGCTGCTGCTGCTACTTAAACACCCAGTGGCTCGCTGTCACCGGTGTATGGGTGTTTTTTTCTTCTGTTTTATCATTTCTGTGCCCCTCAAGAACCACGGGAGACCTTTTGCATTAAAAGGCAAGGACGTACCAGCGAAAAAGGTATGAATATTTCTTCAATCTTCGTTCGCAACATTGCAACCAGCAGCCCCACCAGCACTGCAATTGCACCGATACTTGCTTCGAAGAAACTTTCACGGTTCAGTCCAGTCGAGAGGTTGTCTCCGTCCAGCGGACGTGAAACGAGCGATAAAAGTTGCGCAAATCTTTGCCCCAACGACGAGACCGTGCTTTGAAGAGAACGCTAGTGAAATATGTTTTATGAATGTTATTAATACGATTTTGTCGCGTTCGGGAATGTCACTTTTTATGGGACTTTTCGGGTAGCCGGGCGGGGTCCTTCGAAGCCATCCGGATTAGCGGCACGGCGTGAACGATCGGAGCCGCTGCAGAAATTGTACCGACCGACCGAAAACAAAAAAAAATGGGCAAAACAGTTCACAGATGGTCATAAACTGAGGTGGAGCCACGGGGGCTGAAATTTCGCGAACTCCACAAATGAAGATAGGAAGCCAATGACCTGTGCACGTATCCTTGCCAGGTGAGGATTTTTCCGCTGCTTCACGGGACAGCTCATAACTTCCTCGTAAGCCGCGTGTGTCATAAAGCAGCACCAGCAGCAGTAGCAGCAGCAGCAGTAGATGCAGTTGCTGAGCATAGCGTCTGAAACATGAACACACACACACACACGTACCGACGGGGTTCGCTTGCAGACGTGTTTTATTGGCTGCAGATTTTGCACCGTCGGAGCAACTGCTTAGTGGTGGAAAACCTTAAGCCAAGGTGCTTATGGGCCACATGGTTGCTTGTTTCCTTCCTCCTTTACCAACTGGAGCGTTCCGTTTAAAATGTTTCTTTCTTTTTCTTTCCTTTTCTTTAACAAGCAATTCACTTCCAACAAACCAAAGGACAAAAAAATAAGCCATTTTGGGAACTCGCGAATGGAAGTAAAAGTGCAGTCTCAAAGAGGAAAACTTTTTCGCCGGCACCATCACGGTACAGCCGCGGCCTTTAGAACAAAGAATCGGTCTGCTGGTTTTCCTTCCCCCCGAGGGTTACCCCACGGGAAGAAGGAAGATGCGATTTTATCGTTCGCCATTAACCGGGCACTACCGGTCCGAGCACATCAACCTGCTCTGCTGGTGTGTTGCATCGTTTGGGGACAATACTTCTGCCTTCTTCTGTTTCAATACCTAATAAAAAATACGAATAGGAAAGGCAGACAACTTCTAAAATAAAAATTGAAAAAAGGAAGCTAGCCGAAATCACACCAACCAGCTACAGCAAGGAACTGAAGTGGAAACTCTCGGGACAGTGTTGTAGCCTTCGCTCCGGACGCTCCTACAGAGCATCACTTTCGCCTTTACGCATAGTACTTCTTCCGGTTGGTCATCTCTCGCCGTACATACTTCATCCCCATTCAGCATGCGTTGGAAAGGAAATGCGCGAAATTCCACATTCACTGCACGTCGTTTGCCTTTTTTTTTTGTTGGTTTGGCTGTCCGCTTCGGCTCACATAATTTTGTGATGGCCGGTGGTAAAAAAAGGGGTAAAGTGGAACCGCAATCCGAGATGTTTGGCATCGCAGAATCGGTCACCGATTGGAACAATCCAATAAATGTCACCGTCGTGGATCGTGAATGTGTCAGAAGGCCTGTGTAGGAGCAGGCACTCTGTCCACCAAGCCATTGCAGTTCGGCAAGACAGACTCCGGGCTCGTCGGGACCAAACAAAACCCGTGAGCTGACATGCCGAGCCCGAGCCGTATCCATCATTGATGTAAATTTATCACTCAGAGGAATTGAAACGTTTCTACCAGCGGAAACATTTCACAGTGAATCAGTTGAATTTCTCCGGGGAATTCACGTCCGGTATAGGTGGTTTGGCTCAGGACGGGGACGGCGAAAACGAGTCAGCAAAGGAGGGAAAAGAAGGAATTAGAAATGGGACTGGACCCGGGACAGATCGAAAGAGCATGGCGGTGGGCCAGTAACAAAACAAAAACGGAGGAAAACCTCAACTCGACATATACACACACATAAGCAGCAGCAATCCTTTCGCAGTTCTTCAATCGTAATGGGGCGAGGAACGGTTGATGGATGGGTTTGCGATGCGAAATTAGCTGCTAGTTGATGGTAGGACTATTTGTGGATGGACTTTATGAAGTGATAAATATCTAATCGAACAGGGAGGAATTCTAACACAAGCCTGTGTTTGTGTGTGTAGTGCTGCCAGGGGAGGAGTTACACTTTTCGCATCAGTTATTTTGTGATTGAAAATGCGCATTCATTGACAACAATGAAGAGGTCAGTGCTAAAAGAAGGGTTGATATGTATGGATCCATGTAGCAGCGTTGGTAGAGTTGAGAGCTGCTCTTGCATTGTTCATTTAATGCATTGGAAGAACAGTGCTGCAGACTGCTTGTGTGATAGCAGTTGCTTTTCCAAGGAGTTGTGCACTTGACCGACGAATATGTGTAGTAATGTGTATGCATGCTCTGTTTTCATTTTATCAGTCGATCAGACGAACTCAGTATACTGTCTAGATTTTGCCTGTGATTGCCTCATAATCTGTGTAAGATGTATGAAAAATGTAGCTACATAGGCAACAAGAAATTAGTAATAATGAATGAACAATAATCACTCGAATAGAACGAAGTGTTCTATCACGCATCAATGTCTTCCGAGCGTATGAATCATTCAAGCTTCTGAGTATTGTTAGGAGCCATTCAGCAGCTTAATAGTATGCTGTAATCATTCAGAACCCACGGTCTGAGGTATGCCAAACGCAGGGTATTCATTGTACAGCCTGATTTAAAATATCAAAAAAATTTAAGGGAACTTATTTAGTGCTAAATATGCAAGATATCATTACTTTAGTAGATCTAACAACGAACACATCAGATGTCATGGGAAAATAAATCCCGTTTAATCTTACAGCACAAATAGAAACTTATGTCTTACGTGTTCCAGAAACATTGTAATAACAACGCACCATCCGCTACCAATCAAACCCCCCACCATCTCCATCAACCTGTTCCCACAGGACCTTTTAAATTTTATCTTCGATCGCTCAACACCTGCTGCCCTCGGGCGCGTAAGCATAAAGGGGTCAAACTGGCTGCGCACCAGGAAAAAAGGGCAAACAAATAAAAACCGTTTTTTTCCCACCTCAAAACATGTCGCATCAAACCCGGACGGTGCACCTACCGGTCAAACAAACAACGGCCCTCCGAACCCGATTTGGTGCAAAAACTAACTCGTCATCATGTTTAATGCGACAGTTTTTCGACAACGATCCAGCCCCGGCCCAGGCGAGCTCACCCATCCCCCGGTGGCAAGCGGCCCGTGTCGAGGGTGTTCCAAAAACTTCCAAAAAGTGGTTGCTTTCCATTCCACCGCTCTTCCACTGTTCGAATCGCGTTAATTTTTCATGTGCGTGCTGGTTTTCATTTTTACGCCCGCGCATCGGCAGCCGTGCGCCGATATTGCACAATTGCTTACGAGCGCGAGCGCTGATCGAAAGTTATGATTAAACAACGGTCCGGACGGTTTGAACGGTTTGCAAAACGACCAACCCAACCAACGGCCACCAAGCTGGCGGGAGATGGGCGATGGGGAAGGGCGAACGCTTGGGGACGCGCTTTCGGCTTCAGCCGTCCGTGCCGTGGTCTGACCACGCGAATGAATAATTGTTGTCATTGTGATTAATTTGTAAATAATTGACGATTATTTGTGAGCGATCAAACCCCATCGGGGGTCGCCCCGGTGTTGGATTTCAGTGTTGGAACGAACAGAATAAGAGGGAGTGTGTGTGTGTGTGTGTGTGGGAGTGCTTATGGGTTTGCGCCATCTGCAGAGCGGTGGTAGGAACTTATGTGTGGGTCTTCTGTTGCAGAGGTAGCAATTGGGCCCCTGAAACGCATCAGTGGCGTTGGATGACAAAATAATTAATATCGCTCAAATGCAAATCATGTATCAGTCTCGCCCCTTGCTACCGGACTAGAGTCGACTAAGATGTTAGTTCAGCAGCATACCCTTGCAGACGGAAACCGTTCGTGTACCTTACTGACAGCAACAGACAACATTGTCGCACCCAGAATAGAGAGGATTCTTGGCCAACACGCAGCCGTCTTCCGACTTTCACTTTCACGGAGCGCCGAGGGTTTAAACATCCATCAGTCTTGGTCGCAATACAGGGACACGTTCCCTGCTGTCTATGCACAACCACACTGACATTGGCCTACGCGTGTGCACGTTGTCGTCTGCAGGTCCTTGCAGCACATTTCATCTGCCGCTTTTGCATCGCCCAACTACCATCGATCAATGTGCGGAGAGAAAAATGCACATTTTCATTAAACCCCGTTCTCCGTAAGCAAGACCTGAGCAAGACCGAGCAAATCTACACATGGACGGATGGGCTGGAATTTATAATGTTCCTTGCCCGCATTCTGCTCAACCCAGATCCGCCCCTCTAGAGCACCGTTCCGCACTGGGCTCGACCATGTTTTCGCTTCTGCAGACGGATCCATTAGGCTGAATGGTTCACAGGCAGTGCAGCAAAACATGGGCACGGGACACACAGCACATGTGTGCGTCGGAAGTGCCATCACATGTCCCCCACCATGCATTTCCCTTTTGCTACTCTGATGTAGCCAAATTCGAAAGGGTTTTACCGGAAGTAGCGTATGAATTTATCCAGCAGCCAGCAGCAGACAAAGGCGCTGAACAGGGGGAAAAAGCGGGAGACTCTCGCGCTTGCATCCTTCGTTGCATTGTGCAATGGTTGTCCTTCCCGTCGCCCCGCCACGCCCGCTCAACATGATGAGAACGGTGGCAGCTGCAGGCTCGGCTGTGTGTCCAGCGAACAGTGCAAATTAAAAATCAATACCCGGCCTGTGTAAATGAAGTGTCCATTGTTTCGAAGGATTTTTGGAGCGCAGAGGGGTGGAAGCGGATGTATGCTGCAAAAACACACGCAGCGCAGAACGCAACGCCGTTCAAGCGCATAAACCAAACCGCCGCCGGGTCCAGTGTTTATCTACCCAAATTGAGCTTTTCATATCGAGAGAGAGAAAGAGAGAGAGAGAGAGTGAGGCGGCTGGTCATCGAACGACATGAACCATTGTTGCGTGGCAAATCTCAAACGCGTTTGTAGGGTTTAAATTTTAGCATCCTGTGTGTTTTGGCACAGGCTGTGTAAAATGGATTGCATACCTTGCAGGCGGTTGATAGAGATTACGCGAGTTTTTGTTTCGGTTTAGCGCAATCATAACGAGGCTGAGCCGTAATAACAAAATCGTTTGAGGTATGATGCGATGGGTGCTTCCGCAATCATGATTATGTTACTGTAAGCCTTTTCCTAGTTTTATTTAATTGTATCAATTTTAAAAGAATTATTAAGCTGCTGAATTTAAGTTGTGATTGAAGCTTGTGATTGAACCTAAACGTTTCCGAACATTAGCCTGTTTGACCTGATTCTGGTATATTTATTTTAACCTCTTTGCTTTATTTAAACATCTACGAGGAAACCGCTAATTATACATTTATTTAAACCGATGAAAAACTTAAATTACGATCTGAACCATGATCCGCCATAAATTTTACTTTCGGTGATGAAAGAAAACGAGCGCACGAAGTTACTCTACGCAAATAAAACTTGCTCCCCGCAGCACCCCGACGATGAATCGTCCTTTCCGCGACAGAAGTTGAGTAAAAGCGATGCACGACGCAAAGTTTGCAGCATAATCTGTATTATCCTCGGAACGGGTTCATCCTTCGTTAGTGAGTGATGGAAGATAGCCTGAAGTAATTCGCTAATGAGGCTGTAACATTTATTACTTTTCGTACAACGCTGCCATGTGAGTGCGGGCAAATGTGTGAAGTAGCTGGCTAGAAATGCTCGCATGCTGCGTCAATTTCCATGCATTTCTTATTAAACTCGTGCCAATCATGCAATGGTAAATTTTGCCTCCAAATTACATTGCTCCCGCACATACTTCCAACCGGTATCACATTAGATTGAAATTTGCGCGCCCGATACTTCAAACGATCGAACGGTTCAGTTTTGTGTTTGAAATTCTGTCGAATGACGTGCGCTGAATTTAAACGATCAAATACCGTAACATTCTTCCTTGACATTTCGCATGCTCTGAGCTGCCAGGCAGACAGCTCCTGCGTGTGTAGTGTAAATAAAAGCTTTTCCTTGGGTCGACGGCATGCGTGTGTGTGTGTCTGTGACCGCAACGGTACGGGGCAACGCTTCCGGGCGGGCTCGGCACCGCCTGTCGATGGGACGTACCCGCTAGAACGTCACATAAAATCTATTAAAATGATAATTGACAGCGTGCAACCTTTCTGCATCGATTCGCAGCCAGCCGAACCGGTCCGTAAGCGGCAAACTAGATAACGACTTTTTCCGACGGATCAGTTGAGCGGTCGGGAATCGGTCGAGGATAAATATATCCCCGAAGACAGTTGCCGTTCATCGAGATCCGAGTGGTCTTTCTTCCTAGCTGGCGATGTTTTACCTCCCCAGCCCCGTACCGGAGACAGGTGAAAATTGAATGAGACTGACATAAAAGCAAGAGACCGTTGCACACGCCCGTGCACCGTTGCGATAAACTCTCCCCCTCCCCTTCTGCATTTGAATGTGTCCCTTAGGGGTTTCCCGATCGAGTACCGGAGATCGATTGAATGGGAAAACGGCAATGATGACCAAAACACCCCTCCCGGTCGACACCTTCGCAAACGACTTCGCAGCGTGTTCGATCTCGACCGTCTCGAGGAAATAAAAAGCAATGGCTTCCGTCAAGGCGCCCGGAGGTCACTCAACTGGCCTGCTGTTTGTCAGCCAAGGGGAGCAGAGCAAGGGTGCAATGTAAACAGCCACCCCCCGTCTGGATGGGGTTTCTCGTTCGAAATCGTTATGGAACCCGCTCGGTTCGGTTCACGGTAAAGGTTGCGAAAAACATTCAACGCTCGAGTGGCACGGTTGGGTTCTGGAGCATAAAATCTCTTTGTCTACCTTGAAATGAAAAACGCATTGCCGCTTGACTGAACCCGCAAGGCTGCCGTCAGGTCGAGCTTGGATCGTGCCTCGAGAAAGTGATGATTTGATTCTCTTGCCGAAAAATAAATAGCACAGGGAAGAGAAACAGTTTCAGCAGCTAAAATTTCGCATGTGAGCTTTCCTCCGGCAACAACTCAACAAATACTCGTATGTGGGTGTGCGCTGGCATGCATAAATGTTGCATCTCGCACAGAGGGTAATCGGGAGCAGTACAAAAACCAAATAAAAGCGAGCACTTCTTCCTTCTCTTTGGAGCGAAAGTCGCCTCGGAGCTGTCAGAAATTTTAATTAGATCCCGTGCCTGCCCGGGTGGACTAAGCTAAATGCAACTGTACGCGCCAGTGGATATACAAAGCCACCGGAAAATATACAAAGTACATGCATTGCAGGTCGTGCGAATGTGTATTCGTTCAACGGGTTTGGTGGTATACGGCATGATTTGCAGAGAGTGAATTCGGTTAAATAAGTAGAAATTGTTGAGTTGAAACTTATTTAAAACACTTGCGTCGGGGCGGCAACAGGTAAAATATTTACTGTGAAAAAAGAAACACTACCGTCGTGGGGGGAAAAATACCTTTACAATGCCAATTGCATCCCGCTTGCGGAACAAATAAACACAGCAAATAAAGAGTCACAGAGCGGCTCAAACATTGAAGCTTTGTAGAGGAGCATTCTTCGCTCAACACAGGGGTATCGGCGGGTTGCAACTTTCAAGGATGCTAGAAAATGCAGAGAAAATGCGCAACACAATTGAAAGCACCTTCTCCCAGCTGCTTGCACATTTATTGGTGTAATCGTGTGGAAAATAAAGCTCAACTTGAGCTACGCCAGCCTTCCGCCTGACGGCACACGAAGCAGCAACTTTTGCAGTGTTTTAATTACAAAGTAGTTTTTCGTTTTAAGATTGGGGTTTTTTGCTTGCTCCGCCTGCGCCTGAGAGTGAGCGCTCTCTGCTCGGTAGGGGATTGTTTTTTCATGTCCCTTTCATGGTGTGTGTGTGTGAGTTTTATGTTCGCCCCGGTTTCATTCTCGCTCGGGAATTTGTTCCTCGTTGCCTGCAAACCGCGATAGTGGTTTTTCGGGAAACGATTTACGTGTGGAAACTGAGAGGTTGAAGTGAAAATTGACGTAACTACAATGTTGTTTTATCGCTTTTCAACTACTGCCGTTCCGTGGAGCGTTGAAATTGGCACAAAATGTTGCAGTTTGGAGTACCGAACGGTTGGTGCAAACAGCAAAACAGTACAATGTTATTAAATTGTTTTAGAATGACACGTTGGATCAGATCTTCTCGTATGCTATTTGTTCCTAAACAGTGATTTGGCATGGTGATGTTTAAAATGTATTTTTTCCAGTAGTTGTGGTGACCAAGAGAGAAAAGGCGCTATTTTGATGGACTCCTGTTTTTCAACTTTATATTCCACAATCGTGTGTTTCGTTATGTACAATAACATAGAAAGATATTCGATGTAACACAAATTTGGTTATGGTAACGACTTGAATATAATAGTTATGTTACAGTAATATTTTTTGGGTGTTTAGATGGAATAAAATTGAGATTAATGTGAAGAGATATTAGAAAAAAACATGATTTCCATGTTGTATCGTTAATGTTAGCAGGATTATGATTTTCCAATACTATCACGGATGTGTGTTAATAATCTGCCTGATTTTTAATATTTGGAGTGAACATATAAACTCTTCAGAAAAAAACGCGAATATTTTACATTGACCTTTACCACACACACTCCTAAGAAATAATATTTTCTGATTTTTTTCATCAGTTTTTTTTAAAGAACAGATATTATGCATTCGTGAGTCGTTTTTCGTCAGTTTCTCTTCCATTCGGTACGATTGTACGGTTCCCGCTGTAACGGTTCCCGCTAACACTTTCAGCCGTATTTGAATTTTTCCATTTTAAACGAACCATAACTAGCCGCAATTGAACATGCTCGAAACCGAGAGCCAAACCATGACAACACTTCGTCAAACCCGACGGATTGATTTTACATCCGTAGTCACAGTTGGCAAACAGTGCGCCTGGAATGTCTGCGTTTTTCCTTCCTTCCTTCGCCATTTACGACCAACGCTTATCAATTCTTCCTCGATTGAAGTGCTGAGGGTTTTGGATGGATTTTGGGTTCTGCTGTTCAGCATGATGAGAGGCCAAATTCGTTCAATGGAAGTGTGTACTCCCGCTAACCCCTTACCGCGCGGAGCCAAACAAAAAAAAAGGATAACCACGTTCCATCCACGTGTGTCGGAGGCCCAAATCAAACCGAACACCACCGTGTGTGTGTGTGCGTATACGACCGGAACGGAAGAGCTGCTGGATATAAATTTGGTACGACCGGAAAACGCAACTACAAATTGCATTTCCCGTGCCTCTGTGTCATGTGTGCTGCGTGTGTGAACGGTATGCAAGCGGACTGCTGCCTGATGATGATGATGCGGAGACTGGGGAGGATGGGAAAGCGCACGGAACGAAGGGCCCGAGACTGATTTGTCAACGAACCGTGGCCACATACTCTCCGTCTCCGTTTAACGATGAATTCAAACACATGCGACGGGGTGCGGCGGCCGGAAGGATTGGTTGCCAGGACCCAGCGAGTGAATCAATATTTTGGCTTCTTCCTGTATCTTCGCGCCGAGCAAAACCACTCGATGCCACATGCACACACCCGCTTCCCGTTCCAGTGTGCGCCGTTATTTTCCATTCGCGCTGGCGGAACGGGTTGAAAATTGAGTTTCACTTCGTTATTTTTCAAAATAAAAATGCAATTTATGACAACGCGCGCCGCACCCTGGCCATCGCTCTTGCTAAGCAGGCGCACGAATCTAACCCCCACGAGAGATACCCGGAAGTGATCGATGTCGCGGGGCTGAAGGAAAATGTCGGCCAAAGCAACAAAAAAAAACTATCACTCCTCACTCGTACGAATTGCTGTTTGTCATACGGACCAAATAGATAGAGTTCGGATTCACTTTAACAGTAGTATCCTATCCTCACGCTCTTCTCAAACACACACGCAACAAAGAGAGAGAGAAAAAAAAGTATAATGTATGTTAGTAAGTAAGTGGGCTTTGCTGTTATTCTTTGGATCGTAAAATTTCATTCACTCATACTTCCTTCCGGGAGGACATGCCGCCGCAACAGGGCACCAAGGGGCACGGCGAGCGTGCCAAACCATACCATTCAGCGTACGGGAAAAGGGAAAACTGGGCCGGAAAAAATCAAAACTTTGCCTCCCGGTTCAATCACCCGGTCGCGTAGAATGTTCTACCCCTCTCGCATTGCTCCAGCGTGCGTACGGCCGCCTTTTCGGCGACAGTTTCCCTCCCCCCGAGATTTTTTCTCACCGACAAAGCCGTACGCTGTGAAAACAGGCTTATCAAATAGTTGTGAATGTGTGCTAAAGCCTCAAATGATGCATAATTTGATTGATTTCGTATGTAGATGAGCGCGTGTAGCGCTTCCAATCCGATGTATGCTGTTTTTTTCGTTCACTGTCTCTTTCTCTTTCCAGCTAGTGTCACACTTACTTGCAACTTCATATTCCACATACGATTGGTGTAATGCGTGTGTGTGTGTGGCGGGGAAGAGATTTGAATCTTTTCTCCATTCAAGACGCTTTCTGGGTCAATAGGGAAGCAGCCGGGAAGTAGCAACAGTAGGGAGTAGCTACCCATTGTGGGTAGTTTATTTTTATTTATATTACACTATCATTGCCCAAAACTCCCAAACTCACATGGACGTTTATATATGTGGGGCGCCAACAAGTCGGGATACAATTGCAGCTAGAAGGCAATAAAACTGCACGAGTAACAGTTTCATCATCATTGATAATTCTTCGATTGAATCTTCAAAGCGCTATGAGTAATTTTGTTCTTCTAAGAACTTTCGGCAGAGTGTACGTTAACGTAAATTTCATGAAGCTTCAAATGCGTATAATTCAATTATTATTATCATAAGACTGTTACACCCAAAACAAAAAATACATTCTAAATAGCCAACAGTAACTTCTGTTCTTCATTATTTACGTACCATTTTATCCTAACTCACAGTCCATAAATTTTGCTCCTATTCCTGGTGACAACTAGCCTTCTTTTGCCGCAGGCCCCCATTCACACCTTGCTCCCCTCGAACCAGCCAGCATCTTTAATCTGTCATTAAGCCATGCTCAGCACACGCTTGCACTTAATTAAAAATCATCATCCAATTGATAATTACATCTCGTTATTGCGTCGTCCATCTACGCGATTGCATGATGTATTTTATTTATTTATTCTTCTCGTCCCTCATCCTTTCTCTTTCACTTTCTCGTTGATGTCCAACCGTAAAAAAAAATCCCCTCCATCTCCACTATTGTGATTCCCCGGTACAGAGGGAAGGCAACGTGCGTTGGTTTTTTCTCTCTCTTGTGTACGCGTCCATACACCCTTCCCCGCAACGTTCGGTTGCTTTCACTTCTAATGCACATAATTTCACCCTGACAGACGTCTTTGTTTTCGTTTCCGGACCACGCGCGCCCGCTCCATTCACTCATCGTTTTTTTTTGTCACTCCCAAGGATTACTAACAGCTAACCAGCACACACAAAAAAGGCCTCCTTCCATGGCGTAGCCAATTTTTTTTTTCTTTTCTTTATTGTGTTGAGAGCTTCCTCTCGGTTTCATTCTATTCTTATCACACACACACACACACACACACACACACACACACACACACACACACACACACATACTTTTGTTTCTGTTTTTATTTTTTATGAAAAGCCAGATTTTCAGCTTTTTTCTGTGTGTTTCGTCATCCCATTGAGGGTGAACGTGGCGTTTGTTTGCTATTTTTTTTCGCTCTCACTATTTGTCCAAGAAGCAGACTCTCGTGGTTACTTTTTTGTTCGTGTTGAGGGTTTTGTTTTAGGAAATTCTTTCCACTGTGGTGGGAAAGGCGGCCGAGAAGCGCCGAGGTTGGGTCTCATTTTTGTGGCATTTTCAAGTGGCTGTGACGTCCATTTTTTTCAGTGTTATTTAGATTCTTAGAATGTTTGCAGTGGCCACCTTTTACGAAGGCATATGGAATGTGAAGCATTAGGGATGGTAGTAAGAAAACGACAATTAAGAATTGTGGTATTTGTTGCACTGCTAGACTTATTGCAGGAATTTAATCCGGCTTCTCTTATTTCAACAGAATTATGTTCTTTTATTTTGAGCAAAAGCATATCATTTAAAAATAAGCACATTTGTACATTATTTAATCTGACCATTTCCGCTATTGCTCTGTCCATTTTGAATGCACAAAAACTACACTATCTCATGATTCCAGACAATTTGGATTTTAAGATCAATTTGGACTGAAGGACGACAAAAAAAACTTGTTTAAGGCAAAACGTGGAAACCCCTCATTGCTTTTTATGAATAAATCATTTTCCTTTTTTCCTTTCATGGTTTTTGACGGTACAGTTTTGCATTCCAGGGTTATTTTTTTTCACTTCATTGTACCAACAGAAAACTTTTTTTTTGTTTGGCGGTGTGTTTCTGACTGCCCCTTGTGTCAAAACCTTGCCCTTTCGCTCAATTTCACCCCTGACGTCGGCCGTTTTCGTGGGGTGGACGCGGACTCTTGACTCATTCGCACCCCGTTTCAGCGGGTCCAGCCGCAGCATGCATGCCGCATGACGGCAGGGCAAGCGCATGGACATAAGCATTGTCGGCCAGCCAGACGGGAGAATGAGAATGAAAAGCCCTCGCGGCTACTTGTTTTCATTCCGCAGTTAAATTAAAATTCATTGAAGGAGTAACTAGTGCCAGCGCGGCACACTGCATGTTGTCCGGGAGTGTGGCCCCGGTCCGGAAACCGGCCAAGTCAATCAGTACCGCCCGTGCGCCTGATCCTTCCACACTCATTCCGGAAGCTGTGACAGGCAGCAGAAGAAAAAAAACGACCATACTAACAAACACTTCCTCGCCGGGTTTCCGATTTGCATCCATCGTTCGGTTGCTGCGGCGGCCCTGCAATGAATAAGCGCTATTAATTATGATTTCAGTGATTGACTCGATCTCGCCTGACATCCATCACCTCGTCCCACCGTCACCGTGTGGACCTTGCGTGTGGGCCAAATGCTGCGGTTGAAAAAGTGGCTCGAAAATAGCCACCACCATTTTGACGCGCGTTGTCCCCTCGGGCGCGGCAACGGGGGAATGCGTTGCTAGATAGTAATTAGCTGTAAATTAACTCCCATTGAGATTCTAATTCCTGTCGATGGGGTTTTCCCACTGACAGCAGCAGCAGCAGCAGCAGCGGCAGCGGTGACGTTCATTAATGAAAGGCAAACAGAGTGACGAAATTGGAGTCGTTCTATTAAGCAGGTTTGGACTCTTTTTTTGTGTGTGTGCGAAAAAAGAGGACTGAGCTTAAAAAAAGGTACCATACCTTCTTTTATAACGCCATGCGACGAATCAGTAGTAAAGGGATACGTTTTGAGTTGGCTTTTGCGGTACCTGGTGGTAATTGGTAACTATGGTTTTCAGATTTGTGCAGATGCTGCTGTGGTTGTCCATGTCTTTTCCACCACCGTTCCTATAGCAATAATAGAGTTTACGGGATTTCACTCCTATCCCAGCTTGATTGTGGGTGGAAAGAGGAGTTTCCACAGTGGAATTCATACGGCTTACGAGTTGAAATTTAATTCTAATTAATCTTGCAGAGCTTACCTTGCTTGCTTTGCATTCCATTACAACCGCACGGCAAGCGCTGGGAGCGGACCAGTTGGAGGGAGTGCAAACGTGTACCCGTCAATTAGTGTATCCATTCGAATGATTTATCTTTCAGGTTGGGGCTACCCATGGGTCGAGGGGAGGGCGTTATCGGTGTGCTAAATGTTGTCAATAATTGAATATTTGCCAGCCTGCAATTTGCCCCACAGCTTCAGTTACTGAATAGTGATTACTGATGATTTCGAAATCACGATAAACGACAACTAAATGAAGGATATCTGATAAAGTCTATAAAGGGAGGTTTCACTAGTTTAAATTGGAAGCCTGGAATTACAGTTTGTGTCCGTAGAAATATATATTAAATGGGACGAATTCATCTGTTCTCATAGATAGTTACATTCCACCGTTTTGAGTTTCAACAATTCTGTGACAAAAAAGTGATGTGCCAAACTAACTGATTTTTTAAAAAGATTAGGCATCATGTAACATTCAACAGTAAATTCATCATTAAATAATGAAGTTTTTTTAATGTTTGTGTGTTATTTTTAGTTAGAAGATTTGTATTTTTTTATGGAGTCTTACATCACATCTTAAAAAAGTTTTTATTAAAAAAAACATAAAACCTTTAAAGTTTGCTACTAGGGGCTTGAAGAAGTATTCTTTTATTGCAATATTTTACCCTACTCTCATAAACTATTTTTAAAACAAAGAAAAAAAATCCTTTTTCTAACACACATCACAAAGAACCTTTTCAATAAACGAAAACCTCTCAACAGCCTTTCCCTGTTGCACGCAAACCGAAGCGTAGCGCAACAACAACGTTAGGTGCTCATCCCGAAACTCGTGTCAATTAGGTTGAGTGCGCATCCCCTGCCAATCCTTTCAATAAGCAATCGATGCAATCATAACCCTAACCACACACATACACATATTCTGTGCTTCAATTCTGCAAATCTCCCCTACCTTTATCCCTTCGTCAAAAATGTGGCTTCTGGTTTCTGGTCCCGATGGTGCGTTGTGTTCTGCCGAACAGGTTTCGTATCATATTCGTCTGCACGCGAGCGACACACTTTCACGTTCACTTTCCTTACCGCATCGAATGCGATTCGGTTTCAATCAAGGAAAGCATTTCGTGCAACAACGCCCGGAATGCGTGCGGTGACGCGCAACAGAGAGTCGGTGTGATGATCGGGAGCAGACATTTTGGCAGCTCGTTTGATACCGAACCCGAGTACATTGCCACATGCCACACATTCCGAAGTGTAATTTACGAGCAGCGCCAGCAGCAGCAGCACCAGCAGCATCAGCAGCTACAGAGTTGGAGTCCTCGCCCGGCACCGCCGGGGACGAGTTGATTGTAGCGATACCGATCGCTCATTAGCATCAGCATCACCGCCCCACAACGTATGAGACTGCCGGTGGGCTTATCCTTTCCGCGGAGCTGTTCGTTGCTGGAGCGAAACATAATGGCGAAAGTCGTTGAAATGCTGAAGCACCATTCATTACAAATAAGCAGCCCACTTTGGCGAGTGTACAATGGAACAGGAGAGCAGCGGCCAGTGGCTAAAGGATTAGCAGGCAGCGGATTCGAATCCGATATTGAAGGGGCTTTTCCAGTGGAAAACTTTCCTATCGGTATTCAATGCTATCCAAACTGTTATTTCTATCCGTAACGACGGGGCATTGTTGTGCTTTAAAGTGGATGCTGTGCGAGGAAAGCTAAAATGCTTGTTTTATTATGCATCCCTTTGCCTCTTACCTTTTCGCCCGGTTCCTCCTGCACTGCCGATTCGCGTAAACAGAAACCCATCCTAGCTCATTCACTTGATGAAAGAGCATACTTTTTTGCTCATTCATTTTATTGATGGAGGAAAATTCCTTCCCATCCTGCCCCACCCTGGTCACCAACCGCGGCCCGGCAGTACTCAAGTGCGCCAGTATTATTAAGCCATTCTTTGCTCGTTGCACATTGTCTTTTTTTTCTTCTTACGTATCTCTTTCTCCACTGTTCTGTCGCTTTTTGCGTATGCTGTGCAGTCTCGTAGGGGTTGCAGCGAGTGGCTGCAGTTGCTGGTGGAAAATCAGTAGGGTGCGGGCGGGCTGAGTTTCCCCAGCTCCGGGTCCTTTATGCCATTTTGCAATGACAACAACCTCCCGGAGCCGTCTGGCCAGGCTAGCCTGAAATGGGACGATTCGACGAGCTGGCAATACTGCGAGCGGCAGCTGCCGGAACGAGATTGCTTTACGATTCCTTCCTTTATTTGATCTCCGACGACCGGCACGCGGGGAACGCCCTTGGTGAGGGGTGCGTTTTGGGGAAGGGCATTTTCTACGCTTTTTTTCATTAATTTGCTGGGAAATAAAATTGTTAGTTTTACGAGGCAAAGGTTGTTGCCGGTACCGGTGCGCGCGCCTCCCCGCACACTGTTCGAAGCCGGTACCGGGGTCAGCCTGCATCGGAATGCTGATTTGCCGAACGCTGATGGATGCTGTTTCGGGTTGCTGGTTCACCTCGGTTTCGGTGCACAGCTTTTACGAGCATTTTTTTCAGTGGGATCTTCCATTTGCCACGGCACCATCCACTTTTTCCTCTGCAATCGTTCTGAAATCATTGCTCTGGTGGATTATTTGCACTCGTCACGTCACGGCATCGGTTAGGTGGAGAATTTCACGCGTTTTCCTCGCGCGTCTGGCTACACTTTATTTTGTTCCTTTATTTTGTTTCGTCCTTTCTGTTCTGCTTTGTTCGGTAACAGCATCCTAATTGGATTTCGTTTCCGAGTCGTTTGGGTGGTACTTTCAGCTGCACCGTAAAAGTGCATTGCTGCAGTAACTTTAAACAAGCTCGGGGTGGTTCGATGGTTTCACAAATCATTGCACAGGCAAGAAAATTGATTAATCCTGCGGTGCATTTGAGTGAGCTTTAATGCATATTTTATCATAACATTTTAAGACTCAATCGCAATGACAAATCGCAGAGCATGTGTATCTATTCTAAATAACTAATAAATTCTATTGAATTTAATGAACTAACTGTAGTAATAAAAATAAAACTAAAAATAAAAAATATTAGTAAAATAAATAAACAAAAAAAAAGATAGATATTTCCTTATGTTTCCTGTAAAAACCTAGTCAAATCTCATATAAACATTTAAGTGGCCCCACGATTTGCATCTGCAGCTTTGGCTCCCACCCTCGTGAGTGGAGGTTTTAAAACGAAATAGTGAAAAAAAAAAATACACATTCAAATCACAGTCGCTATCACCATCGACCAGAGCCAATATAAAACTTTAAATTGAAACATCAAAGTCAGTGAACCGTCACCGCCAACCCGGAAAGTTCCCATGGGCAATCTTTCTCTCTCCACACCCCCATGGCTTAAAATCTTGCCCATACAATGTCGTACCGCTGCTAGCATCGAACTGTTTTTTCCTTCTCTTTTCTTTTCGCCACATCCTTCGAACCTAATCGATTAAGGCTCGCCCCGACTAAGAAGGTTATCAAACTATCTTCACCTTCCTCTCGGTCGCTCCGGCGGTAGGAAATGGAAGTGATGCTGCACTTTGACGGCTTCACCTCATCCCTAACGGGCTGGTTGGATGGTGTTGGGGCAATCTCTGTTCTGAGCTGAGGGGATGAGTGGTTGGGGTTTCACCCGTTCTGGGACCGGCGTGAAAAATCGACATTTCCCATCGCAAGTCATAAATCTTAAACCAGATTAAAAGCGCCAAAGGAAACGATCGGATCGGATGTGGTGCCGTGTTGTGTTGTGCGGATTTTCCAATCTTCAGCAATACAGTGGCAGTGCTCGGAATCACGCATCATGTAGCCGAAAATCCGCATCACAACCTACCAGTGCCGTGCTGTGCATGTTAAGATTTTCCCACCACCCTTGCCACCCTGACCCCACAGCGTGCGTTTCGCCCGGCGAAAGGGTCACTGCCATTGCCGCTGGCACCGTGGCTTGTGTTACGTTTACGGTTCAATAAATTATCGGTGAAAACATGCATGTAAATTGGATACTTCGGGGCAGGTTCTCGCTATTCATTGGCGTAGAAGCAAATCTGTTCTCCTTAGCCGGAGTGCTGAGGCTAGAGTTTTCTAACCGAATGCAAAACATCTTGCTTCGTTCTGGGTTCCTGGTGCGTCACTCGTGCCCTTTTGGGGGTGGGATGCAGTGACAGGCGAACCGTTTCGATCTTTGGATAGTGCTACGGAGCGGCTTCGTATTTTAAAGCCAAACATCGATAGGGAAAAACCCATAACGGAGGGTTTGGACGATACTGGGAGCTGATAGGGTAGGGTGACCAAGGTGGGCCAATAATTGTACCTAGTGTATCGGTGTACACATGTTTGCAAATATTCGTACATTAAACCGAGTACCGATCGGAACCGATAACAGAGGGAGAAAGTGAAGCTGCACGGAATTCTTATTCCACCCGGGAAGAGTGGCAGGAAAATGAAGGGAAAAATCCGTATTCGCCCGAAAATGTTTCCGTATGCGGAAGGGACGTTTGTCTTACCGACGTCATAGTGAGAGCTGAAAGAAAGGTACTAGAAGAGAGAAAAAAGGGGTACAAGATTAGCCTTTCCTATTTGGGTTCAATTTAAACAAAATAGAATTTGCATTATAAATTGACGAAATGCTGTCTGTGCGAATGGTACGAACCCTTGGGAAGCTTTCTTTGATGTCTCACATCCGTTCGATTGACTGATGATGTTTGTGATTTCCGCCAACCGATGGCGGCTCTCGAGAGCGGCCGTATTTATTAGAGTGATCCCATTAGGCTGAGTGAAGGCGCCGCTACACTCCCTTTTTATTTTTGCAAACCCCTTGTGTCGTTCTTTTTTTGTTATTCTTTCCTTTTCTTTTCAAAAATACTTCCCAAAACCATGATCCCTTTATGCAGAGTTTGACTCCTTCTTCCTCAACGTTCTTCCCCCAGGTACACGTGTAATTGATTCGTAAGGACATCCGACCGAATGTTTTGCCAGATTTCGCGAATTTCATTGATTGGGTCAATTTGAATAATGGCAAATTAGGCGAAGGAAAACATTTGCTTGGTCGTTGAGCACATATGCACCGTACTTCCGTGCGCTCTTGTGCGCTTCCGCGCTCATTCCCGGGGGTAAGTATTAATGGCAATCACATAGAGCGTTCGGGATCGCGAAACAACGGCACAATAAATAGGAAGGGAGAGAAAGAGAAAGGGCGTACGAAACATTTTTGCAACATGTTTGCATTTTAACGGCATTTTCCGTAAGTGAACCTCAAAATGATTTCTCATCCCACCGCCTGCATGTGCGCCTGTGACCGTAAATCCGGTCGGTTTATCACATTCATCACCCTCCCTCGCTCAGTTTATTATTACCTGCCGTCGCACAAGCATTAGGGCAACCATCGCGGCCAGCACATTGGAGGAGAAAAAGTGCACCGAAGTGGCGGGAGGTTTGTTAGGGACTCGCACTGTTGTTTTTTCCCCCTTGCTGCTCTCTTTAGCTCAATGCTATTAATTTACCGGCCATATTCAAATGTCAATTGAAATATTGAGCCGATCGGAGGGGGGAAAATGGTTCATTTATTGAGTGTTTTCGGTGGTGTCATGATTTCGTTTTGAAAAGGGCAATTGAAAACGATACCGTCATTATTTATATGCTGAACTGCGCACGATTGGCAGCAACATGCAGCGAGGTGAGCGATATTTCATTGCGCTTAGGTGAAAGTTTGTACAGATAGCTTGTCGTGCAGCACATATGTTGCGCATCGAGATGCTGCATGACGGCAAAAGGGACGTTCTGGTTGTGGAGGATTAAAATTGGGCTATTATTTAACGTAAATGAAGCTCAGCTTTGATGGTTTATTTCATTTATAACAAACTTCCTACGGAGGAATTGTGTTCTTTACATTCTCTAGAACGCTGGACTGTATTTAGAATTTACGAAAAATGAGATACGTTAGGTACCTAGAGAGGAGATTATGTTTCAAGCTTGTGAGATAGTAGTTTCTAATAAAACTAAGTAATCTATCCTTCTTCCGCTCGCCTTATATTTAACATTGGTGCTCATTACACTCGTAAATTATATTCCACCATCAAATCGAAAATTTTGTGCAGCACATCGCTCGCTAACCGCTGCTAGAATTCTGCCGACATGAGCAACAATATCAATTTTCTTCACTTCATAAACCGACGGTCGAGTGGTGCTGCACGGATCTTCACCGAACGTCCACAACGTTCAAGTACGCACAAATCTACCATCTTAACGAGAGAGCACACACACACACGCCGCTGCTGGGGTTGGTCGCTCCATGTGTATCATGCCCATTGTATGACGTCCAATATTTTTTACGACCATCATCAATTCGTTTAATTGCATAGATTATGTTCGCAAGAGGTTGCAATGGTTATGAGTTTCCTTTTCACTTTCGGACACGGTCCGCCGTCCCGGCGAGTATTCCTTTCCCTTGGGCGGAGTCCTTGGAGAAGCAGCAATGGGAGCGGCACGACATTCTGGACCAACAAGAAAGGACACATCCTGGGCCTGGCGGTACGTTTAGTGTGTCATTTTCCCATTCCCATTCTGTCCGTGCCCTATTGTTGTTTGATGAAGGGATGAACCTGGTTGAGGATGCTTTTTATTGGTTTGTGGTCGTGGCGCTCCTGCTCTAGGGGATGCAGCTTAAGAAAAAAAAAATACTACGTGGAATGAGAAACAACGGGAGCACACGTGGATTTATATTCATTTTGTCTTGGGCACCGCATCAGCACCGCGCGCTCGACAGTGATTAAGCTGAAGTGGATATAGCATGAAATTTCTCCTTATGATTGGTCATAAAAACGCGGGAACTGCCCTCCCTTGCCCTGGGTGAAAGGTGGCCACCTTTGATGAGAAACGCCACCACCCGGGGGTCAGATGACGCAGTGTCAGTGACAACAACCAGTGAAACCCTCGGTGTCAGTGTCTGAATAGCTTAGTAAAGCGCATATGAGCTTTGGTCGGTAACGGTGCTCATTGAAAACTTTTACCAATTGTAACTTTGCCCTGCCGAAAACGAAAGGCGAAACGATTGTCTCCCGAAGGGATGCTTTCACTGCTTGGGAATGTTTGTTTTGTCAAGTCCACGTAAGAGGAAAAAAGGTCCAGACGGAGGCAAAAAACTCCGCATAAAAACAATTGTGCACGATAAGAACCAAGTGTGCCCTTCTTTGTTGCACAAACTATGAGAAATGTTTTAACTATTTTGTAAAAACACACGAACTGGTCGGATGCGTTGGTGAACCCTTTGACTCAAACACATTACATTGCAAAAAGGAATTTTTCGTCCGAGTACCACCAGCCAAAAATAAAACTGTTGCACCCAAAACTCACTTTATGGCCAAACCGCACACACTTCCCGAATCCGTACATTGTGCAGAGAGCAAAGATCGCTCGGTCAACATTTTATATCGCAAAACTTCAATTGCGTCGCAATAGCAGGGCGAAGAAAACGACCGGAGTCGCTCTTTGTTTTGTCGCTGCACACTTCTCGAAAGCACTCGAAACTCGTAAACTTTGTAGACTTTCGTTTCGCCTCCCTCGAGGCCATTGCTGCAACCCGGTAGCGGCGCGCGTCCGCGCGTCGGGAGCGGGAAATATGAAATTTTATAGTTCAAATTATCAGCACTTCGGGGCACGAGGACAACGACAACGACGACGTGTGTGGGAGACACACCAGAAACTGTGGACTTTTGTCGAACGGAACAGACCTTTTGCGCCGGGAGCATAATCCGCGGTGTCATCGGGTTTTTCGTGTTTGTGCGCTGGGGGAAAAAACCGAAGGAACGGGTCGATTTTCGTTCCGCTCCCTTTTGGGCATTACCTTTAACCTCGTAGTTTTCAGTATCTTTTTATCCCTGCGCTGCTCAAGTGTCGTATATTGGCAAGCGGAGCAATTTATGAAGGTGTGCAGGTACCGTATGCCGGTGACGGCACTGTTGCAAATAGTGTTCGGCCAAGTTGAGTGACCCTTTCTTTTTCGATCGTAAACCTGCGGACTAGGGGCATGTGGTGGAGGGTTTAAAAGATTTTAAAGTCACACGAACATGTGGCAGTGAAAATAAAACATTTAAAAACCACGAAAAAACGCACCGAACTGTAACGTTGCACCGCCGGAGCATAATGACTAATCGTAAAATAATGCATTCAACAACAAAAAAACAAGTTACCTTGCAACTGGTAACATTAACCACCATCCGTACAGAACGGTGGAACCCAAAACGGCACGAAAAAGCGATCCCAGAGCTTAGCTGTCAGATTACGATCGAAATGCATTTTGCATTCGATGTAAATTTCGGTCCAACTTCCTTGTCAACCGTGTCTCTCCGTTTGTGTGTGTGTGTGTGGGTGCTGCAATAGCACTGCAAATGGAAGAGCTGCTACCAAAAAGGAGAAAAAAACACGAAAGTAGTATCTGCCCAAATTCTACCCCCAAACATGCCATTGCAAATTAATGCAGAATGGCTACATTCCCGAAAAACTACACAGCACGACCGACCAAGAACGACGCCCGAGTAAAGTTAAGGCCGTGCGGAAACGGATTGCAGGAAGCGTGCATAATTATGTTGCATTGGCATTATTTTCTCGCCCGACTGTGGTGCAGTGGTACAGCGACACAATGGTGGAAATGATTGCTATTGCTTCACTCATTTGTTCCTTCTCTCTCTCTCTCGCTCTGTTGTGCTGTAAACTGTTGTTGAAGTGGTTTAAAAGCGAAAACAGCACCATCAAACGTTGATTTTGCTGGTACTAGCCCCCTACATCCTCCTTATATCTTGTGTACACAATCGAAAAAAATGCCTCCCCCCGAAAACGCGATACGGTTCATGACGTGCGAGAAGATGAATTTACACTTGGGTGAATATTTTGAGCTACTCTATATCTTTTTTTTTTTGTGTAAAGTGCAATTTATTTTTTTGACATAAAATGTACCACTTCCGGGTGCTGCGGTGGTGACGGTTCAAGTGCGCACCGCCAGCCGCCTACCAATTACTATGCTGCTGTGCGGTGGTTTCTTGGATTTTCCCTGGACGATATTTAAAAAAGTGTTTTTTTTTCATAGCTCACCACTAACCATGAATAAAATTTAATGCACCAGCTTTACCGCCACTCTTGTACTGTCTGTTAAGAACTTTTTTTTTCGTTTACTATTAATTGCACGAGCTCATTTTTTAGCCGCCTTGCCTCGTTCTATACGCTCGATCTAATGGGTATGACGTCCGTCCGTAGGGGGCAAGGACGCAAATTACTGCTGCTAATTCATCAATAAACATTTCCCTAACAGGGAGAAATTAATTTACCCGTAAAACACTAATTAATAATTTAGTTCATCATCGTTCTTGGCACGAGAGGGTGAGCGGAACCAGCACACACAACAACAAAAAAAAACCGTTCTACAACCGAAACAAAACATTTAGCGTGAGGGGGTGAAAAATCGGCATCACAAGCACGGTTCTGGTCTCGTCAGCCGCCTTCAGCCGGAGGTGAAAGGTTCTTTGGCACCGATAATGGGTGTGTTGCTTTCTAATGCATTGCAGAGACGGAGGAAATAACGATTGAAAAAAATACGAGATAAACTGCTGCCAGAAACAAAAAAAAAACTCTCTCCCACCCCGCTATTCGTGTTCGGCTGTGGGGTGCATATTCTTTGGCTAAAGCGCATACAAAAAATCGCATCAGCAGCAGTGAGGAGAGTAGAATGTTTCAATGGCGAGCTGCCTTTAAGCCAGCTGCGGTTCAGTGCTGCTGTTGCTGTGCTGCCCTGCTACCTTCCTACCTTTTCCCAGGCAGGTCGAGTCGAGTGATTAGGGCGTGTGAGAAGAATATAGTCTGGCGGCAATCTGCAGAATTAATGAAGTCACGTCGAGGTGTACGCGTTGAACCATACTTTGAAAGTCAACACCACATCTCCCGGGTGGTGAGCTGGCCCTGTACCGAGTGTACCCAGTGCACGGAGCGTCCGAACGGAAGTGAGTGCAAAGTTTTCGTTTTTTCTTCGTTTCATTTTCGCTTATCTCTGTATGAGAGCGTTTTTGCGTGTTTTTTTTTTCTGAGTTCGATACGCGCGTACTTCCACTTTATGATTACACGAATTTGGACATCTGCAAATTGGGTCCGGATTAAATTGGCTGTCAGAGAATCAGCGCTTCCGGCAGAAGTACGTTGATAATTACAGTTGTCGCTCGGCGCCAATGTGCGCTGAGGTGGAGGCGCGCGTAGCCTTTACATAAGGAAATGAAAACATTTTGGTACGAAATTTGCTTTTTATTGGTTTATTATCAGTGAGTTTTATTTAATATTCTCAGCGTTATGGAAGGTGTAAAATGTTTTGGATTATTAGCTCAAACCCATTCCACATCGATGGCTCGATGGCCAGCTGATATGTTTCAGCAGGTCGTTAATAAAACGAACCTAATACACCTTGTACATTTAGGGATCGTTTTTACGCAATGCTCATGCTTCCAAATAAACGGATGTGCCTTGATTAACAGTTGCGAGACCAACGTGTTCCTTTCCGCGCTCGGAACTGGCAAGGAAACAATGGATGATTAAAAAAAATAATCCCCCCCCCCCTCAACACCCACCCAACAGTTGTGCGTCGTGCTGCGTACGAAAATGATAAAACTTTCATCGAAATTAAAATAATAACATAAATCATTCATAACCATCGGTTTGGGGCCGTCGGCTTTTCTTTTCCGTCGCTTTAACGTACTGGTATTAACAAATGAAAAAAAAAGCAAAGGAAGCACGTAAGCGTGCGCGACCCACCGAAATCAGGAAATTTATTTGTACCGAAGGAAAGTTTCACCATTTGTATCGCTTCTCCTGCAACAAGAACATCCACTGTGGAACGAAAAAAGGACCCCTTAATACGTAAAAAAACAAACGCTCAACACAAAACAAATGAAACATAAACTCCCTCCCGCTGTACGGATGATCGAAGAAGAACGAAACACCGCACCCAAATTAATACACTCGTAGCCGCGAAACGTGTTGTAATGTGTCAAAATATTAGTCCGGAAACGGAACCGGTCGATTCGGGAAGAGGTGGAAAGGCACGCCATCCAATGGGATAATAATTTATGATCCACTGAGTGAAATT
This sequence comes from Anopheles merus, assembly GCF_017562075.2. NCBI lineage: Eukaryota > Metazoa > Arthropoda > Insecta > Diptera > Culicidae > Anopheles > Anopheles merus. Next base: position 29,997,124 of record NC_054082.1, on the reverse strand, counting down.
GTGTCCGTGCGGCGGTTCGACCACTTCCTGCAGTTGGCCCGAAGCGGTTGGTTCAAATTATTAAAAAAAGGCCAGTAAGTAAGCATCTTCGGAAGTGATCTTAACTTTGCTGTGTGTGTGTGTTTGTGTGTGGTACGCCATCTCCAGCGGCCGTGCATTTCCGCGACGCGATTTCACGCGCCCAAACGCCGCACGGGAACGGTTGGCGTAACGAAAGGAAGCAGTGCGCAGTCCTTTCAGCAGCGCGCCCAGCGTTATCAATAATTTGCATAAGATGCTACTAAATAACGGCATTGTTAGACTGGGCTGGCGGGGCCATTGTTTTCAACGGGCACCCCTACCACCAGCCTTGCTGCCAACTGCAAACGTTAGCTGCCGTGGTCGCATTGAAGGAGCAACAAATTTTCCGCGCTGAATGAATAAAAATTACGACCTACCGGGCGCACGTTTATTAGCGTCCTGCCGGTGGCATCCATACCGCGTGGCCGGTGAGTGTGGTAGGGAGCGGGGAAACGTTCCACTATTTAGCAGGGCACTGCTGGCACACGACGCTCATCGAACCACGGCCAAGTGCCATTAACACATTCGGCGTAATGTAGTGACGTTCTAGCGATGGTCGCCGATCCAGCCCCCGGCAGCCGATGTTTATTTATGAAAGAGCGAGATACCGGGTTTCCCATCCCACCTTTTGCGTGCTCCTTGCTGCTACTGTCGGTGGCGACTGGTGGTGATATGAGGTATTTGGCGCGCTAAGGAAATCAGCCGCAAGGGACACGGCCCTAACGTCCGTAGGGAAGGATACGTGCGCAGGGAAGGACATTTGCTACATCGTCGTCACTCAGCAGCATGACCCGGACGGTGGTGCTGAAGGTTTGATTTACGATAGCACTGGAACCGTGTGTGAATGTTTGTGCGTTCGTGGAAAGACATCGCAGGAGGGTGAGCTAGGTACAACGGTCCAAGGATAAGGAACAATGCGCCAAGACAGGGATCTGTTGCTCACCCTTCTGTCGCTAGGTAGTTGGCACTAGATAGTATTGGAATTCAATTATAAATGGACTGTAAGAAGAATAATTACACAAACTGCCAGCCTGCTACATACTTTTGCAACAAAATACTTGCGATGCGTTACAATTAAATTACTGCAATAATTACAGTTACAAAGGCTCATCCATAAATTACGTAATTCATACTTATGAAACCCAACTGAACCACTGATTTAAAAAATGTAACACTACCAGCAATCCCCCAGTTTTACTACACGATTTGACTCCTTCCACTTCCTCTGCCAATATGTTCAAACTAATGCAACTGGAAATGATTGGATCCTAAAGATATGTTTTTGAATTGAATTCAGTTGATACGCGTAAAAAGCAGATCTCCCAATCATTTGTTTTAATATTTAGATGCAAAATACATGGTCATTGTTTTTCGAAAAAAAAACTGATCACAATTTAAATTTTGATACCAATATAGAGTATAAGAACAACTCGTTTTATATTACAAAGCAAGCATTCTAGCCATTACTCTCCTTCTCCCACACCTAATATAACAAATTGCAAGTATACTTAATAACCTGAAATTGCAAGTATACTTAATAACCCTTGCGTTACAGAATTCATGGACGGTCCCTTTTAAAAACGTGCAACTTATCTTAAAAAAGTAGTTCACAATTCAGTTAACTCGTATTTTAAGTAACAAAAAGCACTAATCTAATCTGAAAAAGATCAGATGAGCTGATCCTGGGGCATACCAGTTATATGCACCACTTACATGACACTCCTAACTTCATGGTACATTCGAACTCAACATTCAATTATATCTGCTGTACTTCAACCAATACACACTATGAAAAACTATTATCAATTGTATTCCGTTGCGTCCAGCCCATGAAATAATGCGCCAATGCCCACTCGTCGTCGGTTTGTAAAAACGTAAAATCATTGGGTTTTTTTTTTCGTCCTGCAATAAACGTAATGAGCCCGGCACCCAATTTTCGTCGCATTTGCCGCCCATGTTTACTAGGCTTAATCTCGTTTAATTGGCGATTACCGTACACGCTGCACCGTTTTATGCTGGTTTTATGCTTTACAACAAACATCCTTTCCCACCCACTGCCTCTCTTTACGCTCCTAAAACTTGCAGTTATTTTTACACATTTCGGGCTCGTTGTTGTTGCCCCGTTTCGGTGCGGTACGTTGAAAACCGTCGATTAAACACAAACACGTCGGCACTGCTCGTGCCGCGCCAGTTCAGTATTTCTCCCACCGAATGTGCCACACACTGTCGACCTGTGGAAAATGGAGGAATAATTGATGCACATGACTCCGACTACTACCCGTGCGCCCACACCGGCGACCGGCGCTGTTGGGGAAGATTTTTACGATCCAATTATGCCCGTTCGACGTTCTATACGTATTTTATTTTATTAGCACCGCGTGTGCAGCGCACTATCCTCCGCGGTACATTCAATAACGGCAGAACGGTGGCGATCAAGTTTTATCGCGCTACATGCGAACCTTGGCCGCCGTGTTAGCCCGTCGGTGGCATTAACGGCGATGCGCTTTGTCCCAAGCGCCAACCTATGCCATAAAAACCACTCTCGTCTACACACACACACAGAAGTTTCTGTACGACATCGGTTGTACGGAAACCGCAAGCTACACGGATGGCCGGTGTATGCAACGGGCGCGCATCATCCGCTGGGTGTCGTGAAAATTCGTTAATCCTTTGTGACCGTTTCTCAAAATTCGAAGGAAAAAAAAAAATCAAGTCTCTATGCGTTGACTCAAAGGTAAATGCTGCTGTTGCTACTGGTGTCTATCAAACGGATCAATGGGAGCAGCTACGAGGCACCAATCCGCACCAAAACATGGACCGAAACAAACGAGCGACAAGTTGATATAGCCCATGCCGTACAAAAACATATTCAGCACGGGATGACACTCTCGGGAACGGTGTAAAGTAAGGACGTTGGAGAATATTTTCGATTGCCCGGCCACCAGGCAGTCGTTAAGGCGACAGATCTCACAGTATCTTTAACGGGGGATTTACTAGAAAGATTCGGGTGGCGTTCTGCAAAAGATCCTTAACGACGCAAACTTTAAATTAATTTTTGCTATCATATATTTTGCTTATTATTAATTTATTGGAACTTTATTTGTTCCATTTCTACGTTATTGAACTTCCCGCAAATACCATCCCACTAAACACATGTATTCTAACAATTTGAATTATTTTTCAATCTCGGTTAACATCACATACGACCATTTCAGTTATGCTGCGTTATCAAATTTCTCCACAATACAGCTCCCTCTTCTCCCTTACCACTTCCCGGATGTAGCATTTTGACGAATTTTAATGGCTTTAAAACCGTTATAAATTATTGTTAATATCTTCACGCTCCATCGTTAAATTACGTTCGATGATATTGTTTGCTTGCTCGATTTCAATATAAATCACCACTGTAAGTATCCGACCCGAAAACCCCTCCACACACACACATGCCTGCGGTTGTACAAAGAAACAACCATGTCAACGTCCCCGAGTGCATTTCCCACCGTGCTCGGTAGCGTGCGTGTAGTTCGTATATGCCTATCCGGCACAAGTATACTTTTTTGTACTTTTATTATTTTTATAAACGACTCTCGTCATTAAAGTATGATCGTATTGAATTATGATTCATCCCACCCCGGGAATGGAAAGGAAGAAGCACATCCTTCCCGAAACGGCTTCCCAGCTGGGCGAATGAACGAACCCGGGGGCCAGAGGGACAGCCGGGGCGAGCCGGCGGAGGACATTAAATGGGCGCTTCCCTGGTGCTTTAAAGCCGTCCCTTTTTAAATACCGAAGCGCCATATTTTGTCCACAGAGGCACCGGTAAATGTTCATTAGAAGGGATCCGAGCGCTGGGCTTCCGGATACAGTGCTACGTAAGGCGGTGTGGAGATAGGGGAAATGGATGTGTTTTATGGCTTAGTTTTCTGCGTCTAAAGATGCTGAATGGCAGTAGAGGGAAGGGGAAGCAAAAATGTTTAAATGTCGAAACGAAGTGCAACACTGAACAGATTCGTTGACAGACATGCATTGAAAGGAGTTTGCAAAACGCGTTGAAGGTTATTGTTCACCAATGTACCTCATTAACAGTACGATGCACTGTAAAGCCAACCAACCGAATCGGGATAGAAACATTACCCGATCAACGAGCAACGCGCATAAACAAACCCATATACTGTAATACGACAAGGCTACCCATCGTGCCAAGTTAACGATGCACAAGGACTTTTGCAAACCGTACGGGACGTTTCCCTTTACTCCGAAAAAAAAACTCAAATGATTATGAATGATCACAAGCGGCCGTGCCAGTGCTTGTGGACAGATGATAAATAAAAATTATAAATAAATCTCGAATTTGTATACCCCGCGGCTCACGGCTGGCACGGCATGGACCTTCCGGATCGTCCACCGTCAGCCGTGTAGAGTGTGTGCCCGAGCATAGGGAAGCTCTTCCCCTTGGCACACTTGGTACTGGTGACATGATTAAAAGCATTTAATGAAACGGTAGACCCACTCGAGCTGTGTTTTATGCGGTGTAGCGAGTTGAAGCCGAGGGGAAAGATGAATGGTTGGCCGGAAGGACACACTTTCGCACAGGCCGAGAGTCGATTTATCATAATTATTGGAATGTTATTGAAATTTCCGTTTGGCCGTTTCTGTGTTAAAGCGAAGGCAAAAAGCGGCTGCCGTCCCTGCTGCTGATCTGCTCAACAATCAGCACCAAACGACGTGTCGAGGTGTCGCGAAGTGTTGCATTTCCAGTGGGGTTGTATTCTGTTTTTTTTTTAATGACACGCCCTGTGTATAGTGTTGCTGTTTGCTGGTGGATGATTATTTATGCTTTATTTGGTGCGTGTTGCTTGATAGGATGGTGTATGGTATTAATGGTGTCGGTTGATTCCTGGCTTATTGAAGTCTTTTGTACATAAGTAGAGAAGCTCAAAGGACATTGCAAATATTTTTAATCGTGTGTTTACAATATATTATATTCTACTTATTATTGCTTAAATTTAAAACGTTTAGAGACATTTAAAAAATAGAAGAATATAATATTTGAAGACGATTTTGCACTGAAGCAATCTGCAACGAAATAGAAACAGTGAAAAATCTTTGTCTATCACAATTCTTGTCCCTACCTTCACAACGCAAATTTCAAATCATTACGACACTACGTGTGCACATATTAATATGTATTATAATCCCTCCCGTACTGATTCCACCATCCCACCAGCAAAACCCTAAAAGCAATCTAAATAAAGTAATTCATCAAATCAAAAAAATAAAATCACCAGATACCAACGGTACGCGCAGCATTAGCAAGGATGAAATGAAGTGCGATGAGTGCCGAATGTGTGTGTGCGGCGTGCGCTTAAGACGTAAAGCATCCTGGCAACCGGGCGCTGGCGGGACAGGTGGCACGGGACCGACGGTTCCATAATCCGTTGTCAGCAGAATCCGCTCCGTCACGCGGCTCATTAGAAATTCCATTTTCGGGACGCTTTTACTCCATTGCGTCCGTGCGCACGGCAGACGATTCGGCGACGTTCGCACCGGTCGGCATGATGAATGCAGGGAATGTGGGCAAAACCGGGTACGTGCCCGACGCCCCAATCCGTAGTGCGATAATAAGCAATAATTGAACATGAGCCACCGATTCCGATTGTCATGTAGTCGATTTCTCTCGCAAGGCGCATTCCGGTGCTTGTGGAGATGAAGCCACCGTTGAAGGACAATCAGATTACAAGCGATTCAAGCGCGACGGATGAATTTGAAGCAGCGCAAAACGGCAGGGACCGTTGCCTCCACTCTCAGACAAACCGTTGGCCATTTCCCTCGAGGAACGCTCCTCATTGAGAGCAACCGAAGAGCAGCGGAAACGGCACAAACACATACAAAAAAACGCAAAACGAATCGCAAGACACGAACCTTCTATCCGCCGCTGCTCCGCTAAGTAGCTCTGATTCTAAACGTGTTGACAAATCCCACGAGTATTTAATCTAAATCCCTCCGCCACGAGATCACCACCATTGCAGCCGTGGCGAAAAACATTCCACGCTTGAGCGACGGGCGAAAAATCGAGCAATCACCGCCGCCACCTCCTTGCGAGACGTGTAAGAAATGGGTGAGCTAGCTAGGAAGGTTGCGGCGCTGACGACTTACCGGAACGGTCTCGATGACGAAAGCCCCCGGACGGCGAAAGGCTATGCCGGATGAAATAAGGATGACAATGAGAAAACGTACAATTCCTCGTGAGTCCCCTAACCTTTTCTTCACAGCTAACGATAAGCCGTTGGGTTGGGAGGGAATTTTCCAAACGAATTTTTCTCGGGCCCAGTTCATTGACGTTGCAACCGATCGCTCTTCCCTCTCTGGCTTGCCTATGATAATTAGATTCCGTTCGACAAACGAACTCCGAGCCACTGGCCGCAACCGGGCGGGAGCTGATTATTGGGCGCGAAAGGAGCAAACCCCTGTACCGTGCACGGGTGCGTTAGGATTGGTGCGAAAAATCCCGCCCATCCCTCGTATCGCCTTCCCCTTCATTCCTTCAATGTTAGGTAATCAATCAAATCGTTAATGGAAAACATGTCCCACCGACAGGAACATGGCTTCGTGATGGTGTGCCTGTCGCAGCAGATGTATCGAAGAGAACGGAGAGAAGAGTTGGAATTCCCATGCGAATTTGCCTGCCTGCCTGCCTGCCGCATGTACCGGCTGTCCTGGGCGAGTATGTACGGCTGATCGCCAAGCACAGCAAGGCTCGAATTGTGGCCATTGCTACTGATTGCTTGTTTTATCGCAACCAACGCACACATACAAACAGTGTGCACATTGCATTGTCACGATTTCTTGATTACTGGGGAGGGATGGTGTTTGAATTGTTTGAAAACTGGTGATAATCCTTCGACGATGGCAGGATGATGCAGGACGCATTGGGCCTAATGTGATGCAATTGCAATTAACTAAAATTACGCCACACAAACAGCGGAGTGCGCCAAACCCTTCCGCGTTCCAAACGTTCTTCATGCTCTGCTTCACTCGAACAATCAGCAGCGTAATCATTTTAAGTTTACGACACGTTTTGTGCTGCTAAATCATGTCTAACTGGTATCCTACCTTTCGGTAGGAAGAACGTTGCATGCCGGGGTATAATCAATTATTGAATGGCTTCTATTTGCAATGGAGGGGGAGGTCCGACAGACGAATAAATGCATCGCCTGCACCTCGTTTGCAAATGCACCCGAACGCGTGGGGGGTCCTCATTGGTTTTGGGCAAGCCCACCAACACTCGAAAGCAATCAGGCGTGGGATTAAAATAGAAAATGGTATTTTTAAGAGGATTTTGCTGTGCGTTGTTAAATGCGCCGGAAAATTAAGCTAAACAGTTTCGGACACTGACCACACGGGCACATGCACATACTCGGGCAAGCTTTTCGGGAGGAAAGGTGTTTAATGTTAGAGCATACTGCAAATTTATCAATTGTCGGGGCAAGTAATTGTGGTTTTATGATCCGAGTCTGGGTGTAACTGGGATTCATTCGTTTGATTTCATTTATATCATAAACAGTGGTTTAATGTTAACATACATGAGTAGCAAAGTGAATACATTGTACAGTCTGTTGTTCTTTTGTTACACTTTAAACATTTACTCGAATTTTTCTTCCCAAAAGTTGTACAAGGATTGTATCATTACAAATTGTTATACATATTTAAAGGTTTGGGTTATATTACTGAGATTATCTAGTTCGAGACAACATCTTGCCGCTTATTTCCATCGGTTCTCAAGAGAAGCGGAACAGTAGAGAGTATTTTTACTGCACATCTTCAGATTTAATCCTCACTAAGGTATTAATCCTGAAGATACATATTCGAAATTGAGTGTAATTTTCCAATTATTCGATGACAAAATTCCAACTCAAGTTTGATTATTATAACAGTATTACTTTAGGAACAGAATTCATTGAATAGTAGATTGGATCGTGAACTTAAACAGTCCATTGCAACCATTTTAATTTACCGAATTAGAAAAAAAAAAAACTAAACGTTCGGTAGTAAACAGCACCTTAGAATGTACGATATTGAATAGTTTTTGCCTGCAAGTACGTAGTAGTTAACTTCACCCGAAGTAGCTAAAGTTCACTCTAAACTACGCACTGCGTGGTGGGTATGAGACATAATTAGCCATTTTAATGACAGAACCATGGTATTTCCATCATTTTTCCTTTTATCAACACAATTTAAAGTATCCGAAAATGTGAGCATACTTTAGATATCTGAACCGCAGGATCTTATCTTTTTTAAATCATACCCCTTTGCTGAACTGTTTGTGAACTCGGAACACCTGTTAACTTGCATAAAAAAAACATCACGATCAACTACCATAATTATACTTCTATTGCAATGTAGTCTCCAAACAAAACGAATACGAATGCAATTACATCCCAAGTGCTTTTATGAAACACCACTTACACTCCAATTCCACTCATTACAAATTACACCAAACGTTCAGCTGTACAAAACGCTCAACTGTCGTAACATAATCGTGCTGCAAAGCATCCGTTCCGATCGTCATAATCCCGGCCATCCTCTAAATTCTCCCTTTTCAATGCACGAGGTGGTCCGATAATCGAACAATCACTTGTAACGATTGCGATTATGGGTGGTCAATACCGGACCACAGGACACCCGCCCACCCACGCGTACTCTGAAATGAACTGACCGCACGGGCCATCGTTGGCACGTTCATCACCCCTAAAAACCAACAGTGCCATCAGCTACTAATTTTATGTGATTCCGATCAGCGTCAAGTTGACCAGTCGCTGCACAAGAAGCAACCAAGTTGTGACAGCCACAACCAGTCCCGGCCAAAACCCCGGCTTATAAACCGGCCTCACCTCCGGCCAAGCCTTCCACTTCCCCTTGCCCGAGGGGCAACGAGTCCGATCTCAGCTCATTTGTAAGCCGGACCTTTCATCGGTCGTCCTGCGCTCGACGCTCTGTCGGAGCATTTATTTATGAAGACATTATCGTAAAATTTAATTTGAAATTTCGAAATTGATAAAACACACGCTCGCTCGGTGGAAATGCAAGGAAGAGAGAGAGAGAGAGAGAGACAGGTCAAAGACTACCGCGACGAACTGCGACCGAGCTGTCGAAGATGCGGCGAAATGCCAATACACCCAACTGACGCCCAGCATCAGCTCCACCCGGGAGCATCGCTGGCTTGTTCTGCTTGTTAAAGTGCTGACAGGATGCGGCGGTCGGAACGATACCGATGGCGCTTCACGCTGAATTCCACGCCAGTGGCGGTTTGGGGTACCGCACACGATAGTTTTACCATCCACCGTACCGCAGTACCGCACCACAACGCCATCAGACGCCATCGTTCCGACCGCAAAACGGTTGGGATGGCATCCCACGAGCGTCGTTGCCGCAGGACAAAGAAAAGCATCGTAAGGTTTTCCTGCCATCCTGCTGCGAAGCACGAAAATCAAACACACTCTTTATCTTGAAGGTTGTATCTATTTTTGCGTGCTGCTGCTGCTGCTGCCTCACACAAACCTCAATTCTCGCCTCATCCGGTACCGTATTGTGAGTGGTTGGCGGCTGCGAATGCTGCGATGAAATCATTCACTTCGGTTCGTTGAAGCTTGAGTTTGAATGCAAGGATCGATCGGGACCAAAACCCCCAACCGGAGGGCTGAGTTGGACGGGGACGAGTCTCCTTCTGCCAGGGATCAGGAACATAGTTGCTGTTTGTCTGCATTTTATCTAGCCCGTAGCATTCTCTCCCTCCTACCTGTTTCGGCCCCGAGCTCGGATGGGATGGGGGCCGCTGGAAGAGCACAACAATCTACACAAGGATGTGGCATTTCCTCCTGTTGCTGGTTCTGCCATCAGCGTAACCATCGCTGCCACTGCTTGAACACACTTCCTTGGCTCAAAATCAAACACCAAGCAGGGCGGGAAAACGTGAGCTTTTGACTGCATCGCTGATTTTACAGAGCAACGGAAAAAGCATCACCATCTTCACCGCCGTCGCTGCGTGTTGGCTGATGCCGACGGCTGCGATGGGTTTGCGAATCGGGGAAAGCAACTCCCTCGAGTGGTTCGGTCGCGTCTTGCAACGTTTCCTTCAATCCCGTTTGCCTCAAACCTTTTGCCTGTGTTGCCGTTGGTCCGCGCGTTCGCGTTCGGGGGTTTTCGGTATTAAAATGGAAAATAATGGAAAGTCTAAACATGGAATGTGGGATTAGGAGACAATAAAGTATCCGTGTTTCGAGTGCTGTGCGCGTAGACGCCCCCAGCAAGGTTCACATTTACCTTTCTTTGTTTTTCTGTTGCTCGTTGCTCTCAAGCATCTTCACCGCGTGGCAAAGTTTAATGCTGCAAGGTGCCACGAATGAACACCCTGCGCTGTGATATGGCTGAGAGATATAATACCGGTCGGTGGAGTTAAGACATCACAAGCGCGTGCACTCCCCGGTTGGAGCAGGCAACCCCTTGATTGGGTTCCGGTTCCTTTGGCGGAACCTTTTTGCGGGTATATGCATATGCACCATCGGCTTTGAAGGGGATTCACCGTTGAAGCACGATCGGATCGGAATTTGTGGCAATCGTTTGCAAATCAGAACGTGCAAGGGATCGGGAATGATTAATGATTCGTAACGGTTTCTGCGGGTGCTATCGGTCATCGTCCGGAAGCGAAATAAGGGGGAGGGGGGAGCGATAATTTTGTTTTAAACGGTTTCACTCAAGATAAAGCTTTCAGTTCGGGACAGACGTTTATTGTACATTTTCACACAGCTTTATTTTCTGTAGGTTTTACTTTCATTTTGCTATTCACGTATACAAAACTATTTTTTTTTTCGAAACTATTGTTTAAAAATATTGGAAATTGTTGTTTTATATATAAAATTTTAGCAGATACCATAAAGGAATAGAAGTATTGGGTGAATTATTTATTGTACAAACGTTTGGAGTTTTAGTACACGTCTTTATCAACTGTTTTGGGAATGATTTACGTATTATGTGTGAGTCCTGTACCAAATAATCATTCCCACAGTCACTAGTAGATTCTTCTTTTATTAATGCTTGTCATAGAAAAAAAAAATGATTACATATGAAAAACTCAAACAATGAACGAGCAGAAGAACTTGTTCGCGCTCGTAATACGGTACACATTTTTACATCATTAATTTCACTTCATGTGACGTGTTTTTCCGATCCTTGCTTCGCCTTGCCATCGGCACTGAACGTGCCTGGTAGCACAAGAAAGAAAACAAATGCGAAATTGCAATATTGTTCTTTGGTTGTTCGCTTTTTTTTGTTTTTTTTTTTCTCTCGCTCGCTCGCTCGCTGCCGAACGCGCTTGTTTTCGATGCTCGAATGGCGTCAGGACGCGTTATTGGCACGCGACAACATCCTCTCACACGGCTGTCAGTACGGTGCGCACCCCTTGCACGGTGACAGAACGACGAACGAACGTCTCAAGGGAACGGCAATATTTATTGATCATTTCGAACAAAACTTTACAGTCGATTTAATAATTATTATTAAGCGGAATTGACTGCTTTCTGTGCTTTCTTTTGGCGGCAGCCGTGACTCCCTTGCCATTTCCATGCAGAATTCCCACATTACCGTTTGGGAACAAACAGGGAATTTACGAGAGCATGTTTTCCCCCTGCCCCGTGTGCATTGGAACAACCCCTTTAAAAACAGCTCAAATTCGGCTCACTTTGGTGAACTGTTACTGCTAACAGATACTTGAGAGCGGCTCGTGTCCAAACACACCAGTCAAGTAGGGTTTCGATTACATGACGAGCCGTACCACTTCAGCACCGGCCGAAGCCTTCGGGGACACTTTGCCGACCACATCACAGCGCCACCTGCCAACGCATCGGACCATTGCGGACCGGTACGGAATCACTTAAGCCCGCAGGGCTGTCCCATTGCAGAACTGATCGAATTTCCCTGAACCGATCGTTTGATGGTGCGCTCGAAGCGTTTGCTATCGACCAAACCAAAAGAACAATAATCACAATCGCTCGCTCCTTCACGCACAAAACACACAGCCTGGAAGGAATACACTTGTTTTTTTTTGCGTTGTCCGGAAGTGGTCCAGGTTGGAAATTAGTTTGGCCTCGGGCCAGCTAGCCCCTCCCGTATGACAAGTAGGAAGTTGTCGTCGCTTTCGGGAAAGTTGTTTAAACAAACCGTCTTTCACCTACTTCACAGGCCGTAGGGGGAATGGTTCGAGCATGTTCCCGGGTAACGGCAAGAAAGTTCTTCCCTTTACGTACGGCACCGGATCGGATTGACCCTTGAGGCAAATGAGTCGGACTTCACAACGGGGTGAGTGTCCCTTTTGTGGAGTTGCTATTTTAGAAACGATTGTAAAACAACGACGACACTATCGGGCAATACATAGCCCAGCCCGATGTTAATCCCTGCTAAGCGATATTAATTTCCCAACCCATCCACCATCCCCGGGCCCGCTTTGCTGGATTAGACGGTCAATGTGGGACTTTGTGGGTTACGTTACTGCTTGGAATGGGTACCGCAATGTATGACAAATGCTAATCAAGTTGTCTATCGTACGCTACATGTTTGTGTTGCAATACTTTTTAGAGTGTAGTGCAAAACATGGGCATGAAAGGATATGATGCTTTAAACTGATTACATCGTGATTAGGGACACGAATTCATTATGCTCTGTGCAGTTTGCAACATTAGTGATGGTTGTGAAACTGGTCGAACTTAATGTTCACATCAAATTAGCCCATCTAAGTGGGTTTAAGCTACACGCATTCGTTAACGATTGTTCAAGAGTTAGTTCCAGTGAGTAGGGAACACGTTAAATTGGAACTTGTAGATTTTTTCTCATTGTTATTACATTTTGAATTGTTGTTTGAATTGTTTCCTAAAGTTTTACAATTATTTCATATTTACTATTCTAATTACTAACCCAGAGAAAAGTGTGAGAAAATGAGAAAATATTTAAAATAGTAGCAAATTGATGTGGGATTTCGGAACATACGGAATTTCATAGGAGTAGAGGATGCGATTTGGAAATCGAACATTGAGGCATTAAAAATTGCTGTGATCACTTAATCATTGATACATGCTGAAGAGGTCGTTGGAAGTAGTATAGGATGTAGAAGTTGATAGCAGAGTGTTGGGTTTGCAGAAACAAACTTCAGAGCGCAGAGGAGTGTTACAGAGTATATGAATGGATTGTTGGATTATTGGATATCATGTTGAACCTGACAGTGTCATTATTATGTCATCATTAACTTTGTTGGCATTGAATTTCTCTTTATTAAAAGATGCTCCCCCATTGAAACTAATCAAATTTTAACATTAAAGCCCAATTTTCAAGAGGTTTACCTGCACCACTCTCACATCTACTATTAGTTCACTGAACTGGTAAGGTAGACAACCCAAAGGATACCTTCCCATGTCCACCACCCAGTGCGTGTTACCGCGTCGGCGCTGCTCCATTCCATTCGTCTTGTGATTTGTGATCCGATCTAATCGAGTGTCAATTAATCACTACACCGCAAAACTTACACCATGGACTTTGTCCACGCTGTGTTTACACGTCGTCGAACGTGATCCCGGGAACGTGAAGCACACCACCGGGCAGGCGGGCTGCGGTGTAACGGGAAAAGGAATACAGCCAGGATGTGGGAAAAGTTTCCCGACCACACCGAGCACTAGAAACGATCCCCTAAACTGCGGTGAAACTCGCTCTGCTAATCCTTCCACATGCTCGTACAAGTGTACGGCATTCCTACGAAATGGGTATTTGTAGCAACCGTGCTGTAGCTCACGGGACGACCGCTTTCCAATCAACAAGTTACGACCAGCCCCTGAACTACCCAGCCAGCCAGCCAGAAATCAACTGTAACGACCCGTACGACCGAAAGGATTACCCAAGAAGCTCCCGGCCTGGCTTGGCCCGGCATAAATCATGGTAAATTATTTTACGAAAAACTTATTTAATTTATACCGCTCCTTTCGGTCGGTACTTACCGCACACACACACATACACATGTAAAACCGGCTGCCCATACTCGAACGCTACACCACGTTTTGTTTTATTAAGGCAAAATGTTTTTGTCCCAATCGACCCAACGATACATCGATGCAGCGCAGCCAAAATGCACCGATCCCGACCGCAAACTTATCGGTAAAATGGACGCGTGTCCTTGCGCGTCCGGGGTAGGTTGTGATTTATACCACGGCTCGTTCCTAGCAACGGGCAGCCCTTACACACTCACACATGAGTCGACACAGCGGGAAAGAACAAGTTAAATTCTACACCCCGCACCAATGACTCCATTTCCACCGACAGCGTGCCACGCGGGTTTTTTTCGATTTTGGAAGTAGAAAATTTTCACCAACAACCAAACACGACGCCGACGACAGCGAAGAAAGAGTCACGTGGTGTGTGCGCCAAGGGTGACCTACTCGACGTTCAAGTAGAGCACACCGTCGAGCGAGCTCTTGGCGCGAGTTTTCCGTTGCAATAAAAAATGAAATATCGACATTAATATGGATATATCAGCGTGTGTTTGGTGGGTTTGCTGCTACTCCAAAAGCCTGGCAGAGCGAAAAAAACCCCTTTCCAAACGCTCCATGGTGTGTGTAATTTTGAACTCCCCCAAGACAGACTCGCGAAGGCGGTGGTGGCGAATGTGGCTAGCGAAAGTGCTCTTTAATTCAGTTTAATGAATTATGAAAATGTATCGAGTTTCGGGCAGGGATTGAGGAGAGCATAAATCTAGAAACGGTTTCAGACGACACACACCCAACGGGGTCACCCTGTACGACGCAAAAAAGGGTTGCTGTAATGCGTTACGTGGGGAAAAGGTTAAACACGCTGCCAGTGGCCATCGGCAGGGGGTACGGCATGTGTGTACGCGCACGGCGTACTAGGGTGTACACGAAGGAGTAAATTTAATTTGCAACATCGTTTCAATTACCGACACAAGCCTCACTGTCAAAAGGTGCCCTTAATCGTATCGTGCGTATGTCCCTTTCACGAGGTGAAGGGGTGAAGATTACTCTCCGAGGGATACTGGCTGCTTGAGCAGGCAAACAAAGATTGCAGGAACCTTTAATCTTTCAATTAAATTACGAATAATCGACAGCAATTCATTTGCGAGTGTTCAATGTTTGCATTCTATTGCGCTCTGTTTACTTTCGAGCATCAACTGTAGTGGCATGTTGATGGCACAAAAAAAAACGGTTGGAACGCATCAATCTGCATTTGCAAATGTAAAACAAGGTTCCACCGGGCTACTGTTACGATGTTTCCCGAAACAGAGACAACAGCGAAGCAAGAACGCAATAAAAATCGCATTTTAAACCTTTACTCATTAAACAAGCTTTTGCAGACAGAGGGCAGCAGTAAACGTTTGTATCTAGCTCCCAAAGCTGCACCGTAATCCTTTGTACATCCACACTGAACGAAGACAATGAAAACTTTGAAACTCTAAGCCCTTCTCCACACTTGCCACACTGCTCCAATGTGTCAAGTTCGGAGTTCCGAGACACGCATTCCTTAACGCGCTTTACAATGCAGAAAGAAAGCAGATAGGAACACGCTGGGAGAAGGAAAAAATATAATTTTAAATTAAATTAAACTCCTCTGTTATCGTGGGGCAGTTTGCTATTTCGCTCTCTTTGTCCCCAGTTTTTCTTCCCCGCCTTTACTTTCATAATGCACCGTAGTCCTGTCAGAATCTTTCTTTTCCTGTGCATCTTTCCTGAATTCATCGGACGGCTGCATCGTACGCGCACACGAAGGTTCGAGGAAAAACTTTTCCACACTCTCTTTCGTCGTTATTGAGCAATGATTTCTTCCACCCGGTCCACTAAACGTAGGATGGCCTGCTACTCACGCTGCCATTGATTGCTGCCAGTGCAAAGCAATAGAAATTTATCGAAACAACAACTTTATTTTTAAAGATTTACCTTCTTGCGGAGCTCAAAACATCATCATGCGGCTGTGTTGATGCTGCTAACAAAAACAATCAAACGAAAGACGAAAAGAAGGTCAAGAAATACAAGACCGGGAGAGAAAGACTGTGAGCTGCGGGAGCTCTTTTCCACGTCCAACCGCAGCGGTCAAAACAATGCTGGAATGCACATACACACTGGTTCTCTCTTTTTTATATAGATTTTTTACTCTTCTCTCGCTGCCGGATGCCATTAGAGGAATGGGAAGTGAAAACTCTTTAAGAAAAATTAAAATTTCTCCTTTCTACCCAACGGGGTAAAGGGAAGTAAGCAGGCCCGGGCCCTCAGCGTCGCCACGCGGGACGGCGTGGGTTGAGAGGGCAAAAACTTTTCAGACTGCCTGTCAACTTCACTTCACTTCGCCGCGGGTCCCAAACGCCTTTGCCTCGCGCACCGAAACAAAAGGTACACTGACCGAACGGTCGGCGGCGATAAAAGTTTGGATAGATCGGAAACTTTGCGGAAACGCAGCCGGGACATTCCATGGCAGTGAACTGAAGAAAGGATGAAGAACGAAAGGGGACGAAAGGATTCGCAAACGATCGGGCTTAAGTTTGACAATTCATTAGGGAGGAAGCACAAAGGCAACAGGATAGCAGCAGCAGCAGCAGCAGCGGTAGCAATAGCAACAGGAAAGATAAACCTTTACAGTTAAGCACCGGGAGAGAGAATAAGCAAAGATATCCACAGCCTGTTGTTCGCCTTAAGAACGGTGATGCATTTCGTTGCGATGAATGAGCTGCAAAATTGGTACCGACGTATCAAAATTATCATAACCAGACGCACCAAGAGCGCCAAGAGCCACTTCAACAATATGGTTTACGTTATCATCAGTAGCAGCTCCAAAAAGATAGCAGCCAAATAACTGCACCAAGCTTACGTGACGGGACGGAGGACCGAAAATTACACCAGCTATTAAGATAAATGGCACTCATTTAAATGATGGATACATTCCCATTTCGCAAACCTGCAATGTGTCGTGCAATCGTAAATTTTCAACGGAAAGAATCAAATATATACATACTGTTCCAAGTCACGGTGCACGATGAGGGTATGGGGGAGGTGAATGAGAGCCATGGGAGACACACAAAACAAATCAAACATCTCTTCCCTCTTGTTTCGCTTCCCACAAGTCCCCGGACTGAAATCATCCCTCCGCAAGGGATACAATCGTTTTGACTTTCTTCGGTGTCGATCCAAAGGTTATCACTATTATGCCGTCATATGCGGCGCAGTATTTGAATATGATATCGTTGTTATGGTTCATTTCGCCTCCTAAATTGCCAACGAATTCGATAAAGATAGCCCTTCATGCACGGTTTTTTTCACTTCACATGTTCACATCTGCCCGGCAGTGTTGGCAGTGGGCGAATGGGAAAGCGTACGCCACCCTGAGGTCCCCATTAAGCGAATGATAGTTGTCATGCTTACATCGACGGCAGCAGCACCATCGACGTCGTAGAAACACGGGCAAACACATTTTCATTCGCAAAGAATGTGATTCTATTGCTGCAAAAGCTTCTGCTGGTTTAGTTCGCTTGTTTGCCATGTGCCATGGTTGGGTTATTTATGCACGCGCTGTTTCACTCTCGCTCTCGGTCTCGTTCTGCACTGCACGCGTCTTGTGAATTTCTTTGTGGAGTCAAAATCCACCATCGTAACCGTCGATTGAAATCATCGTTCGTGATTGATTATGTTATAATATTATTCGTTTGCTTTCGATCTGCAGGCACTCTTTCGGTGCTTGGCCGGTGCCGGTATGGATGGTGCTACTAAATTGGGGAGCTACGACTTAGATTGCTCTGGTTTTAGATCTCATTTTGACTTTGCTACTTGTGCTTTGATTAATGGCTTTTAGGGAAAATGATTCGTCGTGTATGTTTTTCTGCATGAAAAAGCCCGGTGACATAAATGGGTAATAAAGCAGACCTATATTTATTAGCCACAAGCATTATGGAAAACCAATTCCTTAGTACTACAAGTCTTTTGAAGCTTTTTGAAGTGTTTCAGGAAGCAAAAAACTGACAAAAAAAAAACTGCAAAATACCAAATGCTTCATAATTAACAGTACTATTTAAAGCCTAAGTTTCGAGGAAATTTTTATTGCATTACAAAAAAGGAACGCTCTCTTTTGCACATTAAAACGTCAACAGAAAAGGTTCATTTATGGATCGAGGGAAAACGAACGAGAACTATGACTTTTTAATATTTTGACAAAAATACGACCGAAATGAGAAACATGAAATCTCAAATGAAAGGATGTTTTACTCGACCACTTTTTGAGAATTATAAATTTTAATTTAAAATATTTAAAACAAGTATTACAATATTACATATTTTTCCGTCATGCCTAGGTTAAATCTATATTTTATTTTGAAGGTATTATGCGTGTATTATAAATATTAAATGTTTTTAGTACAAAACATTGATCTTAGGTACGACGACGTGATACAATCGTCAACTCAAAGTCGTCGACAAAAGCTTATTGTTCGAAATTGCATTATAAAATCTGTGAGAATCAGCAGAAAATGGGATCTCATTATTATCCAAAGCTGTTTAGGCCTTTCAAATGGTTCAAAGATGTATGTTTATTATTTATCAAACGAATAGATCCGTTTTCTAGGCAGCAGAGAGCCGCATACCGTGAGCCGTACTTTGCAAGCAACATACTCAACAATAATTTGTTGTCATAATTTTACCATCAACAGTGTATAATTTTATGATAAATAACCTATTACTTAATCCCCATATATGATCTTTTAATTTGATAACTCTCTTGATTTCTGTCGCTTACAAACTTTGGTTTCCGTTAATTTCCAATCAAACCGCTCGTGTCAACAATCACAGCACCCTGACCCCTCACAGCCCAACAGCAGGAAGGAAATGATAATTCAATTTGTACCGCATATCAAACTCCGTCCGTCAACTAATTCCCCAAACCGAACGCTGCGTATCGGTTCTCATCCCCGTTCCGACGGCCATATCACTGACCGACCCGGCCATCCGTCCAGCTTTAATATAGCGAAATTACATTACGCCCTAAACAAAGGGAATCCCTGCCGATAGCTCATAACAACTTGTGCAGCGTTAGCGGAAGGCAATCGACCATGATGCTAGTGGAGCAAACGATTTCACGTTTTCGAGCATCCGAAATCGCTCGAACCACACAAAAGCGTAGAGCACAGTCCAACGGATTCCTTTGGCAGGTTATTGTTTGGTTGGCCCGTGCACGACCGAGCACCGAGTGGAATGCATTGTCTGTGTGTCCCTTGTTTTGGTCAGGGATGATTCCCCGCTCACTCTCCTGGACGGATGCTGCCGTACGGCTCGAACGGGGAAGACAATGGAGAAATCAAATCAAATCATAAAAATGAAATCCGAATCATCAGGAACGCATCACGCGGGGTGAGTAAGTGGTGGTGGTGGTTCTACTACCGCTGGACTTTTATCAATACCAAATGGATACGATTGTATGTGTGTGTTGCGTTGCGTTGTTGCTTCTCAGTCATCCCCACACTACCAACCAATAAGAGTTTTGTGTCATTTCGCATTTCCTTCGGGGATTATCCTTCCCGAGACCCGGCACCACCGGAACCTCCGTGGACCGTGACTACTTCCGGAACCATTGTGAATGAGTACGGGACGCACTTTCGCTACAGAGCGACTCACTGTCAGCGGCATTGTTTTCGTGTCTCCGCTGGTTGGCATGACGAATCACGACCACCTACCACCTTCTTCAAGAACGCCTGTCAAGCACTGTTGTAGTTCGATTGGACCGGCAAACCTCCGCACACCCAAACCCTTCGGTGAAAGTGTGGTTTCCATTTCAACCGAATTTGGAATGTCAGAGGGAAAACCGCGCAGGGAAGCGTTCTTTCGATGATGCAAATAAATATTTATTATCGCATGCAATTATGAATGGTCGCTTTCATTGCTGCGTCTGTTTGCTGAGCTGTTGTAAAGTTGATTCCGCTCGGGCGTAATCAGTTGTGGCCTATTGGACTCGATGTGATTGACTGGCTGGGTTTTTTTTTATCCATTTTTACACATCTGTTTCATTTGTTGAGATTTCTTTACGCTCTTCAATTAATATCAATGAAAACGAACAATTGTTGCGTCAAAAGAATTAAACGATTCGTGCTTGAATCTTACTGATAAACCTTTGTAAGGTTAGGCCTCTCAATTCTTGTCTACTATTCCATAATGTTTCTATAGTTTTTAATGCTCTATAAAACTTTCTTCAAATAAAGTTATTCGAAAAAACCTGTCCCTTGCGGCCAGCTCTCATAACCCGACACAGCGGACGTGATTGATTGAAAGTGACTTCTGTCAAGTGGCGCCCATCGAAACCCTGCCGCGAAATGTCCCGCCCGGGTCAATCAATGGAGATTGCGCGGGGCCGGTGTGTGTTTGCGTTGTTTTTATTACGCTGTACCCACTTTCAAAATCGTCAGCGTGAAATTGAAGCCCATCCAACCGTCCCGCCAGTTGAAGCAACAGGGCCGTGTTGATCCTTCGTAGGGCAACGGGGGCCACAGCAAACAGAATAATCGAGTCACCGTCCATCTAAACCGTAACAGATGTGACCCCCTCCCGACCACGCACTCACTGCGACGCACTCTCGATCTGGGGAAAAAAGTCGAAAAGTCAACTTGGTCAGACAAAAGCACTTCAACGATTAAAAGAATAGGAAAAAGGGGAATATCTCCAAAAACACTACCCGACCACCAAGTCCGGCGGCAAAAAATATGAATAATAATCATTAATATAACGATTTTAATTAAAACCCCCTTTACGCGCATTCTATCACTCGTCCTGATATGCGTGTGATGCCGGTTGCCTACCTTTCAGGCGCAGTGGCGGGCGGGCTTTATTAAGAAAACGAAGCCACAATTTGTTTGTTGGACGATACTCTCAATTGAATAATTATGTTAATTTCCCCCAACCAAACCCCTAACCATCACCCGGGAGCAAGTGTTCTAGCCCGGAAAAGCTGGACCATTTCGGCGACACAACAAACCCTTTCCCGGTGGTTGGGCCTTCCGGGCCGGACACCCGCCCAACCACCGCACCGGTACGGCAGCCGTTACGGTGAGCGTAATAGTTATTGTTATGGCTAAATTCCCACCGGAATGTTTCGGCACGGTGGGACGTCTATAAAAGCAAGCTTAACGTACGCATTTTTGGCAGCGCATAATTATGATCGCTTTTAATTTTAATCGCTCGAAACGGCTTCACTTTTGCGGTGAGTGAGGCTTGCCCGGTGCGATGTCTTTCAGCGTGGAAGACGGTTCGGTTGGAATGTTAACCAGGCGACCGGTTAATGAGTTGCTCGGCCCAAGGTAATATATGGTACGGACAGAGAACACACAGGCACACACACACCCGTTCGGGAGAAATGCTGCCACAGCATCCAAGCTGTTTTCCACCTTCCACCGTGTCCGATTTTAATGTATTCAATTCATTAAACCCTGCTCATGCACGAAGAATGTCTGTTGTGTCCTATTACAACCAGTAGTCCTCTATTCAAACCATACGCTTTTTTTGCTCTTAGTTGCCTCGCTCTGTCTTTCTCTCTCCCCACTTCTAGACAAAATATTCACGGCTACTAACAAGCCTAACTCGTCCATCTGCTCTGTCCACGCTGGGTGCTGCTTACTTTTCCGTCGCGTGCAAAGCAAATCCTTTCAGATCAATGACACCAGCGGAATACAAATTCGAGCGAATCCTTTTGCTAACCAGCAACACGCGTGTGTAGGATTACTGTGAGGGCGAGAACGCAAAAAACGCACACATCTCACCCATCCATCCAGCGTGTTCTCTAGCATCATGAATACATAATTCGAACCGATTGGTTGACTTTACCGGAACGACCCTTTTTTTTTTTTTGGCGTGGCGAGAAAAAGTGGCGTGGCAGATGTGAAACGTGACTAAAAAAATCGCAGCCCACCGACGCTGGTCTTCAACCTGGCCATCCATCATCCATCATCGTCACTGGAATCGTCGATGGAAATGGACCATTGGACCGCATTATCGCTGGACTATCCCGAGGGAATCGCACTACAGTAAATGTGCGTGCGGACCTATGCGATGCCTGCTCGACTCACTTCGAGCACGCTTAAATAAACAGATCTTGTTCCTGAATGCCTAAAATCGACCAAATTTGCGCCGCCTGCCAAAAGGAAATGTGCAATTTTCGTCAAATTATGTCCTCGTTTAAGGCAGGAACGATATTATATCGCTCATCGAATGCTCTTTCTTGCGCGCAATAAATCGAAGTCGAAATATGTTGCAAATATGGGGTAACCGGGCTTTGGTCAATTGATACGGTTCTAGTGAGGGTAATGAACGAATATGGATGAATAGCTAAATCGATTGCTGAACGAGTCTGCCTTTGGTGTGCCTGGTCGACGACGCCCCGAGGGCACAAATTATTGACCAATCAAAAACCCACCCCTGTACACCTTGTACTGTTTTTTTTTTTACAAGAGGGTAGGGTTTCACCCAAAATTCTACCAAAACTGAGACATTGCTTGTCCAACTGTCTGCAGCTTTGCTGGCATCATTTGAATGACAATAGATCGCTGCTCAGACGGTTGCTCATAAATCGAGCATTCTCAAAATCACACACACACACAAGCCATGGTGCAATACCGATTCAGTAAGGTCACACGAATGGCTCAATTAATAGCCGTAAGCAACTGGCGCGACATCCATAAAACTAGCACTTAGCCTGTGCTAGCAGCAGAACAGAGGTGAAATGGCCCAGCAGCTTGTGCGAGCGTCACACGAAAGGATTAGAAATCTTTGATAGCGCAACTACCAACAAAAACGGCAACAACCAAAAAAAACGGTGAGAAGGAGAAATCCCCGCACCACGCAAGGACGGCGTCACGGGAAAATAATCCGATTAATTACCACCACGGCCGGAGTCGGAGGGCAGTGCGCGCGAAACAACAAACGGAACCGTTGACTGCCCTCCACCCGAGTACCCGGAATCCTGACTAACGGCTAGCGGACACGTAAAATTTATAAAATCACGCCATTAAGTCAAAACTGTGCTGCTGCTAACACCGCTTTTTACGTTGGCCGGTGCGATCGGGTCATCGCACCACGACCGACTTTGCCGACACTGCAGGATGATGAGCTGCAGCTGAGCGCGGGTTGGGTCATTTATTTCGATGACTTCCTTGCAAGGGTGTGAGTGGAGTTGAGCATGTAAAACAGAAGCAGAAGAGAGAAAAAAAACAGCACCTCTTTACCAGTACGAAATAATAATGCGAAGCAAACGGTGGAGCAGAAAGACGTGAAACGTCCATTACACAGCGAACTGGCCAGCGGTAATGCACTGCTGAGGTTAAGGATTATTGTGTAGAGTTCAGTGCTTTTAATCGTTTGATGAACGTGTAACCCTTCATGGGGTGGGTTTGGTTTCATTAAAAATTATGTGTTTTTTTCTTGCGCTGGCTCTTGTTTTGGTGAACAGACACAATAATCTTTGTACAAATGCATACGGCGAAGGATCACCATAACCGTGACTGTAAATCGCAGATCTAAAGTCGGTGGCTCAGGTGAAGCTAATTGTTATGGAGCTACAAAAACAATATTGGCGCTGCAGTTAAGAAACGAACACAATTCAGATTAAACTGCTTTAGTTCTAGATACACGATCCTTCTCACAAGATGTCGTCGATGCAAAAAAGAGTACATCTGAAGCATTACATGTAGGGTTCAATATCGGCTTCAACTAATTTGCAGTAAAGAGCTCTGTAACTCATAAACTGGCCACTGTCACCAGCAATCTAATAAACCAATAAGCCAAAATGCTGCCCATACTGTGTGAGCAGCGCGTACAAATCAACTTTAATCAGTTGTTTTATGAAGTTGTTTTCAGCGACGTTTCACCATTTGAACGCAGCCATTGGACGTTGCTCACCGCTACACCGTAACATGCTTCGCATTCAGATAGTTCGATGCATTCAGAGAACAGAGGAGGAGAAGGGTGAAGAGAAGGAAAAGCTCTCGAACGCTCTCACCAAAACAAACCATCCAATTATAAACATATCAGCGCTAATAAATGAGCACAGATAACACCGCCCGATAGCGATAGCATGCCGGGGCCCCATAATCCACCGACGCGTACGAAGGAGCACCGTCCGTTTGGGGGCCAGCCACCCCGAGCAACAGCACAAGGCACAGGTCCCGTCCAGTAGGGCCACCGCTAGCCTGGACAACAACAACAAAAAAAAACATCACTCCAACAACCCAAAACGAACTGCAAACGACTGCGAACGACACCGCGAACAACTTTCGACAGCAAGAGCTCGCGACCAGGATTCGGATCTCCGTGACTGTAGCGCATCGCCATCCATTTCCCCACGGGGGCGAAAGAGGGAGGGGAGTGGACGCCATTCCTAGGAGAGCGGTGACGACGATGGCGCCGTCTCTGGCGGGGAGTTGGAAAAGCTTTCGCTTCGATTCACTCGTTCATTCCGTTTCGCCTCCCCCTGCTGTTTCGGGTTTGGCAAGTCGACAGTCAACAGGTGAATCCTCCAGTGCCCGCAGGATTAACCCGTGCGACACGGTACGCGGAGCGAACAGTGCCTGTGCGAGCGATGGCAATGTCCTGCAGCACAGTTGGCTGGCTGCATGAATTGGCACCGCCCGGGGTGGCAAACGACGCGAAAGGGTAATAAAATGGCTTGTAAATTTCTCACGAAAATTTTTAACGCTCTATCTGTTTCTGCCACCTGCCTGCCTTCGTGCGAAAGTGCTTTTAGCGTTTGTTTCACTTTTAACTCTTGTTCAGATCTAATTTGTTGGTCTCGCAAGTCTTGGCGTAATTGAACCGTAAATGTCGTAGAAATTAAGGCAAATTACGTTCGCTAGCACTGGGGTATGAGCGCAGTGTGTTTAAGGTTTGTTTGAAGTGCGAGGAACACAATCGTGGAGTTGTGGAGCATTAACATGGGAATGCAAATACGTTGCTTGCTAAAAAGATTTGATGTCATCATTTAAATTAGTTTCCGGATTGTATTGTAATTGTAATAAATAAATAAAAGCAGAATTAGATTAATTATTAAATCATATTTTTTATACTGAAAAACTCATATGCTGGCAAGTTGGTAAATCAAAAACTGAGGAAAATCATACCTCGCTTTATCTCATTTGTACACCAACCATTTTTAGAGCGTTTTTTACAAAACTTCCTCCATGGTAGCAATCAATCCAGAAACATTCTCAAACTGCACGAGGGCAATAAAGATATTTAAAAACGAAACAAACACGATCATAAAATTAGCACACTCACTTCAAACAATGTTATAAAAACAACAACGACTGCTGCACGTCTATCTTCGCACAAGCCGCAAATGTTGATCCCGACAAACAAGGCTTATGCCACCAATGTGCCGTATCGCTTCCAGAGCTGGCCAGCATCACCACCCGGCACACACGACGACACATTGCACCGCACAACCGGGCGAAACCCTAACTTCGTTCGGTTCCGGGGGTTTGGCATTTTATGATCCCAGGAGATTATTATTATTATTCAATTGTCTACGTATTACCGGAACCGCCTCGTATCTATTTTTTAAAGGTTTTCCTTTCGCAGCGGTTTTACGATCGTTGCGAACAGTTCCGGTTCCCAGCGATAGTTACCATAGTGGCCCGAAAATGTGCTTCGAAAGGAAATGTGAATCGTTGCGCACTTTTTTTTATACGCTGCATCCTTCGGAAATAAAAATGTAACGTTCTGTAGCGATCGATTGGCAGTCATTTCTGGCACGGTGGAATGAGGAGAGTTACTACATAACTCGGTATTTTTATGATCTGTAAGACACGATAGGCGATGCTTGTTATGAGGGATGCAGTCCACATCAGCTACAATGTAACAGCAATTAAATTTTTCGGTTGCCGCTCTAGAAGGATGCCTTTTCTGCAAGAATAAAGTACATTTTTCGATATGCTGTGTTTTATGAAGAATGGATTATGATATAAATGTGGAAATCTAGTTAAAATAGGACAGAGTCATAGTATTTCTACAATTGTCTTTCTGAATTTTTTTCGTAACTTAAGTTTGGCTAGAAACCCTGTCTTACTGCTGAGTGACAGAGAGCAAACAGTTGCAAGATAGACGCACAGCTTGTACTGCGAATTGCATAACTTATAGCTTATATGGTGTGCGCATTGCATACCCTCTGGGGTAAATAATGTAAATAACAAATCGTACATTGGGAGATAGAAGACCTAAATTGTGATGTAATACAAATAAGGCCAAGGTTCGAATTCAAAACAAAGCATTTCCCTCCTTGCAGCAGGGAATGAATAATAAAAAAAAATACAAAATGCCTCTAAAAGCTGCACAGGACCATCCTCACAGAGTAACGCCAACAATGAAGAGGAAATTGAAAAAGGAATACCTTATTTTTGAGTAAGTAACGCAGGCTTTTGTTCACGAAACATTCAATAAAACATTAAACGCTTAAAAAATATATACACGAAATTCATTACTTCACTCTACTTCACATTTACTAATAAAAAGTGTTAAAATATTATTATGAAACAGTTTTAGTAGACTTCTAGATTTGTATCTATGACGATTTAATTAAATTCTAATTGTTGGCTTAAACATTGATATCTGACAGGTTAACTAAGCGTGAAATATACGATTGAAGAAAGGAAACAATGTGCTATTGAACAAAAGCACAGAGTTATAACAAGTGTTATCATCAAGTTAAGCAAGTCAAGAACTTATACGCTATGCAACAAAATCAAACTTCATTAAACGATTGGGCCAACGATCAGAAAATTAATTTGAGAATTTAAAAAATATTTAAAGATTTGACTTTATTCTTTTTACATGAAGAACTTTTGACTCATGAAGAAACGACATAAAACAGTAAAAATGAAAACACATATTTCGTACAGGAATTTAAAAATATTTAATTGTAATATTGAAAATCGCGTACACTTCAAATGCTGGTCAATTGAATTTTTATTTTTTTCAAAATGATTGCTCTGTAATCAAAGTTTGTTATATTGTGATATGTTCAAGAAAATGATTGGAAAAAACGAAATCAACACACTAGCGATTACCTTTATATCAAGAACATTGCTTTATTTTGTACTCTTCTATACCGTATTACACAACACTGCTAAATATTCATTGGTTAATTCAGAGCGGAAACGTAAAGTGATCCGTCCATCTGTTGTCGTTTTCGATCGTCACTATAATCTAACTACTGCTCTAATGGTAAAATGGCGAACACTTCACTGCCAGCCAACAGCTGCTCCTGCGCTCGTATGTACATCGTTCTCGGGGTCGCCCCGCAACGCGTCCTTGGTACATTTCATCCATGGTGTCCTCAGTGCCCGTCCGCAGCCTAGTGTCGCGTCGCGTAGCTAACGCTTGTGGCAACCGCTTTCGGGCGGCCGACAAACACACTCGACCCACCGTACCCGAGGCTGTGCGGTGCTGGCGGGGGCACGGGCGGCGGTTTCCGAACGGCCGCCGTACCCGGTCCCTTGTAGAACCGGAACCACTTGGGCGGCGTCGGCTTCTTGTAGCCCCCGATCGGAACGGTCGGCGTTAGCTTGACGATGCCGGGCTTCTTGGGCCGCTGCGAGGTGCCGGTGGTGGCGGCGGCCGGCACGGGCAGCTTCCAGGGCGCTGGCGGATATCGGTATGGCGGGGCCTTTTTCCTGAATTCTGTAAACGAGGTCAGTCAGAGTGGGTGGTCGTAAGCGTCATCATGATCGGGGCGGCCCGGCAGCCCCCCAGTGCCTCCTTCCATCTTCCATTCGCACGTGTGATGTAAGTCGTGTCTGTACAAGTTCAAGTTGCTCGAGTTAGTTCGCACCCTCAATATGTACAGTATGTTTGCGCCACCTGCACACAATGTCAGCGTGTGGTCAGCATCGGCATGCAATGGAGGCAGACAGCCGGTAAGGGGTGCGTGGGGGGAGGGCCGGAGGAGGATAGTGGGAGAAGCTTGCCATTACACAACAAACAGTCGCTCAATCAATCAGCATACCGTGCAGGGGGCATACCAACGAGACGGGTCCGGGGTTGCCATCCGGGGGAGGATCACAGTTATTAACGACACTTTGCAGCGGCTCTGTGCTGTGACACTAAAAAGTCAATCGCTACAGAGCATAGCTGCCAGAGCGGTGGCAGCGCGCGACTGCAACAATCGAGCGCGACCGATGGCCGCGCGCCAGAAGAGGAAGGCGATCTTACACAAAGATTAGCGCGTTCTTGCGACGACGAGGAAGCAGGGTTTTGTGTGCGGGTTTTACTGTGGCGGCGGCGGCACACCTTCGCCGAGTGACGCGAGTGGACAAAAAGGAAGGAAAACCACCAATCAGCCCCCCCCCCCCCCCAAAGCTCGCGGTCGGTTGGCAGCACGCGATTGCGAAAGAGCTGCGGCGGCGTGTTACGGTTTTAAAATATAAATACCCATTACCGCATACGCCGATGCCCACCAGTCCCCACGGCGAACATATGAGAGGCTTCGGTTGGCGGCTGCCCTAAACATGCAGGAAGTGAACGGGGAAACCCGGGGAACCGGGTGGACGAGGTGGACGAGCGAAAAATTGCGACCGCTTGTGACCTTGGGCGAACGCATAAGAATGTGACGCTGGTGAGTGCTGTTGCCAGGGGGCTGCTCCATTAAAACCGAAAACACTGTCCGGGAACACACGTTAAATGCAGTGCGAATGTTGTGGGCTCGGGTTGTAGCAAACGGTGGATGGAAACAACCCGGCAGAGTCCGACTTCCCCTTGCCAGAACGAGTTAGAGATCATATTTACACAGGAGAGGGAGGTGCAGGTTAAATTAGCGAAGGTGGTCAGTCGGTTGAGATGGAATTTCGATTAGAAGAAACCGTGCGGGATAAAACCGATGTCCCCGTTCCCTGTTCACTCGTATCGCCGGGTCTCGTACGCCCCATTTCAACATCGGCAAACGGCCCCCTAAAACCCCGAAACCCAATTAAACATGTCAAACCCGTAACACTTAAACGTCATTTATACAATAATTTATTAAGTTACCAATTAATTGCTATGTGTATAGTATCGTACAGAAAATGGGGGAAACCATCAGGTGTTACGGAAACTTCAATCCCACTCGCTCACACCGGCGCTCGGACGCACCTGTTTCGCGGACATTCTAATGCTCGCTCTCACACACATTCGCTCAACACACACACACACACATTCATTTAGCCTAGCAGACACACTTAAAGGATTGCATTTTGTACAAAAAGGAGGGGAAGGGGGGAGGGATGAAGGATAGTATTTTAGGAGGGCTATACAGGTTACCGCTGTGTTGGTCTGTTGCTAAGTAACTGGCGCCGCGTGCGTTAGACGTGCTTGCTCGTGTTTGCTCTTTGTACAATATGTTCAACGGACCGGGGTGTGTTGGTTTGTTCGTTTCCGCGTGTGGGAGTGGTTTCTGTTGAAGGATTACCCGTTTGATACTGGTTTGGTGGTGGAGGGTTGGGTTGGTTCTGTACATTTTTGGGGGAATCGGTTGTGTGGCTTCGGGCGGCTGTTGCTGTTGGTGGCAGCACCGGCAGCGGTGTTGGTGTGTTGCGCTAACCTTTACTAATAAATACTGTCCGGTGGATATTAATCCTCCGTGGGGTGTGGTGGTGAATGCTTTAACTGCCTGTGTTAGGGTTGATCTCCTAGCGTTGCTATCCTGTATCGGAGGATCATGATCATGAAGGAACCAGTAGCTAATAATGATTTTGAACGCGCAAAGCATTAACTGTAACACTAGCGTAAAATGTCCGATGCGCAGCTCCACTCCTCATCGTTCGAATCGGGGAAGTAAGATACCAATACTGAGCTTTTCCAGCTGCAGAGACAGTGTAGAAAAAACTGATCGGAATAGTACTCCCACGGACACAAACTTTGAGCCTTTTCGGCTACGCAACGGGGACTTTCCGGGTTTTGTTTGAACAACAAATTTGATATGGCATCAAATTCATTCCTATGCACTCTTCTATGCGATCTAAAACTAATAGCTAACCAACGAAAGCAACCAGTGCTAGACGCTATCCCTGATCAGTGCGCGGACGGTGTAGTGATGGACTGGTGGACTAATTTGCGTACTTCGCGCGGTGACCCTCTACCCTGTTGCCTGATGTGTGACGCATTTTGCGTTTCTTTGTGATCCTCTAACTCCGTCTGCGATGTTTTTTTGTGTTTTTATGCTCATGAAGAATAGTTGTAAACACCCTAATGTACGTCTTGCTAGCGTTAAACGGTCTAAGGCAGAAAGATACTTTTGAATACATAATCTTCTATGTGCAGCTAACAACAGAAGTATATCGATCAGTTCATCGCATCGTTCGGTGCGCAAACCACACACACACACACAAAACTACAAAAACCCTCACTGACTTAGTAGAATCGCAAATTTCGGTACAACGCATCTGGAAAATGGTAAGAGAACACACATTGGACAATCGGTGCATTGGCGGAAGGATTGAACGCTGGAAGCAGGTTTGGGTTTTTGTACAGGGAGTTGTTTTCGCATTAGTCACATCCAAATCTACTCGCAAACACACACACACAGATATATATGTATATAAAGCATCCTGGTGGACCCAATCGGCTGACGGGTTTTCCGGTCGACTTGGGTTTTGGTTTGGGAGATCACTTCATAGATCCCTTTACCTTCCCCATCAGTGGCCACCAGTAGGGTCCGCTTGCAAGTGGAATAGGTCTGTTGGGGCACGGTGCTTGGATTGGTTGGAAGGAAGCTGAAGGTTGACTAAGGGAACGAGGTGGTAGGATGGATAGTGTTGGACGGGGAAGGTTGCGGATGCTTCGCAGGACGTAGGACGACTTAGTAGTAATCTAGACGAGGGAGCAGATTCAATGGATGAGTATCACGTGACGGATCCGTTGCGGCGCAGCAGCGCAAAAGCGTTAGAGACGCGGCTACACAGACGCGTGGTTAGTGCTGCGGGAGGTACTACGGGGCTCAGCACGCGGTTGGTTAAAATAGGTTAACAGCAAACTAAGCGGCGGAATAGGTAGCGGAACAGGAACGGGTAGCATTGTGTTCACTATCCGCCCGGCACGCTTGTTAGTTGGATGGCAATCTGAAGAGAGACGGAACTGGCCTGTCGTGTGGCCAGTGACGCAGAGCTGCCACGAGTAGGCGCATATTTACTAGAAGAATTCCTTCCCACGTTTACACATTGCACATCTCTGCCGGGAGCGGGGGGGAGGGGGCGGTACTAAATGCTTTCGTTCTACGGATGTGGAGGGCTTGCTGGTTCAGTCTGCATGCGATTAGTATCAGGCCGAGAAGGTCTCCCGGCCAAGCGCGTTTCTAGCTCATTAGGGTTGGAATTAATTGAAAGCTTCGGCATGTGCCGTTGTTGTATTATTTTGGGGTTAGATCGAAAACGCAGCTTGTGCGCGTGGTTTATCTCTCCGTGCACCTATGTACATTGTGCGCTGTCCCACGGATTGTTTTGATTGTTTTTTACCCTCCCTCCTCGTGACGCTTGCGTTAAGCAAACATTCGATCTATCTTGAGGGTCAGGCCACTGCGTGTGTGTCCCCTAGCTTCGCTTGCACGCTTTCGTAGCGAGCATCACGGCGGCAGAGATTTAAGGTTAGCATAGGAAGGAAGGGTAGCTTATTAGTGGCAAAACGATGTGGTAGTAATTGGGGTAGTAGTAGTAGTAGTAGAAGTAGTAATAGCAGCATAGCACAAAACAGTTATTCGTCTAAGCGACGAACCCCCGGTCGGCAAAGAGGCGGTGGGGCCAATGTGTTAGTGGGTGTGTGGTAGTAGTAGTAGTAGTATTGCTGTTTTGCCCAACGAAGGTGCCAACGCTCGAAATTATTATTCGTTCTTACTCTGGGGCGTATTCGGTGGCACGAAACCGTATCCGGAAGCACCAACAATCACTCCGCTCGACTCAACAGGAGCATCGGCGGGCGCTGGCGGGAACACAACGGGTCCTGCGGAATTGGGAACGAGGGAAAAGACGTATCCATTAGAATGCAGTAAGCAACACAAACTGTAGTCTAACGTATCTAGCAAACGAACAACCAAAATGATACCCCAAAACAAACGCTAATCTCCCAACACTAGATAGAAATACTCTGCTTTCCGACAGAAGGATCACCCAACGGGGCAACCTAGCCGCCCGTTCACTCCAAACCAATGCTCCACTACGACCATCTACAGCTGTCAGCCGGCTCAATCTACTGCACAGGCAATAACACTCCGAGCCACCCTTAAATGTCAACTACCGTACCGGTTAACCGTATACTTAGCGCCTTGTACGGTGCCGTCGAATGCAAATAACGATCATTGCTCGCCCGACGGCAATCTAATGCGCGATGCTATGTACGGTGCAGCTTTTCTCCCTGCCATTCACTGCCTTTTTCCGATTAGTTTGTCCAAATTCACAACACAAAACCTCACACAAAAAAAAAAACCCGTCGTTAGCCGGGAGGGTGGGGGAAAGGGAAAACCGGTCGGCATGGATAGAAGGTAGGGAAGGGAATGGAAAAAAAAAATGCGCAGGAAAGGGACGAACTGCAACTGTGCGCCCCTCGCTAAAGGTCACACACTATGCTACGGATCCGATTCTAGGTGTACCGGGTGTACCGAAGACAGCTCAACTTATGCTAACAACTACAACCGTCAGCGCTGGGTTTTGTTGGCAGCCGCGTAAATCACACTCCCGCGAATGCGATCCGCGAGACTGGCTTGCTGCAAATTACTGGTTCCGCGTGCTTACGTCAAACCTTGTTTGGGAACCTTGCCGTGATGGTGATCGGCTCCATCCCTCGCCCAGAAAGGGGAAGTCTGCCATCGTTCCTTCGTTTCGCTACACTCCTGGACGTAATAATAGACCTCGACTCGCGCGCGTCAAGATCGCGCCCGAATCGCGATCCTTTGCCGCGAAACCCCCATTCGTCCCACCCACCCACACACACACACCGGAAATTGTAAGCCACTCACCTCGGTTCTGTCGCGGATCTCTGATACCAGCGTTCAAAGTACCTGACAAATCCTGTCCACCGAAGGCGCTCGGTCCACCGAAGTCACCGGTCAGCGAGGCGAGCCCGAACTGGGACGTGTGGGGGAAACCGAACCGTTGGCCGGCGACGGTGGCCACTGCCAGGACGAGGGCGAAGAACACGGTGAACTGGGGAGAAGAGGAGAGATAGAAAGAGAAAGAAAAGAGAGTGTGAGATAAATGATCATGGAAAACAAAACAGCACGATCGTAATGATCAAAAGTAGAGCTACAGTAGATAGGAAAAGTGGTGAGAAACAAACAAGAAAAAAAACAACGCATAATAATCGAGCAGATGAGATGATGCCGCAAATGATGGGTCAATTATAGACCATTTCGCGTTTGGGAATGATTCACAGCAAATAAAAAAAACGAAACGCGTTGCAAGATCTTTTCGCCATACCCAAACGATAACGTCACTATCAAAATAAGGTCAAACTAGACATATCTAATCCCCCCACTGTTCGGTGCAACGGTAAGAACGAAAGATTGCAATGAGCGATAGAAACGAACGAGAATAGCTGTTAATGAATTGTTAGCTAACGAAACCCCGATTGTCCATTCAGAATAAATCTCTCGCTGCGCGGAAAAATGGTAGCTTTTTCGTGTGGTTGTAACCGCTTGCCTAAGAGAAACAAACGAACATTGCACCAAACACTGCTCTAATTGAATAGATGATAAACGGGCTCTTTTTGGGCAATTTTCATCACCACGACCGGTGGTCGGTATCGCGCTCGTTTGATCGCGCGCACACCCAATTTATGCGCTTAATTATGCGCGTTGGATTGATGGCGCATCGGCGCGCTGCGTATGATGAAACTCATTTAATTAAAGAAAAGCCGTTTATTGTGCCCCTAAGCCCGGCCCATCGGTACTCTCGGTTCGATCGTTAGCGAATGGCACGAGATCGAATAAAAGGGGATCAATAAAAACGAGGGCTGACTGAGCTGACGGGTTTTTCGATGGTCACCGTTTCCGAGACGGAGGCGCACCTGAAAGGCACCCATTGGGCAAGCGTGATGATTAATATGCATTCAAATGCACACCGTCTCACGCGCTGCTAATTGTTGCTATCCGGGCACAAAAGCTCCCGGAACAGCATACGGTTCAATCTTATGATTCGGCCTGAGCGCACACACACCGAAACCGATCCGTATCGACAAGCGTACAGAAGAGTCGTACGTATGCGATGATTTGTCTATTCCTTTTACGTTACTCTTTACTAAATGGGATTTGTCTGCCGCTGTGCCCGGAAAGACTTGTTGTTGTTTAAACTTTGGCTTTCAAATTGTTCACGATTGTCATTCCACCGGTCCACCAATGCACACGCTTGTTTTACCAGATCGATCGCTCTCCAGCCGCTTGTGTGTTGCGGGTTTGCGTATGTTGCGTATCGCGGAGCCGGCCGCCGATGCTTTTCGCGATGACATAAAACCCAGCCAGCCGGTTAGCCGATGTGTGAAAACCGATTTGCGGATTGGCAAACAGTGAAAACGCCCCGCGAAACAAAACCCCGTTCGATCGAAGCTCACGCCGAAGCCTGGGGATCATAAACTGGCAACCTGGCGTTGTTTGGGTGAACTGGATTTTTGGGGCCAGTCCCCCCCCCCCCCCCCCCATTCCCGACGGATCGGCCAATTTGGCTGGCTCATTCATGTGTGCGCGAAGATCTCACTTTCTTTTCACAAAGCCCATTAACTACCGCTCTCTTGCGCGTATCGAGCTGAACTGAGACGCCGGTTCCCCACCCAGGGTAGTACCCGTTGTATCTGTACGGATGTGTTACAAGTACGTCCAGCTGGAGTACGGTTTTGTGTGGAGCAGGCGGAAGCTCTGCTGGATTGGCGTGCAACCAGTTCCGACCAGCTATCGACTGTCGGATGTTGAGCGAAAGCGAAAGTCACACAAACCCGCGGTGGACGGGCAGTATCCTCGGCGCAGTCCGGTTCCGTCCATCCGATAGGAAGCGGGGAAGACAACAACGCTCTTCAAACAATAAGGCGCGACTCGTGCCACACCGGTTGCAGGTTGGAGCCCGTGCTCACATTCCGTTACGTCTATTGCTGCTACAGATTCGGGCAGACTGCGCGGGTAAGTGGGTGGGCGAAAAACGGAGGCACCAGATCTCCGACACAATGTAGCACGTGCGAGTGTCTACACTAGCTCGGTGTGCTAGAATTGGGTGAGTAACGTGCAAAGAAAAGAGTAGAAAAAAACAGCTCTAATGCTGCACGATCGATCTAGTTTTAGCGGTGCGCTCCTTCCTCGTTGGGGTTGGTCGGGCAGGGAGAAGGGCGGCGATAAAATGGTGACCTAGTTTGCCTTTGTGCCTATAGCGCGGGGTGGTCTAATTTGCCTACCAGATATTCTAGTCGCTGCACAGCACCAGAATCGTGCCAAGAACGACCGATAGCCATTGCTTTGTGTGCGCAAGTCTCTCGCCTGACGGTATCTGCTCGTTATGCCATAATTCCAGTTACACACCGGGCTAAAGCTAGCGGACAGAGCAGTGGGAATGGTGCATAAAAGGAGGAGGAAAACAACACCTCACATCCAGATAATAGTGCCTGGCGGGATTGAGAAATTGGTTAGGGCTGCCGCTGGTAAGTGTCTTGTCTCGGCCCCTCCATCATACTGCCGGCAGCTGCTAGGCGACGACGGCGATAAGTAGCAGCTTTTTAAGGGATTCCACCGGGAGCGCTACCATGAAGGTGCAGCGTGTGTGTATGTGTGTTTGCCACCAGCCCTCCTCGGGCAATCGAAACCATTAAGCGCCGAAAACATGAAAGTGAATGCGCAGTATCACACACACACAGATACAGTAACTCGGCAGCAAACCACGTGTTGGCGCTTGCGTAACAAATGATGTGATTAAACGCTGGTTAGGAGTCTAGAAATAAATTCTACCATGAGGCAAAATAT
Organism: Anopheles merus; assembly: GCF_017562075.2. Lineage (NCBI taxonomy): Eukaryota > Metazoa > Arthropoda > Insecta > Diptera > Culicidae > Anopheles > Anopheles merus. The sequence continues at coordinate 29,961,055 of NC_054082.1, read as the reverse complement.
CGCACTGTTTGTCAGGTTCGCTCGAATCGTTGCGAAATTCTTCACTGCAAACACACACAAACATACCACGACTACCGAAATCTGATGATGATCAATATCCCGAGCCTTAATTGACAGACGGACCCAGATTCAGTTCGGGTGTTGCGCACACGCGGCGCAGTTAGCCATTAGTGTGCCGTCTCGGGTTCGTCGCTTGCCTCCACTGGCGCCTGCGAGGACGCACCATACGCTCCCACATGCGTGCGGGAAGGATACCGAAACTCCCATTTGGTTGCGTCTCCCATTTCCGTATCATCAACATCAACATCCAACCCGGGGCCGAGTTCGTTCTAATCGTGATCGAGCTGCCACGGGACGAGCACGGGCGGTTGGTGGGGCGCAGGTTGACACTTTGACAGGTTACAGCAACACACCGGTACAGCACAGCATCGATCGTGATCGGTGGCAGTAGAATTCCCACTCGCGCCCCCCCTTGGCAGTCTCCATCCCATCTTCAACGTGTAGCATGAAAGTGATCATCGCCAACAGTGCACTCGCCACCGACCAATATTACACTGCCTTCTCAATCTCGGGTTCCTTCTCTGTCTCTCACTCGTGCCGCCCCGCAAACCAATACTGTGCGCGGCCCCTGGTGCTGGCCTCTTACTGACCGTCGGTCGGCACCGGCACCAACACGATCCAATTGCATAATATTTCATCTTGAGGCTGCTTGGGGTCTTGTAAAAACTCGCCCGTCACACCACCCTCTTGTATGTTGATCCGCCCGCCGCCCACCAAACACGGGGAAGGAATCTTGTTCAATTCTGCTGGAATTTCATCATTTTTCAATAAAGCTCTTTTTTATTGTCCCTCCTCCCACTCGCCCTTCTCCCCTCTCAAGCCTTCGTCTCCCCTTCGGCCTGCCAACAGCCCGTGTTAACTAAGTGCGTCACGGTGAAGTGGTAAGATGAAACAACAAAACACGATCGTTGCTGCACTTTCGTAGAATGACAGTCGTCGACTTCGAAGGCAATCAGCAGCAGCGGTAGCGGCAGCCAATCCAAAGATCGCGGTTCGGTTCGCTTATGAGCTGGTTAAATTTTTGGGAAGCGCTCGCGGAAGGGCACTCCGGTGGTGACCGATACCCGCCGACTGACCTACATTGGGCAAGGTCTCTGTTGTCCGCGCGACGGTTGGAACGGTCGTTTGGTGCAGCGGCAGCATTGGTTCCGCAAGTGCATCAGAGCCGTCAACCCGACCGTGAGCGGAGACGCAAGGGGGAAGGGTTTGATACCGGCAAACGTTAATGACATTCTTTTTGCTACAGAGCGCGCACAGCTACTTGGAGGCGGACTTGGTTGACTTTGGCCTGTTTTTTTTTTTTGCTTCATTATGTGCTCTCGGTGCTTTACGTCACACGCGGTGTGCGCTGTTGTTTCGAGCGCCTGAATGTATACACTTCGATTACGATCTATTTATTACCAGCTGTTCTTGTTCCCCTTCTCGCGACATCTCCCCCTCCGGACACAACGGAAAGCAATAACTCATATATTGCCCTACCACAGCCCTACCCCGTCCCAAATGGTCGTTTGGCAAAGTGGAGAGAAAAAAGGCACCCCGATCGAGTGTCGTTAATAGAGTCCGTTAGTTGGCAATCGAGCTGCCATCGAACGATGTGTGATGGGACGGTTGTTAAAATCCCATGGCCAGCATGAGTGTGTGTGTGTGTGAGCCGTTTGATCGGGACGCAAAGTGGATTGTGAAACGCCGCCAACCGTAAACTTGTCGCATTCTACGTTACTTCTGTCGTTTTTTTTTTGCCTTTCGTTACGATCATCAATGTCTTGTTTGTCGCATTTTCAGGTAGAGCCGAGCACTAGCCGAACGAATCGGGTCTATTTGCTTCGGTGCGAAAATTATGCAAAAACGCTCACATCGCCAAACGACACACTTGTCGCCGAAAGCGACCATGCGAGAAGTGGCGATCCTGCCGGGCGGTTGTTACCGTTTCGGACCGACCGTTTCCTGGAAGGAAGCGGACGGCACATGACGACACTAATCCGGCCTGGCCACTGTGTGCGCGGCGAACCACTTTCCATACATTACGCGGAACACGCTTTCCGAACCGGCCGCAACAGTCCAGACCCATGGTCAGCCGGCGTGATTTCCGTGCACCAAAAGCTCACCCTGTGTGACAGCTTGACAGACCCAGCGCGGTCTTTTGCAGCTATTATTTGCACAGCACTCGCGCACCGGGTCGGTCGATCGGTCAGTCGGCGCCTCCAGTGGCCAATTGTCACAGCGCATTTTGCAAACCTCAGAAACCAATTGGCCACACGGGCAATGCGGCGTTCGCGTTCGCTTCCCAGCCGTGTGTGTGTGTGTGCCGAAGCAAACTGACTGTGGGCCGAACGGACGGTCCATTTTCCCAGCGCACGCGGCCCCGCGGTTTCGAGCGTAATGCATTTTAATTGGCTCCGGCACTCCGGGTTTGATTGGCCAGCCGAGAGGAGGGTGAAATGGGGTTTTACAGGGGAGAGGGAGGGCAAACGGCACACAGTTTTTTTTGCAGAGCCCCTCCCCGATCAGCTGTGCAAACTTGACCCACAAACCGCTCTCGAGTTGTACGTGTGTGTGTTCGGCATAAGTAGAACCCACTGCTAGTCAGCCAGCTCGAAGCGGCGATGACTGCGGGAGGGTGACGTTACTTCAAGCAGATTTTCCACTCCACACGTAAGCGGTCAATGACAAGCTGACGTGAACGTTTGCCTTCTTCATATACGAATTTTCGCCCAGCCGTCGATCACGTACGACGCCACCACCGCCGCCAGAGACGGCCCAGCGGCCACGGTGGAAGTGTTCAAACTTCATTTAAATCTCCGGCGCCGCGTATCACACACCTACAATGTTCACACCCACCCACCCCGCGGCACGTTTTTGCCGTTGGTTCCGTTACGAAAAATTACGAAACCGTGCTTCGGCCAGAGTGCTTCGAGTGCGGGTCCAGTGCGACACTCTGGCCCACAATTCGGATCGGATCGAACCACCGAAGGCCAGACGTTGCCACCGTCAATCGGATGGCCGGGGTGCCGGGTGGAAGGAGCGCTCGGTCAGGTAGGCTTTTAATGATCCGCTCCTTGCTCCGCCCCGGTTCCTGGTGCGCACGAACGAACTTCGAACGAACGTGATGAGAGGCCCCCGAGCGGCCACTCGATTCTCGTGCTCGCGTCCTTGCGCGTGTAAACGCTCACGAAAGTCAAGGTCCTGTATGGAGCGATGCGCGGGTCCATCTCCAATTCGACGATCATTTATCAACAACGGCAATAAAAAAACGCAACACAAACACACTCAAAGCAGTGGTGGGAGAGAAATAATGGCGATTAAATTGTACTTAAATGTTGTACCACTGCCGCTCTTCCTTTCGCTTTTCGCGGTGTGTGTGTGTGTGTGTGTGTGTTTCATGTCATTTGCTCCACTATCTGTCACTTGCAACAGGCCCACGATCGATCACGGTGGAACTGTTCGGTTGTTTTTTATTCCTCCCCTCCCCAACAAATCATTAATCTCCATCTGTTCAATCACACAGAAGCGGGTTCTGCTGCGCCTAGAGGTGAATAAACGTAACCGGAACGGCAAATGTGGTTGGATGCTGCCGGGGCCCGGAGCTGTTGGGGCACAGAATGCAAATGTTCTCGGACGCAAGATGTCCCGCGCCGCAGCATCTGGCCCCATTACTGGCCGCCCTTGAGATACATTTACGGCGGCTTAGTGTCGTGTTTGCGCGTTTCCCGGTTCAAGGATGCTTGCTACAAGCCGGAAAGATGTGTATGTGTGTGTGCGTGTGAGTGGTTAATTATAACGGCTTGGGCCCGGGCTCGGAAACGGTGCCCAGATTAATGTGCTGTAAATGCAGCTCGCAACGTTACACGCTTGCATTTACAGCATCAAATTAAAATCTCCCTTCGCCAGGTGTTGGTCCAAGGGGGGAAATAGTGCCACCCTACCTGCACCGGCGCTCTTGTGAACGCGATAAACAGCAAACGATCGCGTGCGTATTTTGTTCCTACAGCTTGCGTTAGAAAATAATTGTCTTCCATGGGGGGGGGGGGGTATGTTTTTTCTGCAAAGTGCAAGCTGCAGCAAGAGAAAGGCAGGAGAGGAGGATGGGGACGTAAAATGGCCAATGCGTTTACCCGGGCCGCATCTAATTGAGGAAGTACACATTCCTGCCCAAACTCCCGCCAGTGCAGCAAAAACCTAAACCAGTTGCGTCATTAGACGATTTGCTTTGGCCGCGTCCAATCGGTCACATTGTGTCCCGAGTGTTGCGTACGGATCGATCGAACGGAACGGAATTTTAAGCAACCGAAGTATCCGAAACAAGGGCCCGCGCTGGGAAACCCTGCCATGGGCACGCAAAGAATGCCGTGCGCTATAAATTATAGGGACGTCCGCACACGCGCCATCGCGCAGCATTGCGTGGCATTCCGAGCCTGAAATCGAAATCGAAATGGAAAACGGGGCCAGGAAATCATGTGTGCATACACACACACAGACACACACACACACACACACTGTGGGCTGTCTTCTTTCCCAAGCGGGACCGGACATGGTCACCGCCCGAACTGGGGCACGGTCACTCTGGTTGCGCACCAGAATGGGGAATGGGCTGCGGCGATGGCGACGAACGTGTTCAAGCATTAATTGCCTTTTACAGCTGATCGCTATCGCACGCCGCCAAAAAGGTGTGTGTGTGCGAGCGATAGCTTTCGACCGCTCCTTGCCCGGCCATGCAGATTCTTGCGCGTGCCGCGCATCCACCATCACGTCCACCGCCAGCGCTAATCAAATCGAGCAGAGTGCGCACTATGCGCAACACCAGCTTGCAAATTTTTGACGTAACACTTCATGCGCCGGATCGCTCTCGGGATTCGATTGTCGGGTCGGCGGACGAATGCATTGTTGTTGAAAAAACATTCGAAGATTTATGGGCGTAGTTTTTCCATGTGTTTTTTTTTTGTTTTTGTTTTACTCATTTCATTTCGTTTCTTCACCCGGGCCACTAACCTTGCCCGATCGGGGCACGTACTTTCGGAATTGAGCAGTGCAGTAGTTTGCGGAGGGGAAAAATCATAAAAATGCTACGCGTTCATCGTGCGAATGTCGAACCGAAACTGCTCCGCGTGTAGCGCTCGAATTTGTGCAGCCATGCCAAGCGCAGGTGGAACCGAATTTGGGCGCGATTGTTGCTTCGGGAGAGGCTGATTATATGGGGCGCGATTTTCCGCCAGTGCAGCAAAACAAATTGCCAGCTGGGGCGTGTGGTGGAAAAAGATGAGGCGCCTGTGGCACGGCGCGATAATGAACTCAGCGCAAACGCCGTGCAAACGATAATCAAATTACTACACGGCAGCCCAAGCACACACAATAGAACAAAACAAATGCTCCCAAAATGTGCCGCTTTGGGGCGGGGTTGAGAAAATCATGATATGAAGTAACAATTTCACATTTTCGAGGGCGGCACACAATTTCCTTCTTCGACTTCGACGCCGTAAAGGCCAACCGGACAGGAAAGCGTACGAAATGGAACGCCCTACAGCCTTAGGGAGAATGCAGCACATCATCCAATCGAATCCAATCGCAGCAAGCAAGCTGTGTAAGCTCAATTTCAATATCGTTCACATGGTGTGCTTGTGCGGAAGTTAGCTCACAGCCCGAACGCCCAGGGACGGATGGAGCTGATGCGGATTGCGTCTTTGGCGCTGTCGATGAGATTCCCCTCGATCGAGTGTAGGTGCTGGATCAAATTACTGTCATTTCCTTCACCAGGTTTCATTCCACACCACCTGTCTGTTTACATCGATCGCAAGCCACCCATTGCCATCGGAGGGAAAATGGCAGTTTTCTGGTGTGCACGTTCACCCCACAAACAGCAGCGTGTCGCGGCCTAATCCTCATTTACCATAAACTGCCCATAATTAGCCAGATAAAAGGGAAAACTGGAAATCATTAGCCTCTTCGGTGCGGCCACTTGAGCCCCCTCCTGCCCTCCTGGCGCAAAGGGTAGCACTTCAAGATTCCACATCGCAACTGTTTGCTGCAAAGTTACGGGCCATTCGTACGGGTGTGAAGGCAAAGGTTCGTCGCTTAAAACGCGTGCCCGCGAGTTGAAGTCTTTTGTGTACGCATTCATAAACGGTGCGTCATTGTTGGGCGCTTCTTCACGCTTCGAATGATCGGTACGGACCGCACGTATTTAACGCGATTATCACGCATTAGTGCCGGGAGGTTGATGTTTTTTTTTCTTTTTTTGGGTGCATGCCACGCTTCGCTGTATATCTTAATGGTGCCCAAATTATCAATTTAAACACACGCTGTTTAGTAAAGCAACTTTTACTCTGGCCTTTAAATGTGTATGATTTATTCAATTATCTGCCAGTTATTTGCATCTTATTGACCGTCCCTGCAACGGATGGTAGCATACTGTCTACTAACTTCGGAACCCATCACCTCTTACGATCAGTTTGTTGGTATCGGCAATCTACTCAGCTGCAGTCTTGCTTCCGTACTACTGACCCAACAGTAGCGGCAGCGTGCTTCCGTCGTGCTGCAAAGCATGGCGTCACAAATTGTGACGAATCAACCTCGCAGTAGGGTCTGGCCCCGATGCCCTTCGTAAAGTTGCTGGCAGCAAAATTGCTTCCGAATGGGGGGGCACACTTTTTCAAAAAGATTTGTTTCGTTTGGCAGCACACCACGGTCTAATCATAAAATCAATGTCAATGACGCATCACCTATCGGATCGGTGTCAGCTTCCGGAGGGGTGGGGAAGGGGATGGAGGGGAGCTCGTGAAGCGGCAAAGTTTTTCCGCGCGCGCGTTTTTCGGGTGCTCCGCGGCCGGCCTAATGTGCCTTAATTAAGAAAGATACAGCGATGGAGATGCGTCGCCGATTCGAAGCGGTTGTCATGTGTGTCGAGTGCGTATCCGTGCACGAAAGCACACACACACACACACACACACGTTAACACCACACCGCCTGACCTCCATTTTGAACTTGTGACGATCGGAATGTAAGCGCGACCGCGCGACCACCACCACCACTCCGTTACTTGAAGGTCAAACGGACTCGAAGGCTGCGGAAAACCGTCCGCCTCGCTGATTCCATAATGACAATTAACGGCTCACTCTCGATTTTGTCGTGGTTTTTTTTTGCTCGCCTCTTCATCTTCTGCCTTTTTCGTTTTATTTCATTTCAGTTTCCTCCCAGTTCTGTTCCCTTCCTTCCTCCACCTAGCGGCCCACAAAGGTCAAAAACCATCGCGGATCGGTGCTGCTTGCTGGGTAAATGCTGCAGAAGCACCTCGCGGAAACTCGCATCCGAGTGCAATCGTGGGCCGGTCTCGGTTTAAGCGCGATGCCGTGCCAAGAAGAAAAAGGGAAATCTTGACTCCGCCATCCGATGCATCGTGTCTGTATGTGTGTGTGTGTGTGTTTTTTTTTCTTCTCTCCACTTGCACCTCCAAACCGGTTCCTTACACGTGCGCTTTACTGCCGTCGAACCGGTGATAGTAGTTGCAGGAAAATAAAAGGGAAAATTAAGTCCGCAGCGCGTGCCGCCGCACTGTTTACCTGTTTTTTCTTTTCTTTTTTTGTGTGTAGCACTACGCACCGCATCATACGATGACTGGGTATGCCGCACCAACCAGCGCCACCTGGATGTATTATCGTTTACTAGTGACACTTCCCTGCACTGTGTGTATATACTGCCGGACCCTTCTCGTTATTCCGCTGGCATTCGGAAGCATTTCTTTGCCCTTTTGGAAAGCTCCGCGCACCGATCGTATCAATCGAACGGGAAACGTATAATGGCCGGTTCCGAAGCCGAGGCGCAGACGCTTCCGGTGTCATGTTGAGGCGCAGGAGAGAAAAAAAACGTTCGGCGCGCGGCCACAAGCGGTATGCTAATTAGAAATTATGAATCAAAATTTCCCTTTCTACGTTTCCGAGCCGAGTGGGAAATTTTTCATGGAGCGAGCCCTTTGTCACCTGCTGCATGAAATATGGTACCGGATTCCAATAAATTTTGAACCCCAATTCCAAACCGGCCCTGCACCATCGAAACCGAAACCGTGTCGGGACGGTGATTGAGATCAAAAGTGTGCTAGATTGCATTAGGCCGGCGGGAATTGGTGTCACCCGCATCAATGGTAGGCAAACAGAGCTAATGAAGCCGTGCTTCTGGGGGCGGGGCGCATGAGAACTGAGCCGGGCTGGAGAGAATGAGCCCAGTGGCTGGAAAATTATGTTTTGCAATGCAAAATTGGCACCCCCATTGCCACCGATCTCAAGATCAAATAAGATACTGGAACGAGCGCCGCGTTCGGCCGAGTTGCTAAATGGCCATAAATCGGCATTATTGTGTACAAAACGGTGGTAAAACGCAAAATTTGGCTTTGGAACAAAAATGGCCCCGCCAGGCCGTTCGGGGTCTGATACAACGCCAAACGTAAATCGAATCGATGGCCAACTGGCTCATCAAACCTGCGCTCCTTTCTGTTCTCCATTATGCTCAACCACCCAGCCCCATGATAAACAACTGCCAAACCTGTCTTTCCGGGCCATGGGCACATGCTGGTGTGTGTGTGAAATTGGTGTGCGCGTAAACAGACAAGTGAAACAGACTAACCTTACAACTGGTTGTTGTTGCTCATGTTTTTGTTGTGTTTGATCATGTTTCATGATTTTTTATTTTTTTCGTGCACTTTCAAGTGAACTTCGTTGTTTACGGCCTGTTTGCCGTTGATTGTTTACAGCGATCGAGACGGGTCGATCGCAAAATGGGAAACCTTGGAAAAAGGAAATCAAACCAATCGGGAGGTGCAATTCCCGGGAGGCGCATGGCAACTCTGCTCATGCAGCTTGCATCTATGAAAATCTATGAAAATGAGCCAGTTTCGAGGGCGGGGAATTTAATAAGCCAAAGGGTTACCGCTACCCGTGAACCTTTTGGGGAGGGCGGGAATAAACGGCATCGGTCGGAAACGCCCGCTTCCGGTGCACAATCAACCGGCGCCACAATTTGGGGCTGGGAAAACGATTGTACGATCGCTGCGAATTAACCGATTAAGTTCAAGCGAGAAGCTGAGATTTCCCGGGTAAGCCGTCCCGTGTAACGTGACGCGTTAAGGTCAAACTGTTGGCGCTAAGCCAACTCCGTTACCTCAAGCATGGGGAACGGTGCTAGCAATCGGTTCGATCATCCGGGGGGAGGTGTGCATGAATGAGGTCTGCCCTCGGCTCTGTTCCCCGGAAGTGGCCGCTAATCGATCGATCGTTCCCTCATTGAAAGCGTCGAACGTTCAGCTTCAGCTTTGCACCAAACAGGTGAGTGCCTTCCCGCCCTAATGGACCCTGCTCTTCTTATGCCATGTTTGTGTGTGTGTATGATTATTGCTATCGTGGACACACGGCCACACATCGATCAATGCAGTTTCGGAAGGATGAAAAGACTCGCGCTTGGCAACGCTCACGTCACGGCCACGCTGAAGATGGCTTCTCTGTGTGCCGGATTGGTGTTTGTTTTTCGGGCAATTTCTTCGAGCCATCGAGCTCACGCACGTACACACAACAACTAATCACGCAAACACTGGTACAAAACACGCACGCACGCACACAAATACACAGGAAAGACAAAATGAGCGATTAGGAGAGGAGTGTTTCTCCCTAAAAAAACAAAATTAGGAAACAATATCCAGTAGAGAGTATGAAGAAAACGAAAAAAAAAACGACATAAAACCAAGCCTATCGGCTATGTTGCGGTGAAGATGGGCTTCAGTTCATTGGGTTTTGTGCTACAAACTGCTGAAAGCAGCTTCCCCTTTTGGCTGCTGCTTATCACTCTCCGCTGCCCCTGCTTGCTCTGCACCGTGCCTTTACCGTTTACCGTTGAGCAGAGGGCACACCGCTCCCCTCACTTCAATAGCAATGAGGCAAAGGGAAAATTGACGCAGCATACGGGCCTAATATCACCAATGAAACCGCTGCTTAACCGTTCGACTTCCAACTGTTCAACAGTTTCACTATTTTACACTTTTTGCTCCATTCACAAGCCGACAAACGTCTGTTTTACACTTAGTACGCTACCTATGCCAACAATTACAACGTTTGCATGACAAAAAAAAACTTACTAGATTCATTTTGATGATTGGTTTGTGTGTTTAAACTTGTGGCTATCACTACACGAAGGTATCACAGTTCACTCTTCCGGCTGTTTCTCGGGACACTTGCTGGAGTTGCTGTACACACGATCGAGTGACGTGGGGCGAGGTGGGATGGGGAGTGGAAGGCACCGGGAAACCTTAGTTCACACAGGCAAACCTTTCAAGCGAGGGAAGACTGGGGAAGACTAGGACGGTGTGATCCTGGCTGCTGAAGCACTGAGCGTGGAATGATCGGTCGGTAGCCAGCGTGAAGTGATTTTATACATTCGACCAGTACCAGCGTGGCCGCGTCCGTCTGGGCGGCCGACCCGCTCAGCAGCGAAACGGGTTGAAGGGGGGAAGGCCCCAGGGCTGGCAAAGCACGCGCCAAATCTACGCTCCCGCCCGTTCGGTTTCGGTTCCGCGATGAGCTGCCGCGAGAGCGACGAGAGCGAGCGCGAGCCTTCAGTCAGCCCTCAGCTGTGGCGATTCTGGCCGGCATTGTGAGTGATCGAGATGGGGGAGGGCACGGCATTCGGATCTCGAGTGAACGGGTGAGAAAACGAGAGACCCCAGCAAGTGGGAGAGCTTTGTGAGCGGAGCTTTGCTTTTTTGTTGTTGCGCGAGAGCGAGAGAACGGGTATGCGAAAAATCAGGAAATGCGAGAACACAATTTAATCGCCTTCTTGCCAAGAGAGTTTAGCAATTGCAAAAGAGTAAGGAAGTAAGGAGGTGGTAAATTACAGATACTTTTTATGCTACTAGCAGCAAAACTAATACACAAAAAGTTCATTTTTGTTCGAATTCATTACCAGCGTATATGATTTAAAATTGGCCGATCGCTGCTCAAAATGTTTACACTCCGAGAGCAGACCGAACGGTCGTGAGAGCGAATGTGCGCCATCCAGTGCACGATCCGGCCAGCCTATGGCGTACGTGACTTCTAGCTCTTCGGAAGGCACTACTCTCCCCCTATGCCGTTGCCTTGAAAACCGTTCTCGACGGCCATGCATGGGGGTTCCAGATCCAGAACCCGGATCCCCATACCGCCGGAATAATGGCAGCAGTCACTGCGCCCGCCGGTGCTGTGAGACACAGTGAGCAGTTATAGGGCGAGAGTTAAAGCATCAGAGTATACGACCTTGAAGCCCAAACTTCCCTACGCAAGGCACATTAGAACGTACATGCTGTCCCGTGTGCGGTCGAATGGATTGTGAGTGGCGGGTCAATCGAGGATCGTCCCCGATCATTTTTCACTGGTTAAGTTAACACCCACGGGGAAACTACTTCCTCCCTTCACGTCTGGCGAACGTGCGGAAGTTTGCATGGACCGTTTGTTCCTAGATCCGCGTTCCGTTACACGTTCTGCTGATTCATCGAGTCAAACTACTGGGGTTCTATATTGGCGGAGGTGTTCAGCTACGTTTATCAACCCGTTCGATCTTCATCGTCTCTCAATCGTGCTGGCAGATGTAATGGGCGTTCCCAGTATAAAGATAGATCATAGATAGCGCCGATATCTCAGCATGGTTGTCAGTGGTATCTTACTTGCATCAGGAGAGTAAACAAGACGTCATAGTGCTACATGGAACTTAGAATAAAGCTATCTAGAGTTATGGCCAGAGTGACTTTAACTGTGATTAAATTAGTATCATTAATAAAGAAATAATTAATATTCAAAGGCTATTATTGAGCGGATATATTTATCAGTAAATTTGAATGGATATTGCGCACGGCAGCAAGACACGGTAAGATACAGAATTGCACAATATCGTGTAATGGATTACAACCAAACGTGCTGTTAATTTAACAATCTCATGAATTTTAATGACAGATAATCGAGAGTTTTGTTTTACACTGTTTGCATTTGATTAGCATCCTGGCAAGATCTTTCCACGACGCACAAACGCCTTAGTTTATAAAGTAAAAATCTGTGACTCGCAGTGAATCCTGCAAAAGAAATATCTTTAAAAAATAACCCTCGAGTATAGTGAATATGAATAACGTCCCAAACATGGGATAAGGCTTTAAGAAGAAATAATTGAAAATTTTCCTCTAGGAGCGCATTTTTGTGACGATTTGATATATATGATTTTATAATTAAAAGCCCTACAACTCGTGTCTAATTAATCAATAATGAATGATGATAACTTCAGCAACAATTGTGGTAATGAATGAAGAATTGCTCTTAGCTTCATATGATCCTTATGTTCACCGTTAAGCAAGTTTTTCATATTGAGAGCACTGTATAAGGTGAGGTGTGTATTATTAGCTTATATTTTATTCATCAACCAGGATTCACTGGAATTAATTTGACATCGAACCAATATCAGAACAATTATTTGGAGCCGTGGTAAATCTAAAGCCTAAGCTATTAGACACCTAACGGATCAAACATTTTGAAATAATTGTCATAAAATAAAAAAGAATATTGCATGCAATAGAACTAAAGGTATATTATCCATAGAACAATCAACGTTGTGTTTCTTTCAACTGCTCTCATAATGATTCCAGTTCATAAAGTCCAACCAAACGTTATCTTGTTTTGCGGCTATAAACGGACATGTTTTACACCAACCCTCCGACACCGACACGCACCATCAGCTCAAGTCCGAGTTGATGAAGCAACAACAGCAACAAAACATATCAACTGCCAAGAGTTCAAAACCATCGAACACCAGACACTCGCTTCATTAAATACGGCCATATAATCCCCGAAATTACAGGCAAACACACGCCATACCGCACCGGTAGGCCGACTAATCCGTCCCGATCCGCCCGGTGCGATTGATGCGGCTTATCAAACCACCCCCAAAGGTGCCCAATGTTAACCACCCACGGAAATCGGCTACCGATCGGGTTGCGGTCATCTGTGGCGCACACACACATACACATATACAGAGCGGTCTCGATCGTCAATCATTTCCCTTTCCCGTCAAATCCACCGTCAAAAAAGTGTGGCCGGTATTTTGGGTCTGCAGTTCGCTTCCTACCACAACGTACCGTCGGTTGACGCTTTCGCAATCGGCCAATCGGTGGCATTCTTGCGCCTGGTTCCTGGTACAGCTAAAGGCCATTGCTCGGTCGAGGTCTGCCTACACTAATCCACTACACCTGGTGGTCTCGCTGTTGGTACCCCAGTTCTACCCGCATGTTCACCTGCCGTGCCCGCTGCCACCGTCAAGTGTCAGTCGTTAAGTCAGCGCGAACATTTATCAAAAACACTTACCACCACCCACCCAAACCGAGCGGTTCCGTACGGCTCGGAAGCCGTTTCAGTCCATAAACTTTGCCGGTCGGCTCTAAATTTCGATGTCAGCCCGAACCCGACACACGATCGCCTGTCAACCGCTCAGCACTCGCACTTGAGTGATCCGGTTCCGGTGACTTAACGACCGGTGGCTGGTTACCTTGATCCTGAAACCCCGCCAACGGATGCGTGACGTGCACGGGCGGAACAAGGAAGAACCGGCTGTCCGATATGCGGACGAGAATATTCCCCGGTCCTCGCGCAAAGCACACAACACCCTGCCCGGGCACCACGAGTCACCCACTGGGTCACAGAGGGTAAGGGGTGATTGTCTTCTGCCGGCCGTTATTAAAAACCCTTTCTCTTTAGCAGTCCCTTACTACGGCAAGTGGATAGCCTTGTGACCGATAAACCTGCCACAGTGCCCTCGTAAATACGGTTCCTTCGCGCAGCAGGAGGATAACGCCTGACGTCTTGCCGCCTTGGCCTTGGCGGTCGTTGCTCTGGCTGCCTGGCTGGGTTTCGTGCGCCGTCGATACAATCGCCGAAATCATGCTAACGTTTTACTAGAACGCAGGGACAGGGATTTCCCTTAGAACAGAACATAACGGCACGTCCCGTACAGCACCCAGCAGCCCTTAATTTAATGATCTGGCCCTGCGAGTAACAGGTTTTACGGCGTTTTAGTGACGGGTGACGTTCGTTCTCGCGCGCACTTTCAAGTTTGCAGCTCCACAAGATCACCTGCTGCCACGTGCCCAGGCGCAAACGTGGTCGGGGGGCCCTTAAGGCGGTGAGTCAAATTCGACGGGTCGCGCGCGATCGCGATTCCTCCGGTTGACCGATCTTGAACTTGAACGACGAACTCTCTGCTGCCGTCATCCGGTGCGCTGCTGCGGGCCGGCTGAACATTTACCGGTCGCCGCGATTTCGGCAGCGTGAGTGGAGGAAACGGCGAAAAAAAGGAGCCCAAAATAACAAAAGTTACAAACGGTCATGTCACATCATGAAGCATGCTGACGGAAGAAGAAGAGCAACAACAACCAATACTGCAAGAAACAAACTACTACAGCATTCGGCAACTGGTTTTAAGCTTTTTCGGGAGGGGGGTTGTGGTGTTTTTTTTTTTTTTATTTGGTTTTGCGAGGATAGTATGCAGGAGACCTTCAACCGCTCATATGGACATATGGACGCACACTGCGGAATTGTTTCTAAATGACCTATCATTTTTAAACCACATTAAGGCAGACCGTTAGGCCGGACGTGGAGTTTGTTTTGCGTTTCTAGGAAATGTCGCTTATTCTTTTCATTGCTGTTCGGTCATTATCATTGCGGCGTTGATATTAGGTCGTTATTTTTGACACTTTTGTTTTTATTGCTTATTACTTTCAAAGTTTTGCACTCCTCTTGCTTCTTCTTACACTTCTGCTATTATTATGTGCATCAAAGCTAATGTGTGCATCGCTTCCGTGTGTGCAAATTTGTACCTTATGTTGCCCATCTTTTAAGGTTTAATATTTCTTCTTATTTTTAGTTTTCCCTATTCGCTTCTTCTCACGTCTTGTACTGTTTTAATTGTTTATTTCTTCAAAGCTAATGTTTATTGTTTCTATATTTGCATTAGAAATAAATAGGCTTGAATGATGACATTTCTAATCATTTTTCCTTTTTTTTATTCTTCTGTTTTCATATATTCTCTTTACTAATCTGTATTGTATTTGTTACTGATCATGTTTCTCTTTTGTTGTTACTTCTTACTTTTGTTTTATTATTTACTACTTTTTTGTTTGGAAGACTAGTTTTTACTTACATGTGTGGGTAAAACGCAAGAGTTGTCTTTGTTTTTCCTCTTTATATTTACTATTTACTATTGCACGAGGCCGTTGCTACTTCTTACACTTATGAATTTATTTTTTAAAAAGTGATATATTTTTAATGATAATTTTGGTTTGTCCTTCTTCACTGTATCGCAATTTAACTGTTTAAATAATATGGTATCGACTGAGTCTGCCCACTTAACCACTTAGCAGAAAAAGAAAGCTTATTATAATACCTCATTATCCACTCCAAATATTGTTCAATAATTATGCATGCAGCCTCAGAACAACCTTCCCACAAAACTAATCAACCCTAAAGTAAATCAGTACCGCTGTCCTTGGCTAGCAAATCACTTTTTGTTTCGCTGAACTTGGCCAAAATAAACGCATCATTTGCAGCACTTAGGCGATAAAACGCCCGCCGCAATCTGTAACCTTCTTGTGCTGCGGTTGCTAAAGCAGCAGCAGCAGCAGCAGCAGCAGTAGCAGCAACAAAAAACGCTGCTAACCACCACACTTTAACACTCCACTCGGGCGGCCTCGGCTTGAATGAATGCATAATGCGCAGATTTATCAGCACATGTTAGCTGATTGTTTTAGCAAATCCCGCGCTACGCAAACATTCGTTCGGCCAATCGTTGCCGTTACCGGGCAAATCGTTAATGTTAATATGCTCGGTGGAGCCCCTCGTCGCCCATGGAGTTGAACCAATTTTCCGCTCCCAGCAACCCACTTCGCTGATACAGTTAGTGAAGTCGGTCTGAAGCGGCAGTCCAAGCCTCGCATCGCCAAATCATCCGTCAATCATCTGGCACCTAAAAATGGGCCATCCTTCCATCCATTCGACCAACACCCCCCATCCCACCCCTGCGGGTCAAGATACTATCGGTCACGAAATGCCTTCTCAGTTAGTTAGCAAAACGTTTTCCTCAACGCTAGCATAAATACCCACACACTCAACGTTTTCCCAGCATATTTCCCCGTTTGTTTGCAGAGGAGGCCGCCACCGTCAGGCTCATGCTAGTCGTTGATTGTTATCTCTGCCCGAGCTGCACGATACGATTTGCGCTCCGACCGGCGGTCCGATGCGGGCTTCAGAGTTGCCCCGCTTCCCCTTCCATTTGCCGTCTCTGCGCGAGCCCATACGCCAACGTGCCCTCGGTGCACGCGAGGTCATTGGGTTACAGTGCGACCCCAAACCAAATGCGGCATGATTTCGCAACGAATCTCGGAAGTGGCTGCAACGCCGCTAGGGGAGAACCGAGAACGTCCATTCACTCACGTACACACACCACACACACACACAGGTGGTGCGCGAGACAATGACCGAAATCAAGTGCATCTCATTAGATTTGTTACGGATTTGTGCGTCAGCCGGTCCCGGTCGTTGTGGTGTCGAGGCCGCATCAGAACGCCCGAGAAGCATTTGCCGGTGTGTGTGTGTGTGTGTGTCTGTGGAATCAATTAACGGATGCTGCCCGGACCGTCCCCGTTCGATCGGTGTATTCTTTGCGGAAATCATACCAAGGCCACCGGGTGGCCACCGCGAATGTTCAATGAACCTTCCATGTCCTCCGTCCGGACCGTACGTACACATCTCCGGTCCGTTTCAAGGTAAAGATCACGATCATGGAGAATTCAAACGTCACTCGATCGATCGCATTGCTCATGTGTGTGTGTGTGTGTGTGCGACTTGCTTTAATTGGCCACGGTTCTTTCTGGTGTACCCGTCCTGCACTGATTGGGCCCGTTGCGGCGAACGGCATCCATTCTCCCTTTCTTCTGGCTTCTGGCGAGGCCTCGCCGGGCATTACATTCGCTGCACCGAAGAACCGACCGGCGTACGCGAAAGGCGCTTGTCGGGGGTCTGATTGGACAAGGACGCAGTCGCCCGCCGCCGTGGTGCTCGCCGTGGATCCTCGAGAAGGGCAGACAGGTTCTAGCGACGTGCTGGAATTCGCTAAACATCGATCGGCCGCCGGCGATTGCTGACTCACTGCAGGTCTCCCCCACCAGTAATCGACACGGAGCTGACATTGCACTTGAAATTCTACCACCAGTGGACCGTTCAAGTGGTGCACTCAACCGTTGCATCGCGCGCGCCTAGTCCTATCGTTGGCATTTGGAAGCTCCCTGGCGAGCTGGTCCACCTGGCTGCCGCTTTCAGACGCGCCTAATCGATGGGCTGTGAGAATTGTGGTGTCTATCATTGCTACAGACGCTTTGCCTATCGATCGTACCCGTTCGGCAACGGCAAGATCGATCACCCTCGATCGCTCCCCCAGCGCTGGGTGAGTTATGAAGCTTTTCCGCTCATAAAAATCACACCGCACGTTGCCTTTTCCTGCAGTGCAATGGTGTGGTGAGGTTCGAGAGCGGCAACGGCTAGCCAAGGTGAGGTTGGTCCGACGGTACGTGTCGAGAAATACCAAAACTCTGCTACAACCGGATGGAGAGATTGTGCAATTGCTTCATCGGAACCACCTTGGTCCGTAGTGACCCTCTGCAATCGAATGCGTCCATCAAAAATTGGAAAAATAAACATGTGACCAGCCCCACGATCGGTTTTGATCCGCTGCATCTCGGCCAACACATTCCAAATAATCTTTTTTTTTTTTCAATCAGAAAGGGCCTTACGTTCTTTGGTGATGAAAGTGCGTCCTCGCGTTGGCATTTAAAGTTTAGGCATTCTGACTTCACACTACCGCGCGCGCGCTGCAATCGAACAGAAAGATCGCGTGCAAACCCTCGCTACTGCTCTCCGTCGGTGACAAAACCGGCTCCTTTGACCCTCCAAACGGCAACGGCACGAACCGGTACACGCAAAACCTCGCGTACCCGTCGCGCCAGTCATTAGCCACGACGCGCAGATCGCAAGGATTCACTAGTCGGAAATGGCCTTCCGCACAGGCGCACATGATGAGCACGCTCGAAAAAAAAAAACAAGATCACACTCTGGCTGGGTGGCCTTCGCCGTGGCTACCGCTCCTCCTTGGCAACATGTTGGTAACACTACTTTATCTCGACACTTCACGAGCAGGCTTAATGATCGATCCTAACCACACTAACGATTGCATGCAGCGCATGTGTGTGGCGCGCTGCATGATCGTCGGCTTAATTACTCCCTAAAACAAACGCGCATACGCACGTGCGCACGGCAGACCGCAGCGATGACAACACCGTCCCCTGTCCCCGCTTAAACACTACGGCTTGCAGTGGCGGGCTAAATTGTGCATTTCCGGCATACCAGGATTGGTTGGGTGCTGGTTTACCGAGCACAATCTCCCCTACAATAGCGCCTGATCGCGATCGAGATCGATTACCTGTCATACGCCTTCAATCAACCGTTATTAAACGACAGTGCGAAGGGCTCAGTCCACCCTTTGCCCCGCGTCCCGAGCTGGGTTGGTAAATTATTTCATCTCATTAATCACCCAAAGTAGCAAACGGCTTCAACCGTTCCATTCTAACCACCCGGACCCGGACCTCGCTGCGCTACCCTGCGCTACTGCTGTGGTCGCGAGGTCGAGATGAAAAGATCTAAAACTGACCGCAAAACCAATTAAACTCGAAGGTAATGGGCCGGATCGAGGAGCGAAGGGCGGCACGCGCTACGCCACGGTACGGTTATGTGGGATTATGGGGCAGGAGGGGATGGCGGCTGCCGTTACCGTTTGTCGCGTGGCCAGTGCGAGCCAGTGTCTCGCTCGGTGCATGCAAAGGCTACTGCCGTTTGGAACGCTGCACATGGAAGGACAGCGCCATGTGAACGGCGGGAGGGAGGAGGTGCAGACACCACGTCGGCAGCGGGTCCGACCCGTGTTACACTCGAATGACTCCGGCAAACGTATCGGATTGCTGATTTTCGGATCGGTGGACAGATTTCTATTACGGCTAGCAGGCGGAGAGGGTTATTGAATTGAATATCGATCATTGGTTCAAATGTAACGGTCAGCAGTGCTGCTTGTAACTGTTTCGTTTATTCGCCACAAGCGACGAACCCATTAGCGTTGTTTACATTTGATTTAATGTAACAGGCTTATGAAAGATTATTTTACCTTTGCTGTTTGTGTGTTGCATTGTTTTAGTAAGAATAAAATTGAATGTTAATCACGCGAATCCATTTTTAAAACGATTCTTCGATATGTTTGCGTTCCAAGCATGCATTTTGGACAGACCGTGCTATCTTACCGGAATGTGTTAAAGTGTTGTTAGAAACTATAGAAAAAGGCACAGCAAAACTTATCTGTTCGCCTTGTCGGTAAGAGTATTTTTTGTGCATTCAAATGCTTATTTGTTGAGCAAAAATGGGTAACCTGCTTAATGCTAATTATTGCCCTGCATCCTATTGCACGAATGATTGCTCGCTTTGCTCACTTTACGTCGCACCCTTTGTCTTTATAACCCGCCGTTTGCATTGCAATTTATAAAGGCACCAATTGTATGCCGGCTATCGCGTCAGCCAGCGCACCACTGTTCGGTCGGCTCCACTTTTCGCCCATGCACTTGATCGCAATCTCCAGCAGCTTTCTCCCGGCGTCATGCCAGCGAGCTTCGCCGTCTCTGCCCACCGCGGCCCGCCTGTCGACGAGCAAGCCCAGATCCCGTCCTTCGGCTCGCTGACGGCATACGTAGCCTGCCAGGTCGATTTCGCTGCGAGATTCCTTCTCCGCCAGCACGGGTTCGCCGGTGACCGTTTCCGCAACCACGATGCCGAACGCAAAAATGTCCAACGCTGGCGACACATCGCCCCGCACCGCCTCCGGTGCCATGTACGCGTTCGTGCCGATAATGCTCGTGGTGGTGCGCGAGCTGGTGCGCTTGATCAGGCCAAAGTCGCACAGCTTTGCGACCGGCCCGTCCAGCAAAATGTTTGCCGACTTCACATCGCGGTGAATGATTTTGGCTCGCTCGTGAAGGAAGGCTACCGCATTGGCGATGTCCTTTAGGTACTGTAGACGAACGGTGGCCCCCATCTGCCGCTGGCCCGCTCGGACTAGTGATAAAGCTGCCTCCAAATTGCCATCCTTCAGGTATTCGTACACCAGACACAGCCGGGGCCCATCGGAGCTCGAGCCCAGCAGGCTGACCACATTCGCGTGCGAATGTTTCGAGAGAATGTCTAGCTCTAGGTGAAATTTTTCCCGAAATTTGTACTTGTCGGGATCGAGCCGCTTGACCGCGGCCACGGGAATGGATGGCGCGAGATTGAGCGCTAAAAATACTGCTCCGAAGCCTCCCGCACCGAGCGAGCGCCCGTTGGGTGCGGCAAGATTGCCGTTGGTATAGGGGGCCACGTTGAATCCGTCCGTGACCACGCGAAGATGGTCGTATGCGTATACCGCTACTACTGGGGAGGAGGAAAATTTTATGAAATCGCTAACGGACTCGCTCACTTGCGGCACGATTGCTGAAGAGCTGCTTTCGCTACCGAGCGTATCGGAAGTGCTGCCGTCCGAGCCAAGCATCGATAGCATTGGAATACTGTCATGTGTGTTGTTTGTGCTGTTGGATTGCGTTTGATGTGCGTCGGAAGAACCGCCCAGCAACGCCGATAAGGCCGGAATGTCTTTGCGGTGTTCTGCGGGAGCTCCATTGTCTTCCTTACTGTCGCTGTCTTGTCGGCCAAAGATGGATAGTTCAGGAACCTGCGGTCCGTTCACTTCCTTTCGTTCGCTCTCCTCTCGGCCAAATATTGAAAGATCGGGAATCTGCGGTCCGTTGATTTCCTTGCTCGCACAGTCATAGTTGCGATTGTTTTGCAGTTTCGATGACTCCGGCTGACCAATGCCCAGTGCCGAAATCATTGGCAGTCTGTTCGATGACAGCGGACCATCCGGAGTAGCTTCTGCGGGTGGTGCTTTCGCTGCCGCTTTGCTTGGCCTCGAAGGCCCAGGCAGCTGGTCTGGATAGCGATCCATCATTACTGGGTTTCGTACGTCGGACGAATCGGAACCGGATTTTGTATTGTTGTTGCTGGACGAAAACACTGGCAGCTCGCCATCCACGTTCACCGACGATTTATCCTTAATTTCGACCCGCTTCGTCGGTCCCAGCTTGTCGTAATAGTCCCTGTTGTTGCCAATCGTGATCGATTCCACATGGTGCAGCAGGATGGTGCTGCTCGGGTAGCTGATACCGTTGAGCAGTGATTCCGTCTGATGATCTTCCGGCAGCGTCACGTCAATCGGTGCCCCCGGACCGTCCTTAGGCCGGGCGGGAGGTTGTTCCTTCAGCAGTGTGGTTAAATATTCGGCCGCCCGTATCTGGTTTGCGCGCACCAGCAGCTTCAGCAAATGATCGACGGTCGGGCGCACCTGGCCGGATATACCCCACTCTTCCAGCAGCAGCTTGGAGGGAGACAAGTTGCGTTTCTGGCTTTCGGTTTCGAGTATGCTGCAATCAAATAATGGCTCCCATCAGCGCAGGCACCTTTATGCAGCCTGCCCACAGCACGGTGTGACTCACCTTTCGTTCAATCCGGTGTACTTGAGCGGGTAGTACGGGTCTTCCTTCAACAGGTCATCCAGGTTCCGCGGAATCAGGTACAAGAAGTCACGCCAACCTTCGCTGGTGTCTAGGATGTGCGCCAACGTTTCCAGGTGGAACGCCATGTGCCGAATTTCCATGTTGCGGTGCATGGTTTGCGCAAATCATCAGCTGAGCGGGACGGTCGCGCGAAATGTTGTTTTGGTTGGGCAATATTTATGTTTTTTCCCTCCCCCAAGCCCCCTGCAATGTGTCACAACTGACAGTTCGCGACGTGTCAGTGATGACAGTTTGGAAATGCGAGAACGAGTTTTTTTCCCTCTTCTCAGTTTGCGTATGCCTTGTGTTTTTGCCGGAGCAAATCGCGGAAACCGGGAACGGAATAAACAAATGTGTAGTTTGCCTGGCAAGTGAAAGACTGTCCACCGGCACCAACGGAACCCAACTGCACAACTCGACCGACACCGACCGGACCCGGCCCACCGATGGAGCGCAATCACCACGAGGACCAGTGCAATGAGATCGAGGCGCTCGATTCGATCTACTGCGGCGAGCTGGAGGTGCTGGAGACGGAACCGCACAAGTTCCGATTACCGATCGCCACCACCGAGTACGATCCGGAGGTGGAAACGGAAGGCCTCTCCTGCAAGCTCCTGTTCACGTACACAGCGAAATATCCCGACACAGCGCCGCTGGTGGAAATCGAGGAGCCGTCCAACTTCCACGACGGCTACGAGGAGGAGCTGCTGGAACACATACACAAAACGATCGAGGAGAACCTCGGCATCGAGATGATCTTTTCGCTCGTGTCGTCCGCCCAGGAGTGGCTGAACGTGAAGTACGACGAGCTGAAGAATGCGGCCGAAACGGCCAAGGAAGCGGCGAAGCGAAAGGTCGAGGAGGAGGAGATGAAAAAGTTCGAGGGAACGCGCGTCACGGTGGAGTCGTTCATGGCGTGGAAGCTCAAGTTCGAGCAGGACATGGGCATTACGGAGCGGAAGGAGAAGGTGGCGGCGGAAGCCCGCAAGCTCACCGGCCGGGAACTGTTCCTCAGCGACAATACGCTCAACGAGTCCGATCTGAAGTTCCTGATGGATGCAGGGGAATCGATCGAGAGTGTGCGCATCGACGAGTCGCTCTTTCAAAACATTGATGATCTTGATCTGGACGACTCGGACGACGAGAACGACGAGGACTACGTGCCCGAGTAGCGGACGTGCGGGCGAAGGCGAAGTGGCGTGTTCCGGATTGCGGAGAGGCGGGTGTGTTTGCTTGTTGCTTGAAAAGACTGTAAACTGCCGAAATACAGTGAACGTTATACCTTACGGGGTCTGTTTGAGGTTTATTGTACGGTTCGGTTGGGAAGGGCCTCCCCCCACCACGGGACAAGGAATCGATCGCTGTGCTAGAGAAGCTTCCGTCTGTGTGTTTAGTCCTTAATTTCCGTAATCGTAGCCGTGCGCATCGTGGGCTCGAGGTCGTCCAAATCCACGTCCGAGTCACTGTCGTCGGCATTTTTGGTGCTGGCCTGCTTGTTCGCATCTTCCTTCTGCTGCTCGGCCTTCTTTTCGCGCGGGAAATCCAACTTCGCCCACGTGCCAGGTTCCGCTTTAATCAGCGTTATTTCCACTTTCGTACCGAACATCTGCACCTTACACTGTGTGACATCGATGACCTGCACAAAACGGATGCATCACACGTTAGCTGCCGCTTGTTTCCTTTACCCCCTCCCACAATCGTCTTTTCACTTACCCCGCGCAGCTCCATGTCCACATTGTACTGGTTTCCATCCTGCTGGGGGAACACCAAACAAATCGCTAATCGAATCGGATTCACGCGCACGTAGCTTTTCGCGTAATGGTAGTTCTTTGCGTACACCGTAACCACCACGGTGGTGGCCGTTTGGTGCCAATCCAACCGGCACTTGATCGCTTTCGACTCGTCCTCCTCGCTGACCCACAGGTGTTTGCCCGTCTCGCAACCGGCCTGGTTCATGAACGCGGTGAAATCGGACGTTTTTCGCTGACAGCAGGACCAAAACTTCATGCCCTCGTGAAAGATCGGCACGCCCGGATGGTACACGCACGGCTTGTCGCTCGTCTTGGCGTCCTCGTACGTGCAGCTGCATCCGCCGTGCTTGCACACGGTGCCAGCTTCAATGGCGGCCGCATCGGTGGGGCTCTTTCTCTTCACGGCGGTCAGGGGCATTTCGTCAATCTGCTTACGGAAAGCCGGCGCCACCCACGGATCGAGCGAGGTTAAAGCTGTCTCGAACGGTGGACGCTCCTTGGACGGGCGTATCGGTTCTCGTATTTTCACCTCTGTCGGGGCCGGTTCTTCCGCCAGTACGGTGTCCTCTTTGCGCTTTTCCGGCTCCGGTGGCTTCTCGTTCGAATGCAGTCCCTGCGTACAGCCCTTGATATTGAGGAACTCGGTAAAGTCCACACTTTTCTTGTTGCAGCACGTCCATCCTTTGTAGGCATCGTGGAAAAATGGCACTCCCGGATGGTGAACGCAATCTAAGGCAAGGCGGGAGTAAATTGATAAAAATTGAATGAAAACCGTCGGCAGGTTTGTGTGAGGAATGTTAGAAAATAGGCAAATACCTTCAGTATTGTTTTGTGGGTCAAAACTTTGACCACATCCTCTGTTGTAGCAGACCACCTTGGTCATAGTTTTTTTTCTTCTTGTAACTTCTCCTCCGTGTTTTTCAGGGCAAGATTTTTACCGTTTATGGTAAGCGGGCGATACACGCTCGGATACCTGAATCAATGGGTTTCTTCACTCTGTATCAAAATGAATGGATATTTTATCCGTATCCCAGCTAAAACAGTGCGAATGTTCGAGAAACAGCGAGAAGTTGCGTGCATGCAAAACTATTTTCTGCCGCTATTTTTTTTTTTTTGGTCCTGTTTGCTGCCCAGAACGACACGATTTCGGCGGTGACAGTTGTGATCAACACAAAGCTCCCTGCGGTTGTCAAACTTCGGGCAGGCAACATGCAGCCAGAGTGACCAGAAATACCGATTTATCTGTGTTCCTACCGATTTTTTATATGCCTACCGATTCACAGATGATCGCCCTAAAACTACCGATTTTTCATTTATCCTACCGCAAAATCATAGATATATGATTTTTCAGTCGTTTAAGCTTAATCTGTGGCGCTTGGGATGCTGTTTCAAGGGTCGCTATCCTCATTTGTTACTCATTTGTTACGCGTTCTCAACATTACTCCTGCCGAAAACCGCCAAAATAATCTGGCCACACTGCATGCAGCTTCGGCTTTCTGCGAAGCGCGCGCGCGTGCTCTATTACCACAGTTGATGTGTCAGTTGCTGTGGCTGTGCGGCGATGCAAACAATAAACATAAACAAATCGTTCAATTTCGTGCTCCAGAAGACGAAGTAAAAAAAGTGTTATTTCTCGAATTTCTTCCACTTTTCAACTCATAAGGTAAGTGAAAAAAGTGCATTATTGTTTTTTTATTGATCTGCTGCTACGCTCGTTCGCCGAGGGACAAAACGCACCCAAAAATCTTCCGGTCCGTGCAACAAACCGGTCTGCCGTTTCGATAAGTCCGGCAAACGGTCTGCTTGTAGCGGGAGTAGCTCGAAACGCTGCACCAGTGTGGCCACAATTAAAAACATCACATTGCGCGTGTACGTCTGACCGGGGCACTCTCGCCTGCCCACGCTAAATGTTAGCGAACGGTCCTTTGACAGTGCCAGCATGCCCGTCTTCTCGTCCAGCATACGATCCGGCCGAAAGGTGCGTGGATCGCCCCACACCTCCGGCTGATTGTTGACACAATCCAGATCGAACAGGAAGAGCGTATTCTCCGGTGCGCTATACCCTTCAAACTGGATCGGTTGCTGTGCCCTGTGCACTATACCCGAGGGGATGAGCGTATCTATTCGCAGTCCTTCTCGGATCGTTGCCTCCGTGTACGGTAGATTGACACGATCGTTTAGCGTGGGAAGTCGGTCGCTATCAACAACCTCATCAATCTCCTTCTGTATCCGCCGGACAACGGTTGGATTGAGTAGGAGTCGCTCGAGCAGCATTGATAGTTGGACTGCGGTGCCCGCGGTTGATGGGATGAAACAATCAGCCAATCCTAAAACCAGCTGGTCATCTGTAGGTGATAGAAAGCACGTGAACTAATCCTTTTTGCCTGTTTGAAACCCGTTCGATACCTACACTGAAATGTTGTCTCATTGCGCTGCGGCACATGGTTTTGCATCTCGCGCAGATACACATCCACAAAGTGGCGCGGGTTGTTCGGGTCAAACGTTTGCAACTGCTTGTCGATGATAGTTTCTAGCAGCTGGTTCACACCCATCATGCCGCTGCGAATGTTGCTGTACTTGATCGTAAATGGAAACACAAACCGCAACCAGGGAAGGTAGGTGTAGATCGTGCCATAGTCATCGGCATTTCGTGCGAAGAGCATTGCCTTCCTTCCGGCTCTGTAAAGACCATCAAAAACGCTTCATTTTTGGTAACTGTTTATCACCTTAAACCAGCTTCAGGCTATACACTTACACCAACAGCGATTTTGCCCTCTCTCGATCGTACCGCTCACCGATCGTTACATGCAGAAAAATATTCGCAAGCGTCACCAAAAACACATCCGGACATTTAACTGCTCCCTCGTCCCGCATAAAGTCACGCTCGTACCCGTACCGCTGATCGCTCGCTAGCTGGCCCACCAGCTTCCACAGTTCCTTTTCCATCTCCTGCTCGTACTGTTCCGATCGCCGCCCGAAACCATTGTCGCGCAAATGCCGCAAGAAAAACCGACGCTGATCCTTCCATCCCGGTCCATCGATGAAATTGATGCCCCGCAGATGGAACTCTTTTTGCCGCATCCGGGCCAGAAATAGATCCGGCCGGCCGTCTAGCTCACGGCGCGTTAACAGCTTCCGAGCGATCTCACCATCCCGCACGACGACGGCCGGAAGACCTGTCAGGAAGAGGCCGAGCACTTTGGTGCGGTAGAAGTGGGCCAGCCGAGATGCGGCCCGATGCAGATGGCGATGGTTGAGCAGCAACAGCAGAGCGTAGTCTTGGAGTGGGGTAAATCGTACCGCTGGTCCCGGGGGATAGTTAAGTGGCCGATTGATGCGGTTCAGATAGAAGCGGTACGATAGCAGCAGCACTACCGCCGACCAGAGCAACGCACTTATGACAGGCATTTCGGATGGTTTGAATGGCAAAGTGGATCGGATTGGTTGTGGGAGCATTGGGTTTTATCAAATGTGAGTTGCGCTTCCTCTTCCATTTGCTTCGTAGCGTGCTTGGCTTTACGATGTTCGTTTCACACGCAAACGGGCCACGCAAAGTTGAACTTGATCGTACCGATGAGGTATGCACTTCTAACACTGACATTCACGTGAAATCAAGACATACCTTGGGTTTTGAGTAAGTTAAACTCATCCATTCACGTGTTTCCCATTTTAATGTTTTGTTTTTATTTATTAAATTGCTTATTTTTGCTATATGTTTCGACAATAGTTAGAATACAAGATACTTTGATAACATACTTTCTTACAATGCCTATAAAATCTCCCCTCTTTAACTAACCACTTATCGTGGCTCAAACTTTAACCAAAAATCTTCCGGCGCAATAATGACGCCAGTGTTCCGTTTGCTCATATCCGGCAGCCGGGCATTCGGTGGCTGCCGTATGTTGAAGTTTTGCATCAGCGCCGCCAGCGTCAGGAACATAATGTTCCGCGCAAACGTTTCCCCGGCGCAGAGCCGCTTGCCGGCACCGAACGGTACGGAAAGATCCTTCGCCAGCGATAGCCGCCCGTGCTCGTCCAGGAACCGTTCCGGCCGGAAACGCTCCGGATCGCCCCAGTACTCCCGCTGGTTGTGGATCGCATCCAGCCCGATCAGCACCAGCGTGTCCTTGGGCAGCTCGTACCCGCGCAGGGTCGTGTCCTCCTGCACGCGGTGCGCAATCCCGGACGGTACGAGCGTGTCGATGCGCATCGCTTCCCGCAGCGTTGCCTCCGTGTACGCCAGCTGGGTACGGTCGTCCAGCGTGGGCAGCCGGCCGTGTCCGACGACTTCGTCGATTTCCCGCTGCATCCGCTCGATGACGGACGGGTTGTGCAGGAGCCGCTCAAACAGCAGGGCCATCTGGGTCGTCGCACCGGAAATGGCGGGAAAGAAGAAATCGACCAGCCCGAGCAGTAGCTGATCGTCTGCAAAGAACGGTCGAACAAAAGGAAGGGTATGAGATCGCGCGCAAACGACACCCACAGACGTATGCTTACGCTGGAAGGTAAAGTTGGGTTCCTGCGGGGTGCACTTCACCATCTCCCGGAAGTACAGATCGAGAAAGCAGCGCACATGGTTTTCGTCGAACGTGCGCAAATATTTGTCGATGATCGTCTCGATGAAGCCGTTCACATTCATGCTTGCCTGGCGGATGCGCTGGAACTTGCGCGAGAAGGGAAAGATGTAGCGCAGGTTCGGAAAGTAGCTGAGAATCGTGCCGTAGTCATCGCCCTCCCGCTGGAACACCATCGCATTCGCGCCGGTTCTGGGAAAGCGAAGACAAACAAACACACCCAGTTAGTGATAAGAGGATCGAAACGATCGAAACGCACTGCGCCACACTGCACCAATTGAGCACACTTAGATGTACATGCACACAAAGACACCATTTCGGGATCGTCCCAAATTCCAAACTCCAAACTCTTGGCCACTCACTCGTAAAGCACACCGGTCTCCTCCCGGGACAGCCGCTCGCCGGACACGATCTGCAGGAACGCGTTGGCAAAGCAGCTGAACAGCACATTCGGACACTTGGCGTACCCGTCGTCCCGCACGATTGCCCGCTCGTGCCCGTGCTTCGGCCCGTACCGCAGCAGATCGATCAACACCAGCAGCTCACTGTTCACCTCCGCCTCGTGCTGGGGAAAGCGGCGCCCGAACCCGTAATCGCGCAGGTAGCGCAGTATGAACCAGCGCTGCTCCTTCCAGCTCGGCCCATCGGTAAAGAAGATGCCGCGCCGGTTGTAGTCCCGGTCGCGGATGCGCGCCAAGTACAGATCCGGCCGGCCGTCGAATACCTTCCGGTTGAGCACCTCCTTCGCGACGGTCAGATCGTTCACCACGATCGAGGGATAGTCGCGGAGCGAGATGCCCAGTATCTTGGTGCGATAGTAATCGCCCAGCACGAGGGCCGCCTTGTGCAGGTGGCGATAGTTGATCAGCAGCAGCAGCCCGTAATCGCCCAGCAAGGGAAACCGGCCGGGCGGCCCGGGTGGGAAGTTTTTGCCCGGCCGGGCATTTAGCGGCCGGACCAGGGCGTACAGCAGCAGCGAGATCGCGACGCCCCACAGGAGCAGCGTTGTGGTGGCCAACATCTTGTGTCGGTAACTGAACCGGTTCGGGCATCGGTGAAGTGGTTTTATAAGCGATAACCGACCCCCGCGGGATGGCATGCGGGATGCGGTGTAGCAGAGGGAAAGGGCCCTTGTCCCGCTTTCGACGGCGACGGTGTACTACACTCTACGCGCAGTGACCGTTGCAGTCGTTGCAGGATTTTTTCATTCAAACACACCCCTCAAACGCGTGCAATTATCTCGTTTTAATCATAAAATGAAGAATGACCGGTGACCGGCGGCCGGCGTATACATTTACAATCTGCTGTGTGTGCGTGTGCGTGTTTGAGACGTTGACAAGATGCTCAAATTGAACAAACCTATTTGTCTTGGGATGTGCGGTGGGGTCAAGCAGGGAAGGTTATAAAAGCACGTTTATGGGATTTTGGTTATTTTTTTTGTACCGAAAATATGTTTTTGCAAACTTCAGATTGGGACAACGGTGTTATCAGCACAGTTGGCAGAACCGGATCGGTCCGGAAGGTTATGTGTTTTTCGGAAATCGTAAGCCTAAAGAATCAGAATTTCGCGTATAGGGATGACTTGTGGTTTTTGGGTACAAGAAAGCGTCTCAATAACAGAGTGGTTTATGTTGAATGAACTTTTAAATTAAAATTCTCCCTTAATAACACCTAATCCCGTTGACCCATTATATAAAGCGTTGCCTTCAACACGCACCGGCCCTAGTAACCGATGGCCTTTCAAGAGGGTTTCTCAAGGTGCTGTAAGCACATCGTCGTTCAATCACTACGCCTAGACTGCACTGTGTGTGTGTGTGTGTGTGTAAATATCGATATAGAGATTTTATTTGCATTGGTTCGAGTATTTGCCAAGTTACAGCTACTATGTTTATCGCGAATCAAGCGCACACCAGACGACAAACAGACAATTAAAACACAAAAAACCTAATCGAACCCCACCTGCGCGTGAACACAGGTGAGTGTGAAGTAGTGCAAAGTTAGTGTAAGTAATTGCAGTAAAAAAGCACACAAATCAAACACCACAATTCCCATTTCTAGCGGGCGGTAAACTTAATTCTAAAATCGGGCGCCGTGCGGATCACACCGGTCAGATGCTGCTCCGGATCGGGCGTGCGGCCTCCTTCCATGCTGAAGGTAAATTGCTGCACCAGCGTGGTGAGCGTAAGGAAGATTGCATTGCGCGCAAAGCTTTCCCCGGCGCAGACACGCTTCCCGGCCCCGAACGGTACGGAACGATCGTGCTCGAGCGCTAGCTGCTGCTGCCCGTCTTCGCTAAGGAAGCGCTCCGGCCGGAAGGTGTGCGGTTCGGGAAACACATCCTCCTGGTGGTTGATGTAGTCGAGCCCGTTAATGATGAGTGTGCCTTTGGGGATTTTAAACCCGGCCAGCTCCGTATCGGCCGTGGCGACGTGCGGAATGCCGGACGGGACGAGTGTATCGATGCGCAGAGCTTCCCGCACGACCGCCTCACAGTATGGCAGATGGGTACGATCGTCCAGCCCGGGGAACCGTGCCTGCCCGACGTACTGCTCGATTTCGGTGTACATTTTCTCCGCCACGGCAGGGTGGGCCACGAGCCGCTCGAGCATAAGGCCGAGTTTGGCCGGTATGGCGGAGAAGGCCGGCACGAGAAAGTCGGCACAGCCGATAATGAGTTGATCGTCTGCGAGAGAGGGAAGAGGAGAAGAAAGATGAATTGCTATTCGCCAAAAAAAGCGATTGCTGTTGGCAAGAGGCGCTTGTCACTTACACTCAAACGCAAACGCATCACTTCCGCTCGTTGCCTTGCTGCCAGTGCGGCGCAACTCCCGTATGTAAGCGTCGATGAAGCACCGCTGGTCATCCTCGCTGTACGTTTGCTCGCACTGTTCCACCAGCGAACGGATCACCCCGTTCGCCTTCTGGTTCACCTCCCTCAGCAGACGATACCGGCTAGGGCCGGGCAGCACGTGCCTTATCCAGGGGATGTAACTGAGCGCCAGCCCATAATCGTCCCCTTGCCGATGGAAAGCGAGCGAACAGTGCCCAACGCTGGCGTGTGAAAAATGGCAAAATTAGTAACCGACCTTCAAACACACAATGGGACACACGTCATCATTGCCGCTCTCCACACAACAGCAAACTACACTCACTCGTACAGCACGGCCTGATCTTCACGCTCCAGACGCGTTGCGGTTAGCATGCGCAGCATCACGTTGGAAAACAGGGCAAAAAACACCTGCGGACAGAGGGCGCTTCCGGTCGACGCGTCCACCACTGCCCGCTCGTGCTCGTGCACGGGGCCGTCCTTCAGCAGAGCAATCAGTTCCGCCAGACCGGCCACCAGATCTTGCTCCACGGCGTCACTCCGTCTGCCGAACCCGTACTCGTGCAAGGTTTTGAGGAAAAACTTGCGCTGCTCGCGCCAGCTGTCACCGTCGGTGAAGAAAATGCCTGCAAAATCGAGCAACCAGCTGGCTGGTTGTACAGTTCGAACACAGCTTGCACACACACACACCCCACGACATTTACCTCTTCGCGCGTACCGTTCATCCCGCAGACGGGCCAGAAACAGGTCCGGCCGACCGTCGAACTCGCTGCGCTGCAGCACCTGCCGGACGGTTTCGTGATCGTTCACGAGCACGGCGGGCAGCGGCCCAAGGTACAGCCCGACCAGCTTGCTCCGGTACAGCTGGGATAGGCGGGCGGCGGCCCGATGCAGATGGTGGTAGTTGAGGGCGAGCAGAAACGGGTAGCTACCGAGCAGGGGCAGCCTCGGCGGTCCCGGCGGAAACCGTTCCGATGGACGGTGCAGTGCGTATCTTATCGCGCACGAAACGATCAGCACGACCAGTGCGACCAGCAGCATTAATTCCATCATCGATGTGTTGTGACGGGGTGCCGATTACGATGATGATTTTGATGATGATATCATGCGCTGCAAAGGTTGATTACAATAATTGGAACGCTCCAAAGCGCTCTCCTTATCACACGCAATACACGTTCTCAAGGCACGCGCGCACTCCCTTCCCTATAAAGAATCTTCCGAATTGAACAAATGCTCGCGGTTGACTGAAATATCCACCACAAAATCCGTCGACGACAGGTTCGCTTTGGTGCTGTGGATCGTCGCTCTGTGCCTTTTCGGTGTTCGTGTCCACTTCTCCCTTTTTTTTTTGGTTTAGCATAGCATATTGGTTAGTCGGTTTGGTGTGCATGTGTGTATTGGTGTGTCTCCAAAAGTGAACCAGATGTTGGATCTGTTTAGATACGGCGTGGATGCGTTTCCGAACCCCGCTGGGCTGGTGTGCGAGACAAGGACGGAGCAGACGGCAAGCTACACTTCAAACGCGCTGCAAACGTTTGGATGTGTGGTAAGCCGTATTTTTAGAAGGCGCAATACATCCCGAACCTCCACTGGCCTAAAGACGCAAATCGGTAACCGCAAGGGGGAAGAGCTGGGAAGATGGGAAGAGTTAGGTGCCGTCGCACAATGTCGGTCGGTCGGTTGTAAGGGGTCGTCCGCTTAGAAAGATGCGGTTCTCCAGCACACTGCCCAGCGCTTCTCAACGAACACGTGCACTTGTTGTTCGTTTTAAGCGGTCGTTTTGCGGTTAGGGTTAGGGAAAAAATGTTTTGGCAATATTATCAGACATATATTTTAAAAAGTTATATATTCTTTTCTTTTTTAGGTTAAAATTTAAGTTTGAACAATATAGGAGGATACACATTTTTTTTTCTTTTTTATCTGTATAAAATGAAGACCCACTTGAAATGTACTAACTTGGCGACATTTTTGACAATTCCTTAACCCAAGTTTTGGTATACCGTCTTCACATATATATAGATGAGAAAAACAAGCCTCGAAATTTAAAAAATCTCTCTCCTAGATTGTTTAAAATGTCGGCCTGATTATTGCTGGAGCTTAGCTAAAGTGTAGTCTCATCAATGTGTGAACGTGGCATTCCTATTCGAGGTTTAAGCAGCTGTCCAATAGTCAGAAGTAGTGCTGGGCAAAACTGGTTCAGATTCATAAATCTGAATGAAATGATTCAATGAATCTGAATCTCCTTTTCAAAGATTTATCAATCTCCGAAGATTCATGAATCTTTAAAGAAAGAAGACTTGCAAATCTTGAAAGATTCATACATCTCGAAAGATTCACGAATCTCTAGATATTCATGAATCTCAAGGGATTGATACAACTCCAAAGATTCATAGAGCTAGAGCTTCTCATTATTCTTTTTCTTGGCGTAACAACCTACGTGGTCATACCACCTACACAGGCTTTCGAAATTTCTTGGCAAGTCCAGCCAGACAGTTTGTTTTGCTACGGGGAGTCGGTCCATGCGAGGCTTGAACTCACGTTGTTGATGGGCACGTTGTTTGGGTGGGATCGCGCAAATTTACTATTTTCATGATTCATGAATTCCTGGAGATGTATGAATTTTAATGCATTTTTTATCCGTTTAGATTCATGAATCTTTGAAGCTTAAATTATCTTTCGAGATTGGAGATTCGTTAATCTTTGAAGAGTCGATTAGAGATTCGAATCACTCATGACGGAGTCAGGATATAGGTCAGAACATAAAATGTGGCTTAGTCTGGGCTGGTTGCCCCTGCATGCATATTCTGGATTTGGTAGTAGCATCGTATTATTCGGCGCCGCTTCCAATAATTTACTATTTAAAACGGAGTCACAGTTGACCACTTAGTCTGTGGAACATTTAGGAAAATTAAAATTAAATGCGATCGAATTGAAAGACTTTGTACGCTGTTTGTAGAGGGTTCAATTGACAAAAAACTTACGAAAATAGTCTTGAATTGAATGCTGTTTTGTTGTGTCCCCATAAATCCCCTCACTATATGCTAGTCTCAAATCGTTCATTATTTAGGAACAATTAAATTATTCCAACAGTGCACGTGAGTTTATCATTGCTTGATGGAATTAATTTGGGAACCACTGTCGATCCAGCATCATCATTCTGGGCTTTAAGATGTTTACGATGCGCAAAAAAAATATAAGAAGAGTGTGCCAATCAAGAAGGGAACGGAAGGGTTTTTTTGGTTCCTATATTTCTCTCTCTTCTCTCCCTATTGCGAGAAGAGAGAGAAAGTTGTCGAAGATGTTTAGCGTTGACAGGGCAGTAGTACCAAACGGTTGTGTAAATGTGCTGCAGTTCGGCGCGCGTTTCGGGGTGAAAGAGCATTGGCGTTGCCATGGCGACGGGTAAATGCGTTTCGGAAGCGACCGATAATCTTATTCCCGGCCCTGTTGCGCTAGGGCTACTGCTTCTAAAACGCTCTCCGCTTCTCTTTGCATTACGATGGTGGATTGTTATTCCCCCTCTCCACACGGGAACGTGGAAATAAGAGGGCAACTCCTCACGCGAACTCTGCCGCGTGGTCGTCTTTGTCGTCGTGCGTGCATCTACGCGTAGGGCTTATTGCTTGCTCCGTTTAATGGTAGCAACTTTAAGACGTAGTGCCGGCGTCGTCGGTACCTCTTGCCTGGACCGATTCCAGCGTACGTTTTTGATGTTGGTCAGCTGTGTTGTTGTTGCTCGTGCATAGTAGCGTTTCCTTTTGAGCGCAGTTTACGATGCCAAGAACAGCAAACCCCCCACACCACACGCTGGCCGAAATCAAAGTAAACAAAGAAACCAAACAGCGTTGGGTTTGGGGCATGGTGGAACGGGTGCGCAATAGTAGGCGAAGGTAACGAACGAGACGGGTTTGAAGGGTCGGTTGACTGTTGCTCTCATCGCAGATTCGGCGCTTGAGTTGTAGATGAAGAGTGGCCGTTTTTATTTGCGCCTGTTTGCATAATTACTATTTGTTGAGATCAAGCTCGTGGGTAAGACGAGTTGTTGGGCTACGAATACGAATTCAGAGTTTAGTAGGTAGTCAATATTTTGATAAAAATTATCTAACTCATTATTCCATAATGCATGCAATGTTCGAACTTTATTCCCGTGCGTGATTTGCATATGTCGATATTTTATACGCAAAATCTGCTTCAATTTGCAAACTGCGTTGCGCCTTTAAAAAAAACAACACCATTAAAACATCAAAACCATTTTGCATTCATTTGCCCCTTGAAAAAAAAATCGTACCAAAACCAAAACAAAATTTAAACAATTTTATGACTTGTACGTCCTGATTATCGCATTATGACCTTTCTTTATTAACCCTGTGATCATTTGTTGTTTTTTTAAACCACGGAAAAAACGATCCGGCCATAAAGTATGTTTGCATCTGATTGTCGTCTTGAGCGTAGGAAAGCAAATGAATTGTTAAAATGTCCATCTGCTTCTAACCCAAAATTGCCATGTACCAGCATTTGTCAAATCTTGATTGTGGAAAGCTTTTCTATTTGAAATTTACGACCCCCTTTTTTATAAAGACCAGCGACCACGTCGGTTACGGTGTTGATAAGCAATCTGGAGCATAGTAAAAGCCGCCCCATCCTGTATTCTAATGACTTTTTTTTCTCTCTCCCCCTTCACAGCACCCGGCTCTATCTGGCGTATTTGAACAAGGAGTTTTAAACTCCCCTTCACCCACCGTCCTCCTCCAAAGTGCAGCAACGATGGATGCGTCAACCATGCTGGAGCGTGCGACGGAACTGATCCGCTGCTGCAAGGTACCACGGCTGATGACCAGCATCGAGGAGGGTCCCCTGGACCGGGGCACCTTTGCGCAGTTTCTGCACGTGCTGGAAGCGACGCTACCGGCGGTGTTCGATCTGCTAGCCGAGCACGGCACCCTACTGACCGGGTACGACGAGTACAACGAGGATGATAATGTGCCGTTCAAGGCGGGGCTGGTGCTTGTGATAGCTGAGCAGTACAGCGAAGCAGGCGACGCTAGGGCGTCCGGTGAGGATGCAACCCACGGCGAGGAGTATCGCACCGGTACGCCAGCGCTGCGGAAGCGTATCGCACAGTTCTGCCAGGGCCACGAACTGGAGCATCTGCTGACTGACAGGGGCAGTGATCGGGTATGGCGTCACTTGCACGACCACTATCGGCGGGTGCTGTCGGCGAGCGAGTGGAAGCATCATCCGGCCGACGTGGCAGGGTTCGTGCGGCTGGTGGAGCTGCTGTACGGGCCCTATCCGGTGAGTACGGGCGCCCTGCCGCCGCAGCTGGACGATGACCGGGCGGCATACATTCTGTCGGTCGGCATTATGCTGGTGGAGTTTTTCGATCCCGCCTATCAGCTGCTGGGGCTGCGGCTGTTCTGTGCCCTGCTGGCGCCACGCCATCGGCCCGTCATGCGGCGCACCAACATACACCGCGTTGTGTACAGCAATGCGAAGCGGTTGACGAACAAATGCAATCAGGAGCTGTTTCTGGAGGCGCTCTGGCGATGCATCTATCTGTACGTGGAGCTGGAGGAGGCGGACCGGCAAGACTTTACGCAGGTTAGGGGAAGCTGAGGTTGCTATGTTTGGTTGGGCAATCTTAAAACGAAACCATTCGATTTCAGTGGAACACGGTGGACGATATAATGGAGATTCTGCTGAATGGACTCACGTTCCAATCGAAACTCAGCCAGTCCGGCATCTATCTGCTGTACCTGCTGAAGATGCTCGCCCTCGACCTGCCCGACTACCTCATCGATGGGCTGGATGAGGTGCAATCGATCGACCGGAAGTGCCACCTGTACGAGCCCGTGTGCGAGCAGCTGCGGCAGGACTGTCTTGGCGGGTTCCACAACCGCCGGTACTACCGCTGGCTGCATCAGATCATCGAACTGCTCCCACACGAAGCCGTCAAGTGCCAGGGTGCTGCTAGGGAAAATGGTCGATACTGTCATGTAGGTACCCGCAGAGCTGGCTGAGTGCATCGCAAGATCAATTATGAATTCCATCTCCACTCTCTATCCGTCTGTGCCACAGGGTGTCAATCTACTCTTCATACTGGTCACGTTCCCGGTCGAACCGGAAGCACTGCGACCGACCCATGTACGGATGCAGACCAGTTTGGTGGAATTCATCAACGTGTTTAAGCAGTACGAGCAGCAGCAAAGTGCGGCGGCGGCCAAGCGGTCGAGCGCAACGAGCGACTTCGTCTACAACACGAAAGCGCTGGTTTCGATCAGCAAAACGATGCTGGTGTTTCTCACCCACTTGGCACCGCACTACTTTCCCGAGCATCCCGCAATGGCAACGCTCGGTCAGCAGCTTGCAAACGATTATGCGGACTGCGATTCGATCATGTACAACTGCATGCAGAGTTTGATTGAAAAGTTGCGATAAACAGAGATCACGTAAAAGAAGAAAGGTAATGATGCTTTTTTTTTATTAATACGTTTTACTATTCCGAATAATTTGACCAATGCCAATACATGTAGATCCGAAATTTGTGTTTAATTTTTCATTTCTCATTGTAATTAAAAAATTTAACTGCGTGCTCAAGCGTAATACGAGTTGAACTGCTGCAATTAATCGAAAAACGGTCAATTTAAAATACGACGGGTCGACTGTGGACCAAACGTGTCGTGTCAGTTAATACCACAGTTGATTCACGACGCTGGTTTATAGTCAAGGGTTCCGTTCTGAACTGGTCTCACCTTTTCCAATTTTTAAAGCTATAAAGCTGTTTAATTTCAACGATATAGAAAAAATCTTAATTTTATACAATCCAAAACAATTTAAAATGCACAAATTATAGGATTCGAGTAATTCTTGGTGGAAATGTGTCAACTTTTGACTACGTGTATATTTTGACAGCCGCCGCAAGAAGAAGAACAACAAGAAGAAGCAACATTTTGATGTCGTGTTCGGAAACGCCGCAGAACAACCCACAGCAGAGCAAACACAACTTACCAAAACCCGTACGTTGAGCCAAATTCTATCGAATTTGGTGCGGTTTCAGCTTCAGGGCAACGTTGCAAAACAGCAAAAACGATCTCAGCCAAAGGATGGGCATGATGGACAGCCTCGGCCTCAGCGGGCTCGCTGGTGGCGTGCAGCGGATGGACAAGCGACAGGTGAGCTGTCCGTGCGGCCCTAGCAAGCTGCCGCTCCAACGCGCGTCCCTGTTGTGTCGGGATTGATTATCGAATGTGTTTCGCTTGTTGCAGTTTCTGTTCCAAATGCTCAGCTTCGGCATGATCGTCTCGTCCGCCCTGATGATCTGGAAGGGCCTGATGGTGGTCACTGGCAGCGAGTCGCCGATTGTTGTGGTGCTGAGCGGTAGCATGGAACCGGCTTTCCACCGTGGCGATCTGCTGTTCCTCACAAACCAGGACGAGCCGGTGCGCGTCGGCGAGATTGTGGTGTTCAAGATCGAGGGCCGCGATATTCCGATCGTTCACCGGGTGATTAAGCTGCACGAAAAGTACGTAATTGCTTGCGTTGGGACCGTGGAAGGCGAAACCGACTAACCCCGGGGGTGTGTGTACGTGTACGTGTGCGTTTTTTGTTTCGTTTGCACAGGAGCAACGGCACGGTGAAATTCCTCACGAAAGGTGACAACAACTCCGTGGACGACCGGGGCCTGTACGCGCCGGGGCAGCTGTGGCTGACGAAGAAAGACATCGTCGGACGGGCAAGAGGCTTCCTACCGTACGTGGGGATGATCACAATCTACATGAACGAGTACCCGAAGCTAAAGTACGGCATCCTGGGCCTGCTAGCGCTGTACGTGCTTGTGCACAGGGAATAGAACACCCGAGCGGAGGCTGCATCATTCTTCCCTTTTTTCCCTACCATTTTCGATACATCCGGACGGACGGAGGCGGTCGCTGCTGCCGGTCTGTGGATGCGTTTGATTCTCTCAGCAGCAGCATTTGTGTTGTGTTTACTAATTGTTCCCGCTGCGCAAACGCTCCACCGAGGGGACATTGTGGAGCACGGCATGCGGCAGTCAGCGGCAGTATGGTTTATCGCACGAAACAGCAGTACGTAAGGTGGAGACGGTGGAAAATAAATAAGAACTTAAAACACCTAACAAACCGCGTTCCAGATGGATTTGATGCTTGCGGTACCCACCGACAGGGGGCGCTGTAATCGGTAGAGGGCAAGGGCAATTGTTGAATGTTTGAGTTAACGCGCGCGTCGTTTGCACAATTCGACACGGTTCGACACGCATGTTGCGCCACGAACCAGTGCTGATATGTGCAAGATCGATTCTCGAGCTGTTTCTCCAACACCAATATTATCACGGTTTATGCGCGAAATTAAACACAACTGCCTCGTTTTGTTTCCTTTTACACATCGTTCTTTTATTTGTTCGTTCACTCGCTTTTCTCCTTTCATCTTCAATTGATCTATTTATACTCTTTCCGTGCTGTCGTTATTTGCTTCGACAAAAGAGCTCTCCCTCCCCGCCTTCGACACAATTAAACTTAGATTCATATTTGCTTTTTTTTTACACTTATTCAATTATTTCCTCATATCTGTAGATAGTTAGGGAAATTTCTGCTGCTAGCAGCTGTTGACGGTTGACTGACGAGTATTTAAGCGAATTCATACAATATTATACAGTTTTACCCTTTCGTGCTGTTAATTCAATGTGTTAATTGCACCGTTCTTTATCCCATCGTTGCTTATTTATGTACCAAAACAAGAAAACACATTCAAACAGGCAAAGTAAAATGATTGTAAGGAGTTATCAAATCATGCGATATCTGTAAAACTAAACCAAATGTTTAAATGGAACTTTTAATGCGTCTTTGAGCTTTGCCAGTGTATTGAAGAGATAAAGACAAAGTTAAATTTGGGTGTACAATTCAACATTCCGTTTTTCTGCATAAAACTTTACATTGAATTTAGCCATTTTGCTACAGTGCGCAATTTTGTGTTGTGTTGCGGGGAGTTTTCCAAAACAGAAACAAAAAACTCACACAAAAATGGCCATCCACATTTACATTCCCATTGATTGATGCTCCACACCCACCGTCAGTAAGTCATCATCATCGTTAAGTTAACTCGACAAAAAAAGGTAATCGAAATTGGTTTTGTGTATTGTGTTTTCATTGTTTTTAATCATTTTAATTTTCCTCTCTCTGTTCAATGTATTTCTTCTGTTACATTCTCTCGCATTCCATCCTGCAAGTGTTGTGTGTATGGGTTGTGTTAGTGTTTCCTCTCCTATCCTCTCCTTTCCTCTCCTCTCTGTCTGTTTGCTGTTCCTTAAGCCTATGAGTTTTTCTATAAGATTAGAATCACATTTATCTTATATGTTTAGTTTCTTATTAGTTGTCCACTTTGCTCTTTGCTTCTTCATCCATCCCTCTTTGCTTCATCCTCCTGCTTCTCG
Source organism: Anopheles merus (assembly GCF_017562075.2). Taxonomy (NCBI): domain Eukaryota; kingdom Metazoa; phylum Arthropoda; class Insecta; order Diptera; family Culicidae; genus Anopheles; species Anopheles merus. Next base: position 29,920,683 of record NC_054082.1, on the reverse strand, counting down.
TCCCTTCTTCCATTTATCCGATTATCGTTCTCGCTTATCGTGCTAATAATGTGTATTATTGCCGCTTATTTATGCTGTGTGTATGTGTCTGTAATGTAGATAAGAGCCTAAAACAGGACACAGGAGGAACAGTGGGCTAAATCCACGCCGCACCCGCCCCTTCCTCCTCTTCGTGCCCCATTGTTTCGTTCCGTTCGCACAGTTAATTGTTTACACAGAAAGCGATCGTCTTAAATATACACATATCTAAACACCGTTCTCAAACACCACCCTCAACCCATCCACCCACCCTGCTCCTGTGGTGGAGAGGTGGAGAGGAAGGCAGCCGTCTTCTGCCGTTTTTTTGTTTCTTTCTTTTTTTCTACTTTATTTACAAATCAGCGCTCTCTCTCCGCCCGTGTTTTGTTCCTGTGTTAGCAGTTAATATCGGCAGCATTTTGGAGGAGGTGATAGTATCCGCCCTCTGTAGTCCTGTAATTGCAATATGGCGTCGCACTCAGGGTAATCAGTGTATCAGTGGCTCCTCTTTGCGGGGACACTGAGGTCGTGCTGCCCTGAACTAAACCGTTTCGTATGTATGATACACCACCGGGTGATTTGATTTTGTTTGATTTTCTATCTCAATCTCATTTCTACCTTCTTCCAGTGCATTGATGTGTGATGCTTCCTGTCGCCTGGTTGTCTCTCACATCTGCAGCAAAATGCAACCCGGGTGAGCCGATAAAACCGAACGATGATAAAAATAGTTTTCCAAAAAATATTCAGCACGCTCTCTCTCTCTCTCTCTCTCTCTCTCTCTCTCTCTCTCTCTCTCTCTCTCTCTCTGTCCTTACTTTCTCCTGCTTTACCCTCCACTCCTTTACTGTGTTACAAAACATTACTATTTGGAAAAATTGTTCTAATGATATGATTCGTGTTTTGTATAGGTCAGTTAGCTTGGTCAAGGGAGGGGAGTTGGGGAGGGGAAGAAGAGAAATAATGCGAGAGGCAAAAGCCCGGAAAAATGGGATCATCTGTTCCGTTTGCATGTGAAAAATACGAAAAAGCTTGTTTGTTTTTCTCTCTTGCGGTTGTGTGTTCTCTAGTGTTGTTTGCGTGCCTTAAAATTATTAATTTTTCCCCGGGGAGGCACACAAACCGAAGGAAGAATGCCCCCCCCCACCCCATCCCCACCAATAACCCGGAAAAGCTGGAAGGAATCATGCAATCTGGCAGTAGCATTGTATCGAGCAGCCTGTTCTACTGTGTGTGTTTGTTTGTTTTATGATGGAAACTTTCATTTTCTAATTGGCACGGCATTTACAAAAAATAAAACTTTAAACCAAATTATAGTAATAACAACACACACACACACACACACACACACACACACACACACACACGCGCGCAATCGTCATTGTGATGGAATGTGGAAAACAAAGAAAGACATAGACACAACCCTACCTCACTTCGTCTGACTGACCAACCGGTTGGCTGTTGATGGAAACACAATATCGTAATCAAATCGTACAAAGTACCAGGCGCTTCCATTACGATGACGCCACGTGGCCATATCGAACGATGAGCGGGATGAAATGAACGTATCTTTCTGAGCGTATTCTAATAAATATATCTTCCTTTGCTTTCTGCTTAAAACCTAACCCTTAGAGCGATGTGGAAAACAAACGGGACACGGGAAATTCCTAGAGCTGTAGAGCTTTCGAGGGGAGGCGTTTTAAAAATAGAGCCATCTTGCGCACACACTACACACTACTACCATCGCCTACAGCTTCGCTCTTCTCGTCTTCGCCATCCAAGCAGGCACGTGTGTTGTGTCTGTCCGCTGTTCTGCTGCATTCCAGTGTGCACACTGGTGGTGTTGATTGACGTTGGCGTTTATCGTTTGCCACTCTTCATCTAAATCGGAGCCATTTTGTGTTTGTTCCTTTCTTTTCTCTCTATGTTTCTCTCCAATGCATACAGTGAGCTCGAAAAGTATCCGTCTTTGCTGAATAGTTTACAGCAAAAAGGCAAATATTCGCCGCAATAGGCATGGGTCGATAAAAGTAATGGTGAGGTTTGATAAAGGGACCATCAATATACACACGTTTGGCCGAAAACAAATGCATTTAAATAGTGCGAAAACACGAAAAAAAAATAAAAATAAAGGTCGTTTGACTTTTGGCTCATCTATGCTGGCCAAACACTACGTCGACATGAATTAAATGTATTGTTATCATTCTGCTACTTGCTCGTTTCAAAATTAATAAATTTTTGTTGTTTCAACAGCAACTTGCGAGTAGGTAGTAGGCCATGTGGAAGATCTAATTCCTACGTTTGCGCATTTTTCTGACACGAAATGTGTGTCAAACTGTCAACTCGGCAGCCATCCCTTGACCGTTAATCTTCACGAAAGGAGCGGTTCAATGTCCCAAAATATCAAACATAACCCACGAATCAGTGCAAAAGGAGCAGAGATGAGCCACGTTAGCTTAGGCATTGTATGTTATGGCTTGAATGAATGTCACTTGAATGCAATCCGCCGAAAGTGGCCAAATCGGATTAGGAGCATCAAATAATTCAGGAATTCATTTAAAATAAGGCTCTATAACAGATTGAAACAAATTCGACATGTCGAGGTCATACGGCCGTCGTCTAGTATGGCGAACACTGTCTACTAAGATGCAGCAGCAAAATCTCGTGCTACGGTAGCACCGTGTTGCCAGGATAATAGGGCTCAGTGAGGAAAGGTGAGCTAGAAAATTCAAATGATTCAAATTAAATACAAAAGTGTTTGGGAAATATATTCTTGTATGTTTTAAATACTTTGAGTCCCAGTTCTAAGAAATTACATATAAAAAGTGTGACCCATGTTTCAAGGACATTTTAGTGGGAGAATATGCAGTAAAGATGGGTAAAGTTGGCAAAAATCCGGAGTCGGCTCCGATCCGACTCCGATAATTTCGGAACCGACTCCGAAAAGTAGGTCCACAATCGTTCGAAATTGTCCAGAATCGCCCGGAGTGTTCCGGAGTCGTTGGGAATCGGAGTCATCCGGAGCTAGCCGGAGTCAGTCGGAGTCGGAATCGGAATCGTCCGGAGTCGTCCGGAGTCATTCGGAGTCGTCATGCATTGCATTTTTTTAGCCAAACGTGTGTGTATTGATGTGTGTGTACCTTTATCAAACCTCAACATTACTTTTATCGCTCCATGCGTATTGCGGCCCTGATTCGTCTTTTTCTGTAAATTATTCAGCTAGGCGCATGCTTGCTAGACTCACTGTACATCTCTTTCTGTAGACTGCTGTCGCTCCATTGTTACTCACTTATCACTTGTGTGTGTGTACTCGACATGTCGTCACCATCATTGCTCCCCGCTTCCCTCTTCAACCTTCGTTTAATCGCTTGGCAAACTGGTTTGTCGCTATCTATCATCGCTGACCAGATTCTCCACGTCCGAAACCATCACCTCCATATCGGACGGGAGCGGTTCGTCGTGCGGTGGACGGCGCCCAACACCGCCACTACCACCAACCGCCATCGGCCACTCGAACGGTCGCTGAGCATTCGGATCATCCGCACAGGACGAGGTGTGTGGGCGACCCGTATGATGGTTGTGCTGCTGGTGGTGATGGTGATGCTGATGCTGATGGTGGTGAGGATGATGGCCGTTCGCTTTCCCGTGCAGTGACGTTTGCCGTGCCAGGGGAGCCAGTGCCGGCGGCTGCTGCTGGTGATGCGCTGGCGGATGGCTCGACGAAGGTTTCGCCCCGCCAACGCTGCTGCGTCGATGGTGGTGGTGCAGCTGATGGCCATTGCTACCATTGCTCGAGCCGGAGTTGTTGCTGCCGAGCGTGCCACCACCATTGCCGTGCCTTCCCGCCGCCGGCACACCGTTCGAGGCCGAGCGGGACAGCTTCGCCGGCTGGGTGATACTGTTCCGCCGGCTGCCGCCCGGTTCCTGCTGCTGGTGCAGCGCTTGGCTGGACGAGCCGTGCCGCTTGAGCGAGTGCAGATTCGAAGCGGAGCCGGACTGGTGCCGGCTGAGGTTGGTCGTGCTGGAGCGCTTCCGGTCGGCGAAGCTGCTACGCTTCCCGCCGTTCGGTTTGGCCAGGTTGGTCGTGCTGGACCGGATCAAGCACTCCGTGCTGTCCGTGCCGCCGCCGCCGCCGCCGCCACCGAACGCCCGGAACGCCGTGGTGCTGTTGTGCACGCTCGACCGTCGCTGCCGGTCCCGGGCGCCACCCGCCAGATTGGACGTGCTGCCCCGCACCGAACCGGCCAGCCGATCCGGCTGGGTCGCACTCTTCGCTAGCGCGTGCTGGCAGCTCGGCAGCCGCGTCGTCCCGCTCGCACTCCGGCTGATCCGGAACGTGGCCGTGTTGATCGATGGCACTGGATTGGGCGCGGGCGGGTCGGGCTCGTCCACTGCCGGCTGCCCATCCCCGCCTTCGTCCCCGTCGAACGTTACATTCTCGTACGTGTGCGACTCCCCGTCACCGTCCTCGGGCGCCCCGCCCGGTGGCCCATGCCGTGGATTGAGCGTTTCATAGTTCGGCTCGGACAGCGGCGCACTGCTGATGATGGGGAGCTTTTCCTCCGCCTGCTGCTGCTGCTGCTGCTGCTGCCGCACAAGTATGGCCGACCGTTTCCGGGCCGCGGCGTGTTGCTGTGCTTCCTCCCCCGCACCGCCCGGTCCAACGCGCTTCCGGTCGGGCAGGGGACGCGGTTTGCGCTGCCCGGCCGGTCCGGCGACGACGTGCGTCTTCACGCCCGACCCCGCCGCCGGGTCCGTCTTGGACAGCTTCAGGCTGAACTTGAACGGCGGCTTGTAGACGACCTGCAGCCGCACCTTCTCGTTCAGATTGCCCACCGATTTCGTCTTGACGCGCGCCACCTTCTTCGGCGCCACCGCCGGCACGGGCTGCTGCTGCTGCTGCTGCTGCGCCAGATGGTCCGGCGTCGACTGCGATTTGGCGAGCAGGTTTGGCACGGCCGGCGGAGCGGCGGCAGCATGCTCGTACGTGCCACCGGGAGCGGCTGCCGCCGGCGACTCCAGCAGCCAGCGGTGCACCTTCCCGAACGTGTTGCTGTGGCTGTGCGCGTCGGACGCGTTCCGGCTGGAGTAATCGATCACCTCTTTGTGTTTGGATTTCGGTTTCTTGTGTTTCTTCGGCTGCTTGGTCGCCGCCGCCGTGGGCGATTCCTTTACCGGCGACTCGTCGGAGGGGGCACCGGCGCCCGCCGCAGCGCCTCCACCGCCGCCGCCGCCACGCTTTTTCTTCTTGCGCAGCAGCTTCTTCGGGCTGTCGCCAACGATCGTGGTGGTGGTGGTGGTGGTGGTGCGGCCGACGTGCCGCTTCACCTGCTTAATAACTATGGTGGCTGGATTGGTGGTGGGGGCGGTGTGGTGGCTGGTGCCGCCACTGGTTGGGCCGCCCGTCCCGGACGCTTGCTGGCGCTGCTGCAGCTCCTTCGACGTGGACGGTAGCACGGCGGTGGTGGTGGTGGTGGCGCTGTTCCCGCCCGTCAGCGTCGTTAGCAGCTGCTTCGGCACCGAGGCCGCCGCCGGTTTCGTCGGCGGGGGGCCGCCCTTGCCGCCGCCCTTGCCGCCCGGTTTCGACCGCTCGCCCCGCACCTTCTTTTTCAGCGGCACCTTCGTCCGGACGGCGGTGTGCACTATCACCCCGTTGTTGTCCTCCGGCAGCCGGACCGTCTCCGTCGTGGCACTGTGGATGATGGTGACCGTCTTCAGCTTTAGATTGGTACGCTTGCCCAGCAGCTTCGCGCTCAGCACCTGTGTTGAGAAGAGCAGAGCAAGCAATTAGAGAGAGAGCGAGCGAAAATCGGTAGTAACCATCAGCACAAAGGGAGGAAGGAAGGGTTTAAAAGCGGTTTCCCCGAGCGTTTTTTTCATTTACATCGAGCAATAGCGAAAGTAGTGGAGCGAAAATAGCGACGCGTTAGGGAAGCCGACAACATGACAACGAGGAGACGGATTTCTAGCGCCACAACGATGGTTTGGACCAGTTCAAAGCTTATCCGCTCACAATACTGCTCAACGTCCAGCGGGATGTCCTTCCAGTGGCGCACGTTGTGGCGAATTTTCTGTTCGCCCGGTTTGCATTGGTGTGTTGTTGCCCACAAGAAGAAAGTGATTATCATTGGCACCGAGGCATGCCGGAGCAACAGGCGACCACTTACCAGCAGGACCAGCACGGCGGTCACGATCAGCGCCACCGTGTACCAGTTGCTCAGTATCCACCGCTTGAAGCTGGCGATGCTTTCCTCGGACAGCAGCAGCTTCCGCAGCGTCGCGAGCGGCCCGGACGGGTCCACCTCGCGGCACTTCTGCGCGACGTCGCAGTACCCGTTGTAGTCGTTGCACGGTGTGCCCGGCTTGGCGTACATGTCCGGCACGTCGAACGGCGGCTCGTTCCAGTCGAACGAGCTCAGGCAGGGCCGGTCCTCGCCCGGCTGCTTGCAGCACAGCTCGCACGCCTTGATGGCCGGATCGGCCGGGCCGACCGCGCACTGGCAGCTCTCCAGCCCGTACGCCAGACAGATCGAGCCGGTACACTCGCCCATGTAGCACACGTACTCCTTGTTGCAGATCGTCTTGTTCGGCTTGTTGATGGACGGCGGGCAGACCGGCATCTGCCCGTCGCAGTAGGCCGGATCGCGGCACCCGTTGTCGTCCCGGCACTTGTCGCCGAGCTTGAGCGTGCACTCGAGCGTACAGCACGGGCCTTGGGATGGGCTGCATTGTGCCCTGGAAGGAGAAGAAGAGAGAGTGAAGGTGTATCAGTTGGTACAATCCGGGCTGGAAGGTTCCGGCCAATCGAACGCTTCTTACTTCGGTGTCAGCGTGCACGGTTTCTGGTCGAAGCGCGGATGGCGCGACATCGGGTAGCAGCACGAGTCCTTGCAGTCCTCCTCCCAGCCGCAGTCGCACTGTTCGCCCGGTTCCACCACCCCGTTGCCGCAGATCGCTTCCTGCGGCTCTGTGTGTACGGGAGGAAATGGAAACAAAAGTGAAATGCGAGGGAAATTATGTTACCGCACGGGATGGGATCTGCTTATCAGCTTTGCAAAGCTACAACGAGTGGTCCACCTACCGGTAAAGCAGCCCTTGGCGCTGCGAGCCTTCGCGTTCAGCACCGGTTCGATGGCTTTCAGCGAGCACGGGCTGAAGCGATTGTTGTTGCGCTTGTCGCCGGACGTCGCGCGCGCAAACATGATGAAGTTGCCGTCCTCACCGCCCGGCGTACACTGCTCCGGATCGTGCTGCGGGTGGGCGTGGGTGAGAAAGAAGGAAAAAGACAGTGAGAGAGGGAATGAAATAGTGTAACAAAAAAAAAAAAAACGCTGGTGGCCACAAAATCATCCACCTCTTTGCTTTCGCCCTGTGGCGCCAAATGGGTGGTACCCGTGTACACCCGTGTACTGCTGCTAAACGGAAGTGCCCCATCTCGGTGAAATATGGCAATTTCGCTCTAATAGCCACAATTACACCGGGGAAGGGGAGGAAATTAATCAACCACAATTATTTGTGCCAGCCAGGAGCGAGTGCCAGGTGGCGCCACACTCTGCTATTACTACCTCGCTAAGGTCGCTCTTAGCATTGCGGTTGTGCTGCTGCTGCGTTATGTTTTGTTCTCCCGAGCCCTTTCCCTCCCTGGTTGGAATGCATTTCTAATTGTGACATTGTGTGGCGCACAAGCGCAAGGGGGTTTTGTGTGTGCGCGCGTGTACAATGATTGCTATTATTTGTCGGGCGGTGGAAATTGAATTAGAAATTGGTTTATTAAGTCAGGCTTCGTTTCTTCAGCGGCCAGCCTCCGCCTTCGCCGTCGACATCCTGTTCTTTGGTGAGCAGAATGTGCGAGAAGGCTGGTCAGATGCCTTGCTCCAATTAATGGGAAAATGTGTCGGTGGTCAAAGCTCTGAAGTTGAAGGTTGTGAGCTCGTTTTCTTTACGATGGTTGTAAACTTTGATTAAAAACACATTATAAACAAACTGGTTGACAACTTTTTCATTATTTGGAAATATTTTTTTACACATTCTTTGCCAAAGTTCCACAACATAACTGTCTACGTAGCAAAAGCCGCATTGCGAGTGATTACTCTTTTCGCTTGTCAGCTGTCAACTGTTCTTTTTGCAATCTTGTTATCAGATCTCTTGTGTTATCAGGTCGATGTTGGCCATTGCACTGTTTACAGCCATTGCATAGATTGGGTAATCGTAAGGTCTTCTAATGTTTTTAAACACGTTGAGATGGTTGATTGGTTTTCTCTTGTGTGAGTATCCACACTAGAGATGGAAGAAATGAAGTTTGGTTCTGGAAAAGGATTCGGCTTTGGAATTGGTTCCGCAATCGGCTCCGGAATCGGAACCGGCCGCGGAATCGGAATCGGCTTCGAAACGGAGTCGGTTTTGGGCATCTCTATAAGAATAGGCGTTTGCGTCCAATAATAATACGTATTGATAGCCGCAAAGAATTCAAAATATACTTGTAAACGATCCATTCTCATGGAGATTACCGGACTGATTTCGCTTTTGAAACTTCTTATTTCAATTCAAGTACTGTTTTCACTGTTGTTCCATTTCTGGAATCAATCCTGATTCCGTTACCGGGGCAAATTGCGATCCCCAGGTCAATTCCGATTCCGGAGCCAATTTTGATAGCGGAATCGACTCCGGAATCGAATCCGAAATTGGCTCCGGAATCGGATTTGACCTGAAAATCGGAATCGGTTAGGTGCGATTTCGAGCTCCCAACACTAATTCATTTATAAGGTGTATAGTCTCTTGCATATTATGGCTTGTTAGATGTGAAAATTAACTTGAAAATAATTACCTGCCTTTGAAATATTTTTTTCATTAAATACTAACATAAAAAGATTAAACAAGAACAACGATAACAACAATAATTTTCATAAAAGATAAATTTGTAACTTGATACCAATGCCGTAATTCACATTCAACGTACATTGGCAACAAACTAGAAAAGCCAAGAATCCGTCCCTTTAATTTGGTTCGGTTGTGATTAAAAAAAAAAGATGTAATGATCATTCTTAATAAATGTTGAAAATCAAACGGCCTCTGCAGATTGTATATTTGTTTATTTTCTAATGCAAAACAAACCTCCACAGACAGCCGGCATAGCGATGGTATTTCACAAACGACAAAACATAAGATAAATTTGTTTGTACCTTAAAAAACACACACAACCCATAAATACACCTTTCTTGCACAACATCCCAACCGTGGTGCCACTTCTCTCCCGACAACATTGCTGACATTGAAACATAAACTCCGCCCAAAGCTAATCACTGCTGCATGTCACGAGAGGCACAAGAATATTATCCCTTTCGCTTGCAAACCAGAACCGCCAAGACACACGATACGCAAGCACACAATCATCATCATCAACATCATCATCTGGATGCACTTGCGCGCTGCCTCAGTGAAGTAACAAAACCGTTGTGTTTTTTCGCCCCACAAAACAGCAGACCAATGCAATGGGGAAAGAAAGTCGGGGGAGTTTTCCCGAGTCTTATAAATGGGTAACACTTGTTTGAGTTCCTCCCCCGTGCGAGAGTGCTGGTGGATTTATGCCACCAGCTAAGAACGTTGTTACACTACACTCTACAATCTGACACAGTGTGCCGCCAGTGTCTGTGTGTCGGTGAGATGCCCGCGTTCGGCCCAATTGGCCCCCTCCGGGTTTGATCCTCTCTCGTGTGCTTTCCTTCTTTTTGCATCCTTTCCCTACCGCATGGTTTGGCACCGTGCATCGTTCGGTGCTGTTTATCTTCCTCCAGTAAACTTTGCAGCTTTCACTAATGACCGTCCGAGGATTGTGGTGGTAGCATCCCGCCGAGGTTGTTTGCTTTCTTAGCTTTCTTAACCCTCCCATCCCGGAGCACACCGGTAAACGATTAATTGTGACTAATAAATTTTCCTTTTCAGTATTTATTTTTATCATTCGCCCCTCACCAAACCACGTCCCCCAAGAAGTGGGCAATACCGACGAAGCTCGCATTTTCTCATCTCCGGACCAAACGCAGATTGAATCACGTTCACAGAGGCAGCCGGGAGAGCTGCAGCGTTTTGTTAGCTCCAGGAAACGGAACATTCCCTTCCGTTTTGTTTTTAGCTGTATTACAGAAGATGGATGGTACCACCTCCCTAGTTCAGCAGTTTCCCCACTGTGTCCCCTTCTTAAACCGGGACCTGCGAGGTACTGCGCTGGCAGGAACCTGGAGAGTTGGAGTGAAGAATATTCATCTTCGTGTTCCGTTGCTCTTGCCTCTGACCCACATTCTGGAAGCTTAACATATTCCTACGGATTGTGTCCATTGTTGCAAAATATTGCTTGAAAGCCCCCGCCCTCCCCAGATCGCCCACGTTTCCACTCGGCCTTATCATTCGGTTTATTCACTTTTCCCTTGGACTGGATTAAAACCATTGGGCGGGGTTAGGTTTAAAGCACCGGAATTATTATTCTATTAATTATCAAACGAGACCCCCGATGTGAGCTAATTGAATCCTTGGCAACGCGGGCAAATTGGCCTTCTGGCGTGTGCTGTACTAAATGAACGACGAGACGCTTTCCGCGGCCAGTGGTGAAGCGTTTTATTTTTGTATCGTACATTTTGCCATTGAAACATCAACAGCGTAAGACATAAGAAAACAAGGAAACCAAGCGCGTTGTTTACCACCAAACCTCTGCCTGGGGAGGGTGTGGTAATAACTACAGCTTGATGCACTTTGCTCCATAGTACAGCCAAGGGAACAGGCGTCTATGTGTCACCCGGGCGTCGAAACAGTGTGTCGGTGGCAATTTATTTCATTTTATCATTCCACGGCCACAAGGAGGCGATGGGAAGGGAGACCGAAGCATCCGAAGCAGCAGCAGCAGCATCAGCTTCTTTACGTGCCACTCGGGGAAAGTGTTGCGCAGTACTATAAACAGATAGTGTATCAGATTGCAATTATGGTTGCTTATTTATCCTGCGGAATGGCACTTTGATGCCCGGAAGCATCAAGTTTTTTCTTCAATAGACAATTTACTTTATTATAAAATAATACCCCAGGAATGATGTTACAGAGGAATTCCTTGCTTACAAACTTACACTTAAGCCTCTAAATGTAAGCACAATAATCGAGGAAAATTGCAGTCTTTAAAGGCCGGAGTACACTGTCCTTACTCGCTAGTGTAATTTCGATTTGCGATAGCGTATCTGACGACGGCTGTCCTACGCATTTTGCCAACCAATTTGGAGCCGCTTCAGAAAATATATTATTAATCCATGTTTTTTTTTTACTTAAAGTGGACTAGAAATGTTTTGTAATTGATTGATACATATGTTGTGCAAGTATTTCAGCCCTTTTCGTGATAAAAAAAACGATGCAAATAATACTTAATTTTGAGATCCCGCACGACCCTTCCCTCGATGACCAAAAAAAGCTTCACCCAGCCGTCGGCAGATGCGCTAGTTTTGATTGATTTAGTTGAATAAAATTAAATTATGATTAATTTTTGAAGAATGCTTGTATCTGTCTAAATTGTTCAATGTTGGCGGTGATATGGTGAAACAATACAGTACAGAAAATGTAACTCTATAAAAACACGTTACATTCACATGGTCTAGCTGCATATTTATCCCTTTGCTTTGCGGTTTGCATTTGCTTGTACAAATTAAAGGACTCAAGAACCATTCCAACAAACCAGCTCCAACACAAACGCCACAAAATAAGTAGCGTAGAGCAGCGTGTTGTGTCCTTCAACCTGCAGTATATGATAACGATGTAAAGCTCACAACAAAGTCGGGTAGTCTCTCATTAAATACCGAACCGATCTGGTGAAATTTGCCGTCCACGGTAGTACGGTACGGTGGGGAGATTAGAATACGCTGGATATAGGTCAACACAAAGCCCGGTGTCATCCATCCAGGGGCCAGGAAGCCTAACAACAGGTCCCGTCCACCTGTGTACTCAGCAACAGCCGCAGCAGCAACATGAACACTCAAAAAAAAAAAGACTCCATTCCAAAAGACTGATGTGCACATGGAATGAACGAGCTCAGGAAACATAAAGAGTGCACACGTTTCATCATCACGCCGAGCCGGCTTGACAGAACAAGTTCTCGCATTTGTTGCTCGGTGACAGGTACAATTTTTCCTCATTTTTTGAATTTCCCTCATTCTTTCTCTCCTTCTCACACACAGGCGAAAGAGAAATGGAAGTTGAAATGCAGCATGCATTTACGCTCGGGCGGCCTGCATTCTGCTTCATGCAATATATTAACCCTTCCGCAGGCGTTGTTGGTGTTCCTCTGCACTCCGGGGCAAATTTTTCCACACCCACCCACACCCACACACACACACACACTCATACACTGAGTAAATTTTCTACGTGTATGATTATGAAAAGCGCAAAAGCGAGGCCCAACGGGTTTAGCGGTGTCGCTTTTATGTTACGACAAAGCAGCCACAAACCATTCCCTCAAACCCACAGTCGGTGTCGGAAAGGATAAAGGAAATGAACGAGCAGCGGCTGGCTTGTAGGGTTGGAGGGTCCACCAGGCTGGCCGGGGGTTGCACACACACACACACACACAGTGTTACTTTTGCATTTGCTCACCCTCCTCCACCAGGGAGCGTCTTTTTGTTTACCCTTTTCACCAAATTCCATTTCCGTTTCGGGTTCGGTCCATCATGCACGCTTCGAATGCGAATAAATCATACCGCCAGATACACCGGTTTTCCCCCCTATGCTCCATGCCTTTCGTCTCGAGGTATGAATATTAAAAAATCCTTCATCTCTCTACACTTGTTGCTCCCTCTTGTTGAAAAAAAACCCCAAAAACCTACTAAAAGGGAAATAGTTTGAAACGGCAGCACAAAACAGCAAACACGATCAACCAACCGTACGCTGCACTTAACCGGGTTTGCGCAGAGTTTCAAAAGGAACGATGTTTTGCTTGCCGCTTTGCTTGAGTTTGCTTTCTTTTGTCCTTTTTTTTTGGGGGGGGGGGGGTCAAACGCTAGAGGGGACAGCGCTGCTTTCCTTTGGCAGTTGGTAGTGAAGTGGTTTCGAACGAAATTAGCAGCAGCACGGGAGAAGTGTGAGAGCAGGAGACCTGTACCTTTGACTGAATGAAAATGTTTTCCATCTCACGGATCCAAAGAAAACGTCACTATCATTTGCACGCTGCCAAAAGGGGAAAACAAATGTAAGGGAAGCGTACAAAGGAAGAATTTGCCCTGCCCCGGGTCATAACGGTCCGAACGGTTCCCTCCCGGGAAGAGAGCCGATGGATGAGGAGCTGAAGGGAAAGAGGGATCTCGGTCTGCGCTGTAAAGTTTCTTCGTTTTCCCCGAAACCGATACCCGAATCGTGCACTGCGAGATTTTGGGCGGAAGTTTTTTCGGCGCAACAAAAATGAAAGAAAAAACCAAACTGAAAAAAGTTTTGCTCCGGCACAAATCTTGATTACACTTGGATTAGGCCCATTATTTCCGTGCCAATAAATTCCTGCTCCAAGGGTGGATCTCCTGTCCCGGAAATGATGACGTCTCGCAATCCCCCTCCCTTTGGCGGAGGGTTACGGACGGAAGGGGGAGAGGTGTGAAAGGAAGATGTTCGTCTCCATCAGTGCAATCAACGCGACGAGTTTTGTATCGGATGGCCAATAGCAAATAGCGGTAAGAATCGTAGGAAGGAGGAGGAGGAGGAGAATGGAATAAATGCATTTTCCGGGAAGGGGCTGGAATCGATTCCCGAACCTTGTGTTGAAATTGCCGGAGTTTTTTTCTTCTTAGTTCCCTTCCGTTGGTGTGGTGTGAAGACACGATGTTCGATTACCGTGCTTTGGTCGAACGGAGGAAATCAATTTGGCCAAAGTTGACAAGATCCGAACGACGATGACAACGACGACGGTGACAACGAGGACACGACAACTTGCTTCCTTCCCTTGATTGTCCCCCTCGGAGTGGGTTAGAGGCGAAGCGTTATCTGTTATTGCAACGCTTTTGGCCATGAGCGACAGTTGGGGAAGTTTTCTTGTTGCTTTGGGCCACCATTAGCCTCTAAGACACCACTGGATCTTCTTTTGTAGACTGTTTTGTCTCATTGAACCTCTTTCGCTACTAAAATTAAAGATTGGGTTTGAATCAACCGCGATGGAAAGAAGGCTTGTAGAATGCTTCCCATTTGGTCCCTCACAAGGCGTAAGCTAGTGCCGCCTTACTGATCGTCTACTGAGCTTGAAGAAAACACGTCGAAGGGAGTGACATTGGTTTTGCAAACCTGACACAAAAGTGGCCAAACCGGAACCGATGCGAAGGATATTTTCGCAATCGATGAAACGGCCGAAAAGATTCAAGCCATCCACCGAATTATCAGTTTACCCAGAAAAAAACGGATGGTGACCATTCTATCCTTGCGTACACACATCTTTGACGATTCTACTCCGTTCCACACGAACTGCTTTGACCAATCTCGAATTTGGTGACTCGGAAACGGTCCCACGTGCAGGATAGGAATGATTTGGGTGGGGAAAAAGGAAACAAACAAAAACTGAAGCCCAAAAACCATCTCGAATTTGTTCCGCAAGAGCCCCCGAGCAGCTTTGGACAGTGCCAAGCCATGGCGTTGGCGTCGGTCCGTGCTGGCGGTGTGGTGAGTGGTGAGTTCTCGTTTTTACGGATTTTATTTCTATTTTATTTATTTATTATGCTTCTCGCTGCGCTTTGCCTTGGCGCTGCCGGGCGCTGTGTTTGCCGTGCGAAAAGAAAATTGAATAAAACATACCCTTCTCCTTCGCAGCGTGAAAGCCTCACGAAGAAAAGCCAATCCTCTAGAAGGACTGTGATCCGTAGACGCGCAGACGAAACACTTTATCTCGAACGGAGTGGACAGTCAACAACGGGAGAAGGAAAGTGGGGCTGGGGTAAAAATAGAAAACGCAAAAAAACAGCCAACGAACGACCAAGGAGGGAAAGCATTTTTGCTTTAACATTGGCGCAAGATGCAAGATGTTCGCTGAAAAGGAAAACCAACATCGCTGAAGGTCGTCTCGGAAGAGAAGCGAATTGAAGGAACTGCAATCAAAGCCACTGCGCTTTTCTTCACCTTCCATCAGGCAGGCGTCTATCTTACGACCAGAGCGGGAAAATTAATTTCCAACGACACACACACACACACACACACCACACACACACACACACACCACACACACACACACACACACACACCACACACACACACACACACACAACACCACACACACACACACACACACACACACACAACCACACACACACACACACACACACCACACACACACACACACACCACACACACACACACCACACACACACACACACACACACACACACACACACACACACACACACACACACACACACACACACACACACACACACACACACACACACACACACACACACACAAAGGAGATGCCGTGGACCCGAACGCTGCAGAGTTGGAGAGTTTAATTGAATCGGATCGAATTAAAATGCTCCGTTCAATTAGCAATACGAACGGCGCTGATGCCAATCGTGGCTGGGGGATTGCGCTGACTAGGTTGGACACAGTTCAGCAACGGTTTGAAATTGATGTGATTTGAATAAGGAGCGCGCGCAAGGATGCTCCATTTCCGCGTGGAATTAATGAGCTTGGGGCAAAGATTCGCTCGCCCATTTTTGTCAATCGATCCAAGAAGCGATCCACGTGTCTTGCTGTGCATACCAATCCCCAGCCATCCCCCCCCCCCTCCCACCCCGTCCGTAAGGTCGCTTTGTGTTCAGTACCAGACACAAACAGGGCAGCTTTACCTCCAAAGGAAAGCTCTTGGTGTGCCACATCCATCGTCGTCACTGGAACGTAATCCGCTTTTGCGCTTCCCTTTGTTTCTGGAGGCGCAGTCTGGACTGCCGTCGTTTGACCTTTACCTAGCGAGAGCAATCATGCTCTGACCGGTGTGTGTGTGTGTGTGTGTGTCCTGTATTTCTCTTTGATGTTTTAATGATCGTGCTCGGTCGGAACGACACAGTGACTTTGAAGTCGTCGAGGTTTACCATTGCGAATCGCATTTGACGAAAGCAGAAACACGATCGTTTGTTACTTACCGGTGAGCCAAAGTTGTGTCCGATTTCGTGGGCCAGCGTTACGTGCGATACGGCCGGCGGAACGTGTTTGCCATAGTTTAGCAGCGTGACGATGCCGGTGTTGAGCGATTTCAGCGAACCGCGATAGTGCTGCAAGGGAGAAAAGAGAGAAAAGAGGAAACGATATCGATAAAAAAGTGCTGCTGATAAGCGGCTGCTTGGCTGGTTGAAAAAAGTGACTACGGAGTGCTGTGAGACAAGAAAATTAATTAGTTGTTGGGACATAATGCGATGTTGTACATTTTGAGATGAACCTTATAAAAGTTTCTTTAAAAATTGGTGGACTTGTATACACCACTTACATATTTGCAAGCAATTCAGAGACACTTTGGCTGATCATGTCCCATTGGGAACTTTAAACATATTCATTAAAAAGAAGAAAACATTTCCCAGGATGGTCATAGCACTCCTTCTTCCCATATTAAGGTTGATGAGCATCCTGTGCATGCTGGATACAATGCACGAAGCTTTCCCATTTCCCGGAAAGCGTCCGTTGTAAGTTTTCGCGTGAAACGAGAACAGGGCATGAGAAGAAAACCTGAGCACAAGCAAACTCCTGTTTGTGATTCGCGGAAGGCAGTCGCGTGCCGGTGTGTATTAATGAGTATGTAAACATTTCTATTCACCGTGTGCATAATGTTATTTCACATCGAACTGATATTTCATTTCCATCCATTCGAAAGTGACTCGGAAAACCTTTTATATCTAAACCTCATTACTGTAATCACTCCAATAGAGAGAACTCATAGATCGCGCTGGAAACGGCAAGCAACGGTCCGAATGAACGGGTTCGTCGCCTTTAACAGTCTGGGCGCTGTGTGGCTCGCTTTGGAATCACAGCTTTGTTCACTCCCCTTATCTGTGATTGGTCTCTCAGCAACTCTCAGCAGAGCGCATTGCAGCGGGAAGAAAGAGAGAGCGCATATTGCAGAAGCGGCATCGTACGTGAGGATCGCCAATGAAACGCTCTCATCGCTCTCTTATCTTTTACTGTTTTCTCCACAGAGAGCTGATGCAAAATGCCAGCGCCCAAAGTGTTAATCATTAACGTACGAGATACTCGTAACGCTGGAGAGCACTGGCATAAAGCATCAGCGAAGCATAAACTTTAATTGCATTTTAATATTGCAATGTAATATTGCATCAGAAGCTGTTAACATGCGACCAATAGGTTTACGTCATAACTTCTTTTTAAATTCTTACAGTGGAACGCTCTTTATACGGCCTTACCGAGACTCGGGACCTCAACCGAATACTCGAATAACTCTTAAAATTGGTAAAATAGTTTGTTTTTGACTCATTGGTGTGTTTTTATTGAGTTCGTTATGTTTTGGAGTTATTCAATAAGTGTTTCGAAATACAGTCTGATCTCGAGACACGCGGTTTTTGCCTTCCCTAGGAATCCGCGTGATTTGATTATTCGGTAGTTTCTATTAAAGGGGGCCTTCACAATTCTAGTCAGTTTTTTGTATGGAGTTTGACAGTTGGAGGCTGAAATCATGTAAACACTCCATACAAAACCACACAAAAAACCAGCCTGCGATTTTCAGTCTAGAAAATTTTAGCCTAAAAGCTAGAATTACATTCGAGTACCTGCTCGAAAACACGGGTTTGTTTACATTCATCCCAAGGTGCATTAAAGAGACCAGGTGGTGAAATCTGGAATCAAAGTGTATGTAGTCCAGGTGGTCTCATAGCAATTTTTTATAACCAAATTT
This sequence comes from Anopheles merus, assembly GCF_017562075.2. Lineage (NCBI taxonomy): Eukaryota > Metazoa > Arthropoda > Insecta > Diptera > Culicidae > Anopheles > Anopheles merus. Next base: position 29,902,784 of record NC_054082.1, on the reverse strand, counting down.
TAATATCACTTTTTGACAGAACGAGTGAAAACTTTTGCTCCAACGAGCTTTCTGGAGGCTTAACGAATACTCAAAACAATCTTAAAATCATCATTGAGAAGTAGAAGCGATAAAAATCAGCCTTCTAAATTCATACACCTTGAGATAAGCCCACATGTATATTATAACAAATTAGATAGCTGCTTGAAAACTGCTATACAATGCAAACAGCTGACAGGCTGAAATTTCAGCCTACGAATTTCAAACTTAAACGGCCCCAAATTCAGTATTTTTATAAAGTGTATTTGTATTTGTGTGTCATTTATTACAAACGATTTGTGCAGAAAACTGTGTTATATCTGGCTCTTAAGCGGATTAAATGTTCTAGCATAAATAAATTTTACCCGGCATTGGACGATTCTTAAAACAAATTGTACTGATTTGCCATTTGATGTGCCGTGTAAGTCGAGAACCGCGTAACTCGGGAACAGACTGTACATGTTTTTTAATGAGCATATATAAAATTCGTCCTACTTTTCATTCGTGTTTGTCCGATGTACGGCGACCTCACTGTCGTGCAGCGTATCAAGCTGGCCAGGCTCCGGTGGGCTGGCCATGTTGTACGCATGGAAACGGACGACCCAGCCCGTAAAGTCTTTTTAGGCCGTCCACAAGGACAGAGGAGGCGTGGTAGGCCCAAACTGAGGTGGTAAGATGGCGTGGAAGCGTCCGCCATTAAGGCCGGGATAACGGACTGGCAGAAGAAGGCGCGAGACCGTGGGCGGTTTCGGACACTCCTGAGGCAGACAAAGACCGCAACGCTGTAGTAGCGCCAGATAAGTAAGTATGTATGTTTTGAACAGCACAGATAAAAAGACAGCCGAATAAAAAGTACCCATACAAACGGCGCTTTTTATAAACTCAAATCGATTTTTTCTACATTTATTTGTTGCAGTAACATTGTCGGACACGTAATTTTAACTTAATTAAAAAAAAATGGTTCAGTTAAGTTTCCATTTTTGAAAGCAAATATGTGCATAGTTTCAGAAATAAATTGTAAAATCCAGGAATGTTGCCATCGAACAAATGTTGCCGCAACATGCTCATAGACCCAGGCCTTGCTGTACTTGAACTAGTTGTCCCAATATCTCAATAGCTGTCACAATTTACTTACTAGATGCTGGATTTCAGTTTCCCGAAATAAAACAACCAACGCCAATCGAAGCTGCAACCGAACAGAAATGAACGCCAAATAAAAGTCCTACACCCTCCTGCCTTGGCGCCAAACACGCGCCACAGCGTACGCTTTGCTGCAGGCCGGCCACCGCGAGCCGCTGAGCACTTTAGTCAAATTACATACTCATCATCATCCATCATTCCACTTTTGGCCTAAGGAGGGAAGATTTTCACCGTGATCGCCATGGATGATGATAGATTTTCCGCTCACTCTTTCTACCCACACACACACACATATATTCGCACATTCGCTCTTCATTTGTAATCTTCAGGTTCTGCGGTGGTTTGTGAGGGTTGTATCTCATTTTCCACGAATGAAAAAAAAAAAACCAAATTCAGTGTCCAATTTCTCGCACTTTCTCGTTTGTGGCACACATTCTTTTTCCGTGTCGTTGTCTTGTGTGTGTGTGTGTGTGTGTGTGTGTGTGTGTGTGTGTGTGTGTGTGTGTGTGTGTGTGTGTGTGTGTGTGTGTGTGTGTGAGAGCGGGGTGGGGGCTATCGTGTGGCTAACGAGACAGCTTCATTTGGGCGTAATTGAATAGAAAAACTATCAGTCATCATCGCCGTTCGAGTTAGCTGGCCGTTTGCTTGCGGCGGTTTCCGGTGGCGCCTGCCTGGTCGTTTAGAAGGATGGGCAGGAAAACATGAAGCCTGTAACCGCACACCGCCACCAGCAGAAGCACACGCACACAAACATTCCATGGGAAGGAGCAGCGGAGCCACAACAACAATCCAATAAAACCAAACACTGGGGCGGCACGTGGTTTGTTGTTTCGAATCGAATCGAGACGATTGATTAAGTGCAGATAGAAACTTGTGGCTCGCACGGAGAGAGAGAGAGAGATTGTGCCAGAGCACAGAGGAACACAGCTTGAGAAGTGTTACGTTGCGGTTCCGCACTGTTTTGACAGCGATAACATTCCTTTCGAATTAGTGAAACCACTCGCTCGGGATCGGATTGGGCTGGAGCGGAGGAAATCGGATCGGGCGAACGCTCTCTGCGCCACTCTTCCGGGAAGGTGTGGTGTGTTGGTGTTTGGAATTTAATCAATGTTCGCCCACGGGGAAATCGATCGCGCGAGATGGATTACAGCAGCGACTGGGATGAAATTACAACCTTTTTGGTGTTGGTGAGTTGCTGCTTTAACTATGGCATGATGATTAGATTTGACAGTTTTTTTTTCTACCATTCAACAATGAAAGCTAACATTGTTTCTTTATAAAACTAACATTTATTGTCTTTATTCCTAATAAGTGATTTTTGGTTATAAATATGTTTTCTTTAAATTGAAAATAACTGCGTTTAAGGGCATACTTTTAAAGAACGATTGTGTTTCTCAACGTAAACCAAACAAAATGAACCAGTTGATTAGACAATCAGAGCACAGAAACGTAAAAAAATGACAAACGATTAATCGTTTGCAGTCGTGAATAAGAATCCCTAATCGCTTCACCACAATCACAGGCGATAATCCCTTCTGTTGGAAGTGTGAGTAAGCATAAAAACACCTTCCCATTTACCGTGCGGCTGGCTACCTTTGATGCTCTAATCGGCGATGGAAGGAATCGCTTCATTCCCCGTGAATGAAAAGGCAACAAAGTCCAGTGCCAAAACATGGTCGTACAACAAAAAAAAAAGAATAATCGCCAGCCTAACTAGGCTCCCTTTGCGTAATTAAAATTCCCTTTCCCCATTCTAAGTTCCCTTTCCTCCAATATTCACCTGACAGCACCGACACCGGTCCGGGAGTCCCAGTTCATCATTAATTGTGCAGACTCAACGCGAGGCTACACACCAAGCTTTAGCTTCTACGGGATGTGCACGGAACATGAATATCGCTTGCTTTTACCAACCATCATTTAAGAAAAAGAGGCACAAATGCAAAACGCGAATAAAAAAAACACACATCTCATCCTTACGCCGGTCGCTCGACACGGTCTGCATCTAATTAAAGCCCTGCCACCCTCGCCCAAACGCCTACAAAAAAACCCGTTTTGATGAAAAAATGGTAAAGGGGAAATCAGTTAAACGAGAAAAAGCAAGAGATAAGATTATTGGGTCCCAGCAACCGGAACCGGGCTCATTAAACCCCGAATTCAACACACGCGGCCACACGCCGGAGTCTCCGCCGGGTCACCGCGCATTGGATTCGCCTTGCACGGATTTTCCCCGGCGTGACCTCTTTTCGTGAAAACGGTTTCCGAAATGATGCTTGAGCATAAATGAAAACAAAAGCCAAGGGATCAGAGATAATTCGTATCTCTCTCGGTTATCAGCAACACCATGTACAGGGAGAGGGGGCTACAAGGACAGGTCGTGGGAAAAAGGAAAAGCCAACCGATTATAAGGATGGCCGATCATTGCTTAAAAACACATAGTTCCTATATTGCATTTTTCACAGCGTAATAGAAAGTGACTAAAGTGAAAAAGCGATTTTCATAATAAATAATCAAAAATAAATAAATAAATAAATAAATAAATAAATAAATAAATAAATAAATAAATAAATAAATAAATAAATAAATAAATGGACAGGTAAATAAATAAATAAATAAATAATCCTTATCCTCGTTTTTGTTTTACTCTTCTTATACGTAGTTTATGATAAATTTGTCCTTCCATCATTGTGAATTTTTTTATGAATTTATGTCTTTCTTATGTTCTGAATTGCATTTCCAGCTTCTGTAGTTTCTTATTTTAATTGTCACCGATCTGCGAGAACTATTCCTTTTTATCTATTTCTATTGTTGGTGTATTTATCGTTTTAAAACATACTGTTTTAGAGTGCTTGGATACATAGGGTTTAACTGTTTTTTTCAATAATCTAGTTTTTTTTACAATAATATAAAATAAATGCTAGAAACATTAATCACATTGCATACCTTCGGACCAACCTCGTAACATCTGACCCCTTAAATTTGCCAACATATTTACCAGTGCCCGAAAATCCAAGTTTCCTTTTAAGCTTTTATTCATTAAAACGGTTTCCTCCCGTCACCGGAAGCGGGTGCGGGGTGGGCGGGATCCCATAAATAAATGGTACACGCACTCCCGCCGGCCAAAAAACTGGGAAAGATTTCATATTGCATCACGCGTTTCCACCGCGCCGGGAGGTGGTTATTTTTCTTAATTTGTTTGATTTCTGCACCGTTCGTTTATTTTTAATTAGACCCTCACAGCACCGCCCCACCACGCCCCAGCCCACGGGCAGGAGCTCGGAAGGTTCGGTTTTTCTTTCGCCGAAACGTGACCATAAGCGCCAACGCGCCCAACAAACCTTGCCCTGCGCGCAACCTTCGGCCGGGCGCAAATCATTTGGCCAACCGAACGGCACCCGGTCGCTTCGTTTGCCCAGCTGTTTTCGCCTCGCACCAATGCACTCCAACCGGTGGCCGGGCGCTTTTCTTGTTGCGAGGTTTCTTATTGTTTGGAACGGAGGCAGGCGGGTTTTTTAAAATAAATAAGCACCTCGCCAAGCGGGGTTCAATTCGCACAACTTTTGCCGGCGCACCGGAGGTTCTCCACCGCGGGTGGCCATTTCGGTTTGTAAGTTCACGCCGGCCACGGTTGCCACTGCCGCTCCTGCTGCGAAACCATGGGACGCGTATAATTCAATTATCCACTAAATGGAGCTTTGAGGCGTGCAGTGACGGACGCTCTTGGCATCATTTGTAATCGAATTTCGTTGCTATGCGCAGTGTGGCGGCACACAAATAAAAATGAAACCTGTTTGCTACCATCCCGCCCGTGTGATGTTTGAGCGAGGCAGGGCGTGGTGGTGATGGGTGGCCCCAAGGTCTCCTCCCTTCCGTCCGCCGTAGGCAGCGGGAAAGCTAGATGGAGTAGCATTTTTCTTTTATCTGCTGCCGGAAAACTTCTTTGCGGTTTTCCGTGAACGCTTTTGTGCTGTGGGTACAATCGAATGAAGTGAAAACAAATTGCCATAAATCATCCGTTGCTGGAGATGGGAATAGGAGTAGAAATAATGGTATGCAAAGTTTAGACTGGCAAAGGAAGTGTGACTTTGTGCAGAGAGAAGTAAGCGATTGTTGTCACTTTTTTGAAATTAGTCTCTAAGACTAGCGGTCGTTTAATACAAAGGCTCAGGGAAGCGACAGTCAATGTACGTGCACTTTAAACAATATCGAAAATATGTAGCAAACATCGGCGTGTTTCACGCAACATACATTTCTGATACACCTCTGTAACTGATACAATGATAGACACGTAAGCTGCATTAACCGTGCAGCGAGTATACAACGTCCTTTACGCCTCATGAAGTTTGCCCTTTTGTGGGATGTATTGTCCGGGATTGCGTAAAAACCAGCTGGAAAACTGGAAAATTGCTGCTTATTTATAATGCACAAACCCGCCGGTAGCGTCCGCTCAACGTTGCGAGGGTATCAATGTTTGTGCGAATTATGAATTCCGCTTCACTTACACGAGCTGCTCGAGCCTTCCCATGATCGGTGTAACGAGCCGGTGGGGTAGAATTATTCATAACTCATAAAGTACACATAAAAACAGCGCCCGGAAGAGAGGAAGGCAGCGCGCGTTCTGCGTTGCGAACGGTGTGAGATGCTTTAAAACGCTGTAAACAATAATTAAAGCTGAAGGTGCGTTAACAAAGCAACTCAAAATACAGCATGGGCCATCCTGTTGATGGGTTGAGAAGTTGTAGAAAAAAAGCTTACGCATACAGAAAGCATACAGAACGCATTTTGTGCGTTTCTCCAAGAGATCAACATGAAGCGTTTTGATGTACGTTAAATTTATCGTTCACCTTTGAAAGCAAAATATCAAACAAACTTGGTGCCTGGGTTATCAGTCTTGCAAGTCAATCTATCATCGGGAAGAATTCGCATCGGTAGACGAAGAAAGCATTTCGAGAGCGATGATGAATAACGCACTTTATATTGTGTGTGTTGGTGTAAACACGTGTTCTTCTAAACCAACTCATTTGTTCGGCGGGCCCCTTGTTAACTCGAACAGTCTATAGCGTGTCGTAATATCCATCTCAAATATCAATGTTAAAAATGTACCAATTCAATTATGGACTTGATTAATTACAACTTCATAGCATCGCGGGCCTCTTGCAGAACCCTCAGGGGCCGTATACGATTTGCTTCACTTTCACGTTAAACGGACACGTTTCCAGGACCATGCATAAAAGGTAGTTGTTGTTCAGAATACAGAATGCTTTAGGCTCACTTGGTACGAAGTACCTTGCATCTTGAACGATGAAGAGGGCCTTGGATTCTTATGAACCGCATATTGGACATTACATGGCCCGTAACATTCGACAGAAGGAGGATGGGTGAGATTTTAACGTTTCGCTAGAAGCGTCATCGCACCAGTTGCTAGAATCTTTACCCGCCTGTTGAAATACAAATAAAAACACCTTTTTCTCCTCCGGGAAAACAGAATTAAAGTTAATAAACACACACACACACACACACACACACAAACACACACACACACATACGCATTGGCACAAGCAACAAACAAAACAAAACGAAAGAAAAATCCAAGCGCACAGGCTTTGTTGCAAAGATTCCTTTCAGTTTATCTCTGCCCCCCTTTCGGCAACAACGCTCAAACACTCGAACGTTTTGCTTTTGTTCCCTCGCTTCGCAACACGCAACACTGTTGGCATACCATTTGCTCTTGCTCGCAACCACACAAGTGTCACACGCTGTGAAGAGCCTTCAGATTCGGTGGCAGGTGGTACCGCTTCTTGGACACTTCTCGCGTAACGTGCAATCCCCTCTGCCCAACTGACTGCTGGCTCTTTATCCTTTCCGCCACCTTCGGGAGAAGGGTCCAAGCAGGCACAGCCATTGCTTCGTACAAATAGTACGTACAATTACACAAAGGCAGGCGCCAGTTCGGGAAAGAAGCGCGGGCGAAGGAAGCTTTTGTCAAACATTTGTTCCACACTTTGCTGTTAATTGTTTTTGTTTGCATCAATGTCGAGGTGTGTGTGTGTGTCGTACGTGCATACACCCTCCCTACCTTACACTGGCTGCATACGTTCGTGCCCTTCGGGTGGAGCAGGCTGCCGAACGTTCCAAACGTGCCGCGCGTGTGAAGGAAAGCAAAATTGTTCATGCCACCGGTTGTTTGTAGCGGATGAATCCGCGGGCAGTGTAGGGGTAGGATGACCTAGGACAAAACGTTCCACGTCGGACGCGTTAACCCACTGCCACACTGGCCGGGTTGCGAGAAGAAAAGACGAGAAGCGTCGTTTGTTAGCTGAAGAGGAGGTGCCTTCCGCAGCACCGTGCTATATCCGCAAGCGTAAAAGATATAACCTTACGCTGCTGCGGCAGGAAGGAAATCCGCATAATGTCATGAAAGTCACACCGCTGCCACACACGACCGTGCGAGCGCGTATATATTGTGGCGAGCAAGAAAAAGAAAACGAGCGATTTAGCGCAAGAAAGCAACGGCAACGTGTCACTTTTTCGTGGAGAGTTTTTCTTATGCGTGTAAAGTAAAGAGGGTCAATGAAAAGACGAACGAACCACATGGCAATGCTGCAGGCATGGACAAAGAAGTTGTTTGTTGAGACAGGCGTGTAGTGCTTCTTTTTGTTTTTAACACACCCATGTAAATGTAAGCTTTTACTGTCTTATCTTTTTCCACTTCAAATATCGATCGTGAGCTTGTTTGCAAAATGCTTATAAACGTGAGAAGGGAAGTGAAAAAAGACGAAGAGCTAGCGCTGCGGAAGAGTTTCCTTTGTCCATCCTTTGCTTCTTTCATTGATATCCGTGCCTTGCAAATCGCAAAGCGATTTCCGACATTCGTACCGGGACCTCTCCGGTACAGAAAAACGGGGAAAAGTCATTCCCTCCAGCAAACAAATTGTGTGAAAAATGGAACAACCAACCGCTCAGCAGACATCGAACGGTTTAGAGGTCGTAAATATTTGATCATTTCACACCGGCATATCGATTTGTTCGTTCGTCAGCAACATTGCTGTGTTCCCCTTTGCCAAAGAATATGATTTCGCAGACAGGGCAGGTGGCCACTTGCAGGCAGCTGTGCAGAGCGCGCGCCCTGAAAAGTGCAATGAAATCAGTCCTCTTGACCATTTCGGTCCTGCCTGTACCGACACGCAATTACGGGCTTTGTGAGATTGCGGAAAGCTTTTAAAGATGCTTTTAAAGACCCCCAGCACAGCATGGGAAGCGACTTTCGTCCTGGTGCGACTTTAAACATTTCACTCAAGAAGTGAGCACGCGTCCCGTGCGTCCCGTTCGTTGAACGGATGGCTCCCAGCGTGGGGTTACATTCCATTTCGAGCGTGCGGCAGCCGTTGGCAACGCACCAGGGGTAGGCATGCTACCATTAATCAACAAACCACGGACCACGGACCGTTTCCCCCTCGCGGCATCCCAGGGGACGAATTCCGTAATGGAGAAAAAGCGAGAAAGTTTTCATTTCAATTTATGTGATTCTTGCCGATCTCCCTTCCCAGCTGGTTGGCACATGCCCCATACACACACTCTCTCTCTCTCTCTAGGGAGTCCTTCGCCCAGGTGGTGGTGGTGCTTCTTTCCAATTTCCTCTATTCTACTCTCACGATCATCACGTTCACTGTGTGCAAAACAAAACAAAGCAAAAAAAGAATTCGCATCCACCTTCTTGATACTTTTCGGTTCGAAATGGGTCCCGCACCAAACTGGATCGAATAGAGCTGTCAAGCTTTGGTGGAAGCAAATAAAAAGCTTCCCGAACGAAAAGCAAAAAGCAAAAAAACAAAAGTCAACTCACTCTCGCACAATGTCAAGGATTTGTCAGTTTTCGAGGGATGCGAGACAAATACGGTACGGAAAAAAAAATTCGCCACCAAACTCGAAATGGACACGCACAGTCACGCAACGCATGTCCCGGGCGTTTGGGCACATTCCAGAGCACATTTGCTCGGCTCAAAACTGAAAGCAAAAGCCAATCGATCGACCCATTCCTCCCGTGCGCTCTTTACCACCGGTGTGGTACGGTGGGGGGGTATGGCAGGACCGCTATCAGCTGAACCCTTCACTCACGCTGTCCTTCACTTTTGACACGCAGGAAACAAACGAGATTATTTTCCTTCGTGCATTCGATTACAATAGCAGATTGTGTGAGTGAGCGTATGGAATCGTACTACATATATCGTCCCCTGTGACAGCGCCCTTTGGAGCACAGAAAGAAAGAAAAGTGCCGAGAAGCCAAAGCAAGTTCCAGCAAGCAGCCTGATTTGATTTAGTTATAAAATATTACTAATACTGTCATCTTTACAGCTACCTTGCGTTTACCGTCTACCTTCTCAATGTCAATGTTAGGCACCTTTCACCCGTTCGTACGTCAAAATATGATTAGCAATCACGCTCGTGCACACCCTTCGCTTCAAACTGCCCGGTTTTAACGGAGCACATATTAATGTTAATAAAATCCACAACATTTCCCACTCGCTTCCGGAGGCTGTGCAAGGGTTTTGGGGGAAGCTAATCGAGCTGATTTTGCTTGTTTCCTCCCGCCCGAGACAGGGAAGCAAGGATTTGTGGACGCACCGTTTCTTGCCGTGGGAAAACATTTTGCACACTCATGTCATTTGTCATAAAGCGCGCGTTCGTCAGTTGGGAACGCGGTGCTAATCTGCCGATAGAAGCTACGTTGGCACGGGTTTGGCAAGTGAAGAGCTGTAATGTAATAACATAAAAGCATGCGTGCTTGGTGCGGGTGTGTGTGTTGTAAGGGGTTAAGTTTACTTTGCAAAACGATTTGTTTGTCCTGTTATAAGGTGGCAGCGGCAAAAATGCAAGGTGTCGAAAAATCTTGCAAATCATTTCGAAGCTCTCCAACCGTATTGCTCCAAGTGCCACCCGCCGAATAATACTCATTACGTTTTACAATACTCGTTAGAATGCAAAGGAAATTGGTTAGGTTTGTTCATGTTCTTCGTAATGATCATTAGCGAAATATGCAGTTTAATTAACTTTATAAGGATGTCTAATATCTACAGACGACAACAATTCCGATAAGGATACAATTAGCACGAAAGGCTTTTGAAGTCCGCAGCATTTCTATTATAAACCATTCAACTAATACGGAATAACGTTCATTTTATTAAGATTAAAATTATTATATTGTACCATATTAGCCTCTTGGATCGTTCCTTCCGAATAACACAAAAAAATATTATCCTACTTGATCATAATTATTTTACTTGTACCCAACACTAAAACAACGCTTCGAATGCATAAATTCATCATTTTCTTTCTAGACAAAGAAGTACGTCCCTCCCCAAGCTCTCAAATCAACAGAACCGAGCAGGTATTTCAATTTGTTAGAAGTACTTTGTAAAGTGATCCCAATATTAAGCCGAAGTTTGGAAAAGAATTTTTAATCTTACTTTGCATCTCCTCACTCAGCCCACATTCCCTCAGCACGCGGCGTAAAGAGGCAGCTGCAATTTAATTCTTATCATCAGTTAGCAAAGAAAACAGCAAGTTCAGCAGTACTCGCGCGTCATGTACAGCATGTGGATGTGCTGTTGCGTTTCGCGTACCTTCATCAAAAAGAAAAAAAAAACAATTCTCACACATTCCTTCCGTTATCTTTGAAACCGCCCGAAGATATAATGGTAACATCCCGCTCGGCAACACAATGCGGTTGGCCGGTGGTGACGGGTTTTAGCAATCACCTAAACTAACCGACGGATGGGACGATTTTTAAAGTCTCCCGCTTACACCCACGGTCAGCAAGCAGCATCACGTTCGGTATGGAGAGGATACTCAGCAGCCGAGGCATCGGAGCGGTAGCAGCAGCATAAAACGTTCTGTCTATTTTGTTGCAATTTTTATCTCCATCCGCTTCACGGCGGCAGCGCAGCAGCGCTCGATAGATACATCCTGTCGGTATTTTATTATTATTTTTCTGTCCCCTTGTAGCCCTCCCCCTCCCCCCCTCGCCCCCCCCATTACCAACATGCTGCTTTACGTATCTTTACTCGTGGGGTGAATCAAGCTTCCGGCGGATGTGATGTGCATTTTAATAAATAAATACACTCTTCCGTAGCCGTTGTTGCCCGTTTCGGTGTACCGGCCGTTGCTTCGGGTAATACCTGGTTTTACACCTGCCCTTAACCCAACACCCTCTTTCCCCCAAACTTCTCCACGCTCATCCCCTGCTCTGTTCGACGGTGCAATGGTGCACAAAACTTTTCTCGTCCTGAAAAAGAACATTTTTTGAAAAAGTATATTTCTGTTAAGAGAGAGAGAGAGAAATAGAGTGACGTTAGCTTTCGAATTACGGTTCACACTCTAACAGCAAAACAGGGAAGTGGAGGTTCTCCTTTCTTTTTTTTTTTTTTTTGGTGCAACTATGGCATACACTTTTTACGATCCGAGCGCTACCAACCGCCGGCCTTTAACGAGTGCAGCGGGCAGGCAGACTGTTGGTTGTTGTCTAGACTTTGAATGGAAATGATTTTTTTCCCACCCGGGCGTTGATGTGTTGTTGATTGTGTTGGGCCACAGAGCTTGTGCGCCGAGCGGAAAGCAGCATCCATGCTATTCCGCCCAATTTCATGCAGGAAAAGTATGAACACCATCGTGGCGGACATTCTTCCACACTGGGCATGTGCTGAGATAGAGACAGGCACTCATAAAAACCACCGTGGACATACCGGTGTTAAACTATATTATTTTTTTGTTTTTTCTTTCAGCTTTATAACAGCATTGGCAATAGAGTGTTAAAATAGTGTCGAAAGTTTTGCGCAAAGTGAGAGCAATTTTGGCCCTGCCTTTTTTCGCCGATATCGAAGTAAAGGCTACACAAAAAGGCTTTTAGTAGGTTTAAATGGACGGCTGAAAATTTGATTGCAGTTCGTTTTAGATGCACATTTCATATCTATTCCAGGTCTAGTCGTCAAAAGGCCCATCGCATGACCGTGTAGGTTGTTACGCCAAAAAAAAGACCAGATTCCGGTTTACATGTTACAATTAATGTTAGTGCAATCAGTTCAATTTCAATATGCCAAGGTACCTCAATTGATCAAATCGTGACAGTATATGGCATGAAAATGATGATTTATTGATTCAATGAAGTAAAATGAAATCCAATACATTTTCAAATGGTTCTCAAATGAATCCCAATATTTTCCTAACTTGCTGTGTGAATTTGCATATTCGGTCATTAAAAATCGACCACGAAGGTATATGGCAGTAAATACCAATTAAGATAATAAAAAAACTACTTCCACTAAGCTCTGTCGAAAAAAAACCCGTCCCTGCCAGGTGACCAACCAGTGCATTGACGCGCACACAGAAATAACCATTTGCTAATTGGCCCCCAGTCCAACGGTGACGCGGTACGGTGCTCGTCTTTTCCACATACACACACACAGCTTTGGGAATATACTTTTCCCCCGATTACCCTCTGCACCCATGCCACAGCAGATACATTCCAATTCAAGGGGAGGGAAAAAGTTTCACACCCTGCCAGGAATCCTTTTGGTGCGGGAGTTTTAGGAAAATGTTTGTAGTTTGTTTTTTCGGCTACAACGGCCGATACTGACCGGCCCCGGAGGAGGTTGAGAAGATGGTTGCGGTTGCAACTTTTACAATTAGTACATTTTTCTCAATCATCCTCGGGTCTGGTGTACGTGACCCTTGTTATTCCCACCAGGGCACACGGTACGCACACCCGGCAGCCCACGGTGAGAAGGGTGCGAAAAGTTAACCTCCCTGTAGGTTCAAATCGACACATTCAACCCAACCACTGCTAGCCGATAATGTGTGATCCGAGCGTGAGGTGGTAGGGTGGCTTTTGTGAGCACACCACAGCCTCGTAGCGATGAAATTGTGCTTTTCTGTTGTTGGGTTTGCGTTGCTTACGGCAAGCGTAAATCAAACACCAACGACGTATGATGGGTGACCAGGCGCCTCCATCTAGCGCACCAGTTTGGTAGGGTCAGGACAGCGTCTACGTCCTGCTGACCACCGGGGTACAACACGCTGGCGCAGCAACGGGAACGGGCAGAGAATTTAAGCCGAACATTCGGGGCAGCCCACCCCGCTATCCCATGGAGCTATCATAACTAACCGCCTCTGGAGGGTAGTAAATTATCATTTCTGTCCATAAAAGTTGTATGGATGACTCTATTCGGCATTCGTGGCGTTTCGTTCTTCTTCACGTTCGCTTTGATTGTGAGCAGGACCTCCGACAGGCCGAATGGCTGCATTCTTTGCTATACACATAGTGCCATCTCTGCCACCGGCACTACCGCCACTACCACACGTCGTGCCCACGACGACTCTGTTGGTCAGCAACTGTTGCGATGGCTTTGAGAGGCGGTGCGGCAGGAGTTTGCCCGCGTCGTTACGATGAAGCATTTAGGTGGGATTTTATTTTTTCTTTGTCAGTACCATCCTTGGCTGCCGCCCGGATAAGGACAAAAGCGTACGAAAGTGGTGTTATTGCGCTCATTCTACCATCAAATGCACTCACACACACACAGCGCTCCGTACACACGAGCAGGAGGGTTGGTTTTCGATTCCGACCAGGCTAAAGGTGGCCATAAATTTAGTTGTGCCACACAATTCGCCCGAAATGGCGGTACGAAGCCGGCACACGACGGCCGCACCGTCGTGCTTTCCTGCTCTGAATGGCCAATCTGTGCGGCACAATCGCCACACGTTGGCGTTGACGACCGACTCGGGCTCATCTTACTCTGGGGCCAGCAGTCAGCTGCAGAGGGAAGCAAAGACGCACAAATTCTGCCGTCCGTCTTCGGCAAGGAATCTTCTTGCCCCCCCCCTCCCCCCTACCGCAAAAAAAAAACACGCTGACGACAATGGTGGCTCGTTTTCCTGCAAAAGTCAGCCACTTTTCCATTCACATTTCCCATTGAAGTGAACATAAAGCTTGGAACTGATTTCGGGCAGCGTCTTCGGCTGCCAAGCATTTACGCACAAACAGGGGTGCACAGATGGGTGTGGCCGTAGGTAGCAGTAATTCAGTCAGCTGCGCAAGGGAGGGGATGCGAAAAATGTCCGCGTGCCAAATAAATCACTATCGATCCAAGAGACAACAGCAGAAAGAGAGGGAGAGAGCGAGAGAAGGAAAAAGGAAAAGGAAAGGGAAAAAGAGATACTAAGAAAAACGTGCCGAAAAGCGTTCCCACTTCCTTACGATCACGCCCCGACCTTGCACTTAGAATGACGGATAATGTGGTGAAGGAAATGCCAATAAATTGACGATATATTTTTTTCTGCGAGGGATTTTTGACGTCACTCTTAGTGGAAATTGATGACGCCGCTGACGATGACGAACGGGCCCGCGCAAACCGGAATGTTTTTTTTATAGCCTTCTGAGGAGCATCTCGTGTACAGATGGTTAAGCTTCTTTTAATTTGCTGTGTATGCCTCTTTTTCGTGTCTGTTTTGCTGTTTTATTGTGCCTGCATGTTTGCAGATAAGAAGGAAGGCATACTAAAGTTAACTTTTTTGTAGCATTGCAGGTACTTCATCTCAAGGTGCTAGAAAAGATATTCTTTTACCATTATTTAGCAATATCACATAATGCTGCCATACAATAGCACAAAGTTAGTTAGTTGAAAGCTCTGTGAAACAACTAAGCATGGTTTTCTTGCTTGCACATAGCGTTTATCATCTATAGCAACAACAGCGGGACACTAGTACTTTTGCTATAAAACTAATTTCGTTCGTGCTATCCACAATCCATCACAGCTAATCATCAATTTCATCTTTTAGCGTAAAATGTGCAGCATCCGTTGGCCAAAAGGAAAACATACCAAAAAAAGCAAATCTCTCACAGATCACCAACCGAGCCACTCCCGTGTCGTCTCGCAGCGGTGTCCTCCCAATTTCCTCGCGCTCTGGGCGTACTACAGATACAATCAGCTAAAGTTTAGTCGCTTTGAGATTGGATTAAAATTCAATTCTTTCGACCATCGTCTTGGGAGCTACACGACCAGCAGACCCCGAACCACACCGTCCCAGCGGAATGTGCTGAATGGGGAGGAGGATGCGGTGGTGATCTAGCCTTCCTGCTTTTTTTTACCATCTTCCCCCATTCCCTCCTCGGTTTTGGCACACAGCACAATACGTTTCTGTAAGCGGTGCTGTCTGTGTGTATGTCAACCGGACCCTTACTGCTGACACACCGTAATTGAGACGGAAATTGCATTTCCTACCCTTGGACGACCAAGTGCGACAAAATGGGCATCCGAGCAGAGGACTTGGGAACAATGGTAAAAGCAGCAGTAGTGGTAGCAGTAGTAGTAGTAGTGGTAGTAGTTTGTTTTGTTGCTTTGTGTGGTTCTATGCGCGGCACAGGGAGATACGTTCAACCGGAGGCCATTCGATGTACAACCGGAGGGACATGGCCGTGTGCTGAGCTGTTCGGATTTGTGGCTCCCTTTTTGTCGCTTTATTACACTGCTCTCAGCACGGATGGATGAGGGCAAGACAATTCTGGCCATTTCGGTGCACGTTGGAAATCGATGTGGCCTGCTCTATTGCCATCCCTTCCGAATGGGACATAAAAGAAACTCTCTTTGAGAGGGGCGGAGTGGGAAAAGGGGACGGAACAGATTGTGTGTCGTCGTGTTTTTTTGCTGCTGCTTTATTTTGCCTGTCTCAAGGAAGCTATCCTTTACTTCGGGTTTCATCAGGCCGGTGTCAACGGTGTCACAACTTCTTCAGCTCCATCCCTAGTCGTCCGCTATAACAATGTTACCTTTCGCTGTGTGTCGACTGCAGCAAAACAGCGGCAACACTGGCGCGTAGTTACGTTGTTCAAAATATTTGACTCTTCCCTTTTTTGGGGTCAGCAGACCGTGAAGCGCAATTTAAATCGTAACGGCGGCATGCTGGAGATAAATGAGAAAACCAAGCCCACCTTGCCCTTTTACCTTCCCCGGTGTACGCACTGTTTCTGTGCTGTATCAGCCAACAGATGAAGAAACAAGGGGTGCAATGTTGCTGCGAATTTGGTGGCTTTGTGAAATGGTAGAATGTACAAATATTACAAACCTCTCCAAAGGTACGATAAATTCTACTTTCTACCCCACCCAAACACGGTGACAACTGACCGTACGCTTGTCTGTCCGGACAACGGCAACGACGCACAAATTGGCACTTTGTAATAAGCGCGGGACGGAGCCCAGTACCTCCGCTACCCCTTGGCACGTTCGGGCAGGCCAAATATTTTATCTGCTTACCTTTCTACACGAGCACAATGGCACGGCGGAATGATCTATCCTCGTCAGAAACCGCAAGGATGTTTGTCATTGTGATTGTAGCGGTGGAGAAAAGATTGTGCGTATCTCGTTTTTTTATTTGTTCTTCACTCACGACCTAAGGTGGAAGGAAAAATAATGTCCCAAAAGCAATATGCACGTTGTTGTAAGCTGTATAATTCTCGGCAACGCATAAAGCTAGCCAAAAAACGCACACAAACACAAACCACTGGAAAGGACGGCAACGAATGGTCGTTGGATGGAACAGTGGATGGAGAAAGCAAAGTTCACAAATGCGCTCATCCACCACCAGAGTGCCCGAGCCAGAACAGGGCAGGTTTTTATGACCTGTCATCTGTTTCAAATATCAGGCCAGCCGAGGGGAACCGAATAATTCTTTAGCCAAGAAAACTTTCGCCCCATTGCCCAAGCAACGCGTTAAGAGCGAGCGTAAAACAACGACATAAACCACTACAGCTCGATGGTTCGGCTTTTGTTCGCGCGTTTCTGTCTGTCCCAATACACACAGCCAACACAGAAGGTAGTTACAAACACGTGGTTCCGCTACTTCGCTGCTCTAACATCCACAATGGTGGAGCTAATGAGTCGAAATGGGGCCAGCTAGAAGAATAAAAAAAAACCCAAACCATGATCAACAGTTGTGTACGAGCGTGTTCTCTTCAGAGTATTTCCAAAGGCTCTAGCCCAATGCCTGTTAGCCCTTCCCAGACGCTCTTTTATTATTCGAAATCCGCTTTGAATATACATACGCCACCCGACTGAAAGAAGGATTGTTCAAGCGCACGCGAACAGCCAATCGTCACCATCGTTCAAAGCAATCTAGTTCCCTCCCTGCCAGACGGCAGTAGTAAAATAATGTTTCGCCTAAAAGCAGAATAGGGAGAACAAGATAAAATAAAAAAATCCAAAACAACTCCCCAACACCTTTACTATTATAGTGAGAACAAAAGAGAGAGAGAGGAAGAGAGAACGAGAGAGAGAGAGAAAAGGAAAAGCAATAGAAGAACAGCTTGCACTCAACAACTGTTGGATATAATGGTCCCACCAGAGGTACCATTTCCACTTGCACTCCATTGCACTGGCACAAAGTTAGTGTCTGCGATGTTGTTCGCTCGGCTTCCGAACGAAAATGCACCGACAGTGCAGTGTTTGAGTGAGTGTGTGCCGCTGCTATTGCTCGTTGCTCCTTGGCGTCATTGCTTGAGGCGAGAGTGGCGTGAGAGGCGAACTATCTGCTGACAGCGCGCACGCTAACAATGCGACGCCGTGCCCACCCAGACTGTCGATGTGTCATTCATTTCCAACTGCATAACGCTAGCAGCTTGCTCCAAAGCGCGAGGCACCGACTGATGCCATACTGGTATGAATCTCCTAACTCCGATGTGTTTCCCGTTTCACCGGGAACGGCTCAACTACTTTCGAATAGCGAGATACTATGACCACTTCAGCCGAAAGCCATAGAACCGTTCCTGCCACAGAGCGTGGTACCATATTTGTTCGCGCGGTGCACATGATGATGTTGGCTTTCTGTATTTTAGCAAAAAAAAAATGTGTCCTTATTTAACGGTTTGAAAACTGTTCGAGAGCATGAGATGCGGCGTTTCGGGTTCGGAATGAAGCGCAAGCATTCGTATCATAGCGCATGCAGAGGAAGAATCATGACTATCGCTACAGCGCCAAGTGTTCATGGTTTTCTTTTCTTCTTTTACTAACCCACAAGAGCTTTTGATTTCGATTGCGCGAATGGCGCGATTTTCAATGAATGCATACGTACTTCATCTTGGTGCTTCTTCGGAGGCTGCAGCTAGATCTGGTTAATTGAAAACGGAAAATCACGTCATGTGCTAAGGTTCGTTTGTCGAGTAGGTACCAAGGGAAACTTTCTCGCAAGGTTCCACCAGCAACACAGGAGCGTAATGTGTGGCATTATTTGTTCTTCGAGAGCATCCAGGAACCTTGAGCGAGGGCTAATCTATGCCTTCCATTCCATTCAAATAAAACTACGCTGGCGTTCGGTAATCCTTCCCCCCGGCGCACTCACGCTGCTCTGCTACGATCAATCGCTTACAAATCCATCTTTCCGGGGCAAGACGGTTGGTGATAGCGTTTCGGTTTAGCTTCCCCCCCAATAAAACGCTTACGATATTCTGACTGTCGACAAATAATCCATATGCTTTCAGAAGCTCTTTCCTTCCCTAACCGCCCCCATTTTCCGGCCACAAGTCCGTACAACATCAGGTTTACTGCTATTGACTCGATGAAGTCTTTCCCGCGCAAAGCAATAAAATTCGTTTCATCCCTCCTTTCCACTACCAACGGTGCACGGCGGTCGTGCGTCTGGTGAGTCCTTTTTGGCGCATAAAATAAGCTCCAACACACATACACACACATACAAATGTAGAGACACATCATCACCATCGCTACCGCTTCAGTATCTTCGAATGGGGCGAATGGTATTGAAATTTAATGGAAAGCTTCTACCCATCCGTGTCTGAGCCAATAATCATAAAAAACCTGCCCGAGCGCTGACGCTCGGGTCGATACGTATACGTATCTGGGATATGCAGGCCGGGTCAGGTACTGGGGGGATGGCAGGAGCCGAACCTCGTCGTCCCTGCGCTAGCCCAGCACGACGAGTGGTCATTAAATTTGATGTAGCTTCCGATCGGCCGCCTCCAGTTTGCCGCTGTCGATCTTATCCGAGTGCCGGCGGGATGCGCTAAATTGGATCTAGATAGGGTGAAAGCAGTTTGAAGATCTTCCTTTTCTCTTTATGCCTAGTCGAGCTAGGGCTTCCAATTACAAAACGGGAACCCGGTGGCACTATGCTTTATTTTCTTTGCGGAAGAAATTTAAATTTTCCATTAAAGCACGAGCAGGGTGGAATTGTGCGATCGTAAAGCTGTCGAACTGCTTGCTTGCTACATTAAGCTGATGATTAACGAGCGTCACTTACCCCATTCTTCTCGCAGACGCCGCCAGCATTCTTGAGGTCACCGGTCCAGGCCAGCCCGAGCGTGCCCATCTCGAAGTCGCGGTACGTGAACATGTACGCCAAGCAGAACGCGTCGTAGTCCTCCTCTGTAAAGAAAAAAAAAACATATTGGATTCGTAAAAACAAACATGTTCGTGTTTCACCGTTTGCATCAAGTAGCCATTGGTCCGAGATGTTTCTCGAACAACTGTCAAGTGGAGTGCAGTGAGGAAGTCCCTCTTTTCTTCTTTCGGCCGAACAACAAACATCTAAATTCCCGTGTGCTCAAGATACTGTTCAGATTTTCCCGAAAGCATCACACCAGTGTACCAAATTCTTAGTGGTTTGTACTTTCGCTGAAAAAAATCCCCCTCAACCGACCGAACCGTGTTGCACTGCCACCGCCCGTTGTTCGACTGTCGGCGCATCATATCGCAACAACATGCCGTCAACGTCATGCTGGTGCCAGCCACGTACATGCCCCGGAATTCTTCGTCGCGTGCCAGCCTTCACAGTGCAGGCCTGCCAGCGCTGTGTAGTGGTCTGGCCGCCCTGCCCCATTCCGGTGTACTGCATCCGGCCGGCGCGCGTATCGCGCTTCCGCGGGTTTTTCCTGCGCGGCGACATACCGATCTCGCGCGAGTGCGGAACGCGCTGTGTGAAACACTTCATCAAGTGGCACACACCGCCGGAACAGCTCAACTATCAGCGCTTTCTGCCACTGTTCTTCGATGGGTAAGTAAGGCACGCGGGTGGCTTGGTGCAGGGGCGAGGTGTGAGGCGTTAAATTCGACACTCTAACGAACGGGCATTGGGTACTAATTGCAGGTTGTGCGAGTCGACATTTCCGTACCGGGAGTTTGCACGCCACGGGGTGAGCGATCTGCTGATAGCCGGGACCGAACGACAGGTGAGTTGGGGGGTTGGGGGAGATCAGGGGAGGGGATAAGGGGAGGTGCGCTTTCATGATTGATGAATTGCAGGAGCGCAAGGTTCGGGCCGGGGCTTGTCATTCGCTCGGCGGGGCGTTTATTATTCAGACGCTTACTGTATCGTACCTCTGATTTGTATCGCTAGCAAGGGTAAATGTTGGTGCGCCTTTCCTGATGTTTGAACGAGCATCTACCACATAAATTGAGAGACATTGCACGAGCCTTTCAGTTACTGTCGTCTTTTCAAAAAGCTAAAAACCAAAGCGTTGGGAAATTAGATCCTTTTATCTGCGCGTATCGCAAGGATGCTTGATTCCACGAGAGCTGTACGCTGTATGTAGCCGCTTGAAGGATTCCTCAGCAATGAAAACTACCCCGATTTCCTCGCAATGCATAATTTCACTTCCCATGCTTGGGACGCGAAAACATTGCGGAAAAAATATACTTTCCCCGCATAAAAGCTTCATTCACAATCGGTTCTAATTGCTGGACACGACTGTACGGCGCCACTTCATGCATACACTCTTCCTCCACGAGATTCAAGGCTTCGGTGTGTACCGGAGGTAGACAAAAAAAACTCGACGAAAGAAAACAGCTACGATGCTACACAAAGGATGAAAACGTCCAACTGTTGCACGCCGACGGCATTCATCTCTTCAGTTGGGAAAATGAATTGCACTAGATGAAATCCCCATTCCTAGCCGAGTGCGCACACTAAGGCCGTGTGTTTTTTGCCCCCGCTTCCGGTACGAATCATCCGACCGGATCTTTTTGCCACATCGGTGTTGCATCGGTGGAGAAGACACACGTCACACGGCACGATAGAGCAATGAAGGTATGAAGTGAGGCACCCCCCTCAAACCTCTGTTTTTTTTTTTTCGTATGAATAAGCGAAGACTGTGAAATTGCATTTCACAGCGTTGGATTGCGGGATGAAGGATGCTTTTCTCCACTGCACATTCGCGCAAGAGTATACTCCCCTGAGTGATGACGCTGGCAGACGTTAATGCAATCTGTGGATGTATGTGTATGTGTGTGTGTTTGATGGTGTGCCACAAAGAGCCATGTTAGGCGGCCGACTGGACAAGCGGATTCGCGGTGAAACCAAACACACCCGGTGGTTGGTTTAGCGCAAAATAGTTGAGGCAAGAGTCGTGCAGAAGCAACAAAAATATCCGTTGTACATTAGCACGGGCCCACACACTCACACATACATACATATATATAGACAACCGGATGGACACGACGGATGCTTTTTCGTCAAATGGCTAATAGTGGTTTAGTGTGGGAGAGCTGTCACATTTGTCCGCTTCCGGTCCGGAGTTCGGTGTTAGTTTTGGAAGATACTGTTTTTTTTCTGATTTGTATGGAGCTTTCCCCAAGCTGTGGAACAAGATTTATGTGCACATTTTCGGTAGCGCACTTTGGGATTTTTTTTTCTTCCTACTAGCCACGATAATGCTCTATCCTCCGTTTGCGTTAGTTGTGCTGCATTCCCGGACGAGGAAAGGAGTAGACACACCCTCACACGCACGAGCACTTTTGCGCCAGATAAAAACGTGTCCAGCTCGTCACTTGTTCGTCGTCAGCGTGACGTGTGCTACGGCGGAAGCATTGCCTTTACCCCGGTGAGGTCCAATATGGCCCATGCATTATGGCGGTGCTCCACCCAGACCGTTGGGGAAATGTGCTACGTTGACCATCGTCGCGATCGTTACCGTTACTCGTCACGTGTGCCGTTGGTTACTGGCGACAACCGACATGGCGACAACTCGCTGACCTTCACGCTAACCTACCCGAGCGGGAAGCCGTACACACGTTCTTTGCGCTTCCTATTCCGGCCTGCTAGCCATTGAACACCATCATGGACGAACTGCGGACCCCGGGAGAACAACTCCTGCAGCACTCGAAGCGGACCAGCCCTCGCAACATTGCAACTTTCGGCTAACAATCACGTAGCCTTTGCCGGGTGTCCGATGGGCATCGTAAACCCGTAAACCTGAAGTGAACGGTCCACGGCTATGGACTTTGGTGACCTCATTTACCTCGTCGTCGCCCTCGGACGTTGCCTCGGAAAAGCTGATGAGATAGAGCATCATCATCACCTTCCGCACGGTCCGCTCAGGTTCAGGAGATGGCTAGATGAAGATGAGTTGTCGTTGGCACGTTTCCCGCTAGTTGATATACTACTGCCCGTCGCCCGTACGGCGGAGGTGCATTTCTCGGTTGGTGCCGTTCTGCGTAGTGCATTTTTATGAGCAGACGAAAAATTAATACTGGGACCTAGGGACCTTTGCCGGGCTACGGTCGGGGGTCCCTCGACAGGCATATAAATAGCATCATGCTTGGGTGGAGCTGTGTGCAGAGCGTTTCTTTTCATAGAGCATAAGCTACTTTGCAGTTAGATTGTGCTAGGGGAGTTAGAAAGGGGACATTCAGGCAGGATGATACGAAATCTTCAATCTGCATAACGACAAAGTTAATTATTGTTTGTACCAATCGGCTTGGAACTGTGCTAAGAAAAGGAGAATCATTGCCAGCCTGCAGCACAGCAACCTGTCGAATGCAATTAAAGATATCCCTTCGAGAGATGAAACACTTCAATAATGTAGGGCAATTAGACATCTTTTTCAACAGCCACATCATATAACAAGTGTGAACAAGTGTGGGAAAGAAAACGATGCTCCTGCTACCTTTGCTATAGCACAGTTAGGGCTGGTTGGGGTACTTTGCAAGGAATGCGTCCTTAAAAAAAAGTCATTTAAAAAAGTCTTTCTGTAAGAATGGTAAAGCCAGTGGAAAGTGGAATTGAATTTCAATTTCTCTTCTGTGCGCGTGTATTTCATCCCTCGGGTTGTGCAGTACCGTTGAAGAGTGATGAGTTTTGTGTTCAATCAGCTTTGTCTTAGAGACTCCACCGAGCGATATAAATCCATGTGTAGCAGCGTGATGACAAAGATCCAAAAATTCGCAGAACAAAAACAACAGTCAGAAAACCAAATAGAATAAGAAATTAGATCAAACTTTTTCAACAAGATCTATTTCGTAGAATTTCACCGTGAGGTAGGTTTTGGTTCGTTTCAGGGAGCCAAAGCAAAGCATCGTAACCGTAACCGCCAACGGTACACATTTGCTGAAGGATTACGTTGTTCCCATACACAGACATACACATACACACATACACACATATACAAACAAGTAAAAAGTCACAATCTTCGATTTCGACGAAAGTTTGCTGCCGTTGAGGGAATCGTATTTGCCTAAGGTCAACCGCTGCCAGCAGTCAGCAGACATTGGGGGGGGGGGGGGGGGGGGGGGCAGGCAGGCGGCATCCCGCTTGCCCAAGGGGTGGTGGGAGGAAAACTTTTGTGCGCACCGTGAAATGAGTATAACAATATTCAAATATTGCCACGATTTACATACAAATTCATCATAATGAGAGTTAAGAAATTGCAAAATTTGACCCTGTTCGGTACTTAGGCGACGCTGGTTGGCAACGAGCAAGTCGGGCACGGAATATGCGCACATAACAGTGACGTATAGATTCGTTTGTGTGTGTGTGTGTGTGTGTGTGTGTCTGAAAAACATACCACCCCGACGGTAACGATGTTCCGAGAGGTGCTTACTTTTTTTTTCTCTTCGTGGGAAACTTTAAATCAACCATCCGCCACCATCGGTGCTTGGCTGATGCTCTCGGGAACGCCAACAAAAAGCCGAATGGTGGTTTGGAAGAACGGCGAGATCCTTTATTCTTTAGATGGCAAACGGATGGCGCATTGGGGTGGGATCGTATTTTGAATGCGTCTTCTGTCTCTCGACCAAAGACAAAGATCGATGGCTGTGCGAATGAGAGTGGAAAGCAGGAACGCTCAGCAGAGCAATCGAATCTTGAACCCACAGCAAACACACCGCACGGAGTTTCACTTATTTGCTCGCTACCTCAACTGTCGAACTTTTTGGCCCGGCTCTGGCCAAACTCTCTTGCCGGGAGTGAGCAATCACAATAATCCCAGGACGGGGTTTGGTAGGCGGCGAGAGGACGGCAAAGTGCGAAACGAAACCACCTCCGTCAGACGCTGTGATCGCATAAACATAAATCATTTAATATTCAAATGAAGTTTTCTTTCCGCGCCATGATACGGCGCAAAAGCCTTCCCGAACCCCCTCCCCAATTCCGCGGAGGTTTCCGTGGCCATTCCGGTTCGCGAATCGCAGCACGAGGATTCACACGGTATGTCTTTGTGTGGCTGAACGTTTTACGCCGCCAAGGCTGGCGCACGACGGAAGCACGCAGAGAGACCGTGCGACTCGGTAGTAATGATTCCGTTCGCTCCGCTCCCGCTCCGAAAAGAAAGAAAGACAACATGCGTGGGAAGAGGTGTCGGTTGGAGGGGGTGAATTTATGCAACACGGGCAGGAGCAGCCCGTGGCAGGTAGGAATTAATGATTCAGCTGCATGCAAACTCATCATTCACAGGGCTTTCCGGCTTTCCATTCGTCAGCTCGGCGGGTGTGCTGACTGTTCTGTTCCGTGGGGTGACGATTGACAGCGAAATTTAGCGTATTGTATCTGATTTTCGCTTAAAATAAACTTTTGTATGCTTAATTACTCGTCCCTCGGCTAAGGTGTGTGGGACCGTGTGCTTGTGTCGTGTGGCTTCACAGGTGTGTCTCTCCATCCCTCTCCGATACTAAGGGGGTAGTAGTATGGGAATAGGGCACGGCTGTGTGTGGATACGTCACTGACGGGTTTCATTCAGCACATTTTCATGCACAGTTATATCGTGGAACTTGACTTTGAGCGAGTACGTGACGATTATTCGGCCCTCTGCGCTACGCGCGTCAATAATTTCCCCCGAGTGCCGTCCACGGTTTGGAAATTGGAACGTACAGTTGCGTTTGCCGAAACATTATTGATCCAGTTTGGTTAGCGTACCTGCCCGAGAGTACGTCTTTCAGCGCCCGCTTTTGGAAGCTGGCGATCAGGGGGAAAACTTAAAATTAATAAACTTTAAAACCCCCTTCCCGCAGTACGAACCAGTTAACCGCCATGTCGCTAATGGGCTAAACTTTGCCCATTCACTAATACACAGCCGGCTTGCCGAAAGCGATTTTGCAAAAGCGTCAACAGCGCGATGCCGTCAGTTCTGTCAGAGCGGAACTGAAGTCTTGAGGTCCGCTGCTTAGCTGCCAGCGTTGAGACGTTGGTTGAATTGCTGATTTCAGCTACTAAGGGCAGGGGGTGCAGGGCTTTAATCCTTGGGCTCCAGTTTGGCGTAAATTTCCCGCCACTATCCACAAGTGCCCTGCGCCAAGTGCACGGGAAACCCCCCGTAAAGCGAAAGCAAGATGGCCCGAATGGGGAAAATTAGATTGAATCCTTTCTCCCGCGTCGCATCTCCTTTTGGCTCCTTTTCTTCCAAGCTTGGCCAATGAACCTTGCCTCTGCCCTGGTTAGCTGGGTGTCCCCAGAAGGCCCTGCACGGTTGTTGTCACCGTGAAAGAGGATGGTGCTTGATTTTTACGCTCGAAAACAGCCGACTCAATGATGGTACATAATTTAATAAATTAATTTCATGAAGATTAGCGCGGAGCGGAGCCCCATCCCAGCACTGCGGGAGCTGTGGAATTCTTGATGGGCTTGATGCTAATAATGCTGATGAAGGCTAACGGTAGGGACACAGCTCTTTGGGCAAAAAACCGGCGCCTCATCAACAGCAGGTACTACCTCCTACGACGCCGGATGTCTGCCTGCGAGCGGTCGGCTTCATCAGTTGGTCAGATCGTTCGCATCAGCTCTGCATCACTGCCACAAGCTCCACTGAAAGTGTCCCAGCAGGGGGTGCAGCCTTTGCCGGTTACTGAGAGTGTTTCTGGTCCGACACCCGTGCCCCCTCCGAAGGCACTGGGGGCGCCCGCCAGCCCCGTTCACCGATGCAAAGCCGATTTAGTCGGAGCGCCGAGACAGAGTGTGACTGACCGCAGGCAATGGATGAAAAAATTAATTTACTTTCAGAGGAAGGACGGTGCTCCACAGCAGCTACCAAACGTGCGCCAAGTGCCTAGATACGTAGGAATCCGAGAAGCCAGGTTTCGGTGTTGAGGAAGCAGAATGACGAAGAAGCAACCCGGACAAGGGGACACACTTGGGATTAGGCTTTAGTGAACCGTTCTACGATTAGATTATAATGAAGACCGCCCACGAGGCGCAGGGAGTGAGATAGGATTTTCTGATCCTCGAAATGATACGCATCGCCATTGCCGTCACGAGGGGCGGACGAGAGGGTAGGGCAATCGACCCGTTCAAGTAAGGGGTGGTGGTGCGATCGTAATGATAGCGAGAGTGTTCTACCGCTTGTTTCGGACGACACAGTCGCTTGGCCACACAGGCCCCACATGGCGTGAGGTGGTGGTGAAGATAAGCGCCGTAGGCTTTTGCTCCGATGCTCCTGTCCCGAGTGACGCAACGACGCCGCTACAGCCTCTCGCCAGGGAGCCGGTCGCCTACCGGGAGCACAATGCCTATAATTGCGGTCGTTACTTCCAACCGATTTGCGATGCTATCATAATCTCTTACATTTCCATTTCGGGCGTCCCCGTCCGGTGCGTTTCTGGGTGGTGATTAGAGTGAAGGACTTCCAAAGATGAGATCGGAGTTTAGCTTGCTTTACTAACACGTTTTTATTTTCTTCTCATACTTTGTTTCTTGCTGCGGTGGACCGCTGTGTGATTGGCATTCGAACACAACACAACCAACTCTCCAGATATTTCAAACCATCCCCATGCTGATACTGCCAATGCGCGAGGCGTTGAACACGAGAAATCCGGACATTATAATTGCAACATTAAACGCGTTACAGCAGCTGCTGCGTGTCGGTAAGTAAACCCGTGGGTTAGTAGTAGTCTCGGCAATGTGGCACTAGCTCGTCTGGAAGATGAGCATCTTGTAACGAAACCGAGCGGCAGACAGTGTGTGACAGTAGTGCGTTGGGGATCGTCTGTTTTGTCGTCTGACTCATCTCCGGTTGGCAAGCTTCACACTGCACAGCGCTCCCCAACGATGACAGCTCGTTCGCTTAAAATAGCAGCCGTTAGTTTGTAGTATGGGACAACAGACACCAGACGCTGTGTTTTGGATCAAGGGGAGATTTCGTAGAGAGGAGCCTAGATTGGCACGACGAAGCACGTGCTTGTACGGTGCAGTGTGAGCTCTGTCGGAGTGATTACATTTTTATTTAACAACCGCGAGGATTGCGTTGATAATTGATACATTTGTAGTAGAGCGCGTAATTTCACAACATAACGTTCACAGCACAATCATCATCATAAGGGTAATATTTTGGGGTTTCGATATGATTAATCTTAAATACAGATACAGATACAGTTTAAATACAGATAAATACATACTTTGGTTGCAAACAATATTTATACAAAACATTTAAAATGTGTCCAGAGCTAACACAAATGGTTTGTTGGCATTTCATTGTGACTCATATAACTCTTAAATTTCATGTTCGATTGATTTATGACTGATGAGTATTGCTTGTAGAACGTGTTAAACCGGAGAGCTCGCTTGTTCACAGTCGAGCACAATACGGTACCATTGTAGTTGCTTATTAAACACAGTGGCAATATTATTGCACACCGCGGCACCTCATCTTGTAAAGTAATGTAATAAAAGGCATACACATACACTCCGTTTGTTCGATTCAACATTGCAAGTGTTCTTATAAAGCGTTCGATTGAAATCGTTGATGGCCGATAGAAAGCGTTCGATTATCGTTCGAGTCCCATCAGCACACACAATGACAGGAAAGGGAATGCTAGAGGAGCAAAGGTGGTTCTGTTGATGACTTTTACCAGCATCAGACACCTTCAGTACCGCCCGAAACCACCAGCACCGTGGAGGGAAGAAACGGGCGAGGGTTTAATTAATTTTGTTTATGGCGAGTAAAACTGAAATTAAAGTAAAAAATATTGCCACAGAACAGTAATCGAGGCAGTGCTCCGTCCGGGGAGGTGTGGGGCGTGTGCCTGCTGTTGCGGACGACCGGCCCAGGAAAGTCAGCTACTTACTGATAGCATTTTTATGGCCCCGGCACCTGTTTGGGATTGTCTTAATATCTTGGGAAAGCTTCGACAGTTTGCACCATCCTCCTGGGAATCCGGTGCTGCTGCTACTTTACTCCGGGGTTTGCCGGGCGCTGCATTAGCCCCTACCCATCCCTGGTTCGTGGAAATGGTTTATCTGCTTTCTTTTGCTCCGCACCCACCTCCTCCCAGGCACATGTACCACACCCAGTCCTGGCTGAATGCTATGCACGGACACACAAACCCTCTTGGGAAGAATTTACACACGTGCGAGAGGAAAAAAAAGGAAATCATTGCCCAGGTGCAGACGGCCGAGGGAGATAGGAAATTAAATTTTAATTTTCCATTAACGTTGAAACATGACAAACGCTGTCGCTTGTGTTGAGAGGTACTCCGGTACTCCGGGCACTTTACCACCAGTTTCGCTACCACGCTTTCCCTCTCTTTCCTTTCCCGTGGTTATCTTGTGTTCCGTCAGTTTGTGCCAAATCATGTGAGGCGCAGCAGCGTGCACAAGGATATGATGGGCGAGTTAGTGGCTTTTGGGGTTTTCTTTCGTGCCACTGCCACACACACACACACACACACACTTCACTGTCAGTTAAGCGTCTCGGCTAATTGAAACTCTTCAGTCCGGAGTAGCAGAAGTTGTCTGTGCCAAGCGTGTGCAGCAATAATCGTTAACGTGTAATTTACTTAAAACGCTTGTGCTAGATAAATAACCGTACGTGTTTGGCCGAAGCGGCAGCAGTGAAACACGCCCGGCAGGATGCTGCGATCGTGCATTTTGTCCGCGTAGCATTAATAGCACCAAACGATTTCTGCAGTAAGCTAGAGCCCGTTACAATTCATTTCAACCGTGCGCTAATTCCGGATATGATAACAATGATAACTAGATGTCATTTAATGTTCCGTCTAGCCTTATTAAGAAAGCTTTACCATGCCCTTGGTGTCCTGTTTTCAAAAAAAAATAATTCTTTTCTGCTTCTTCCAGCCGCCGTAGTTTGATGGTCCGTTTTGCTCCAACGAGGAGCGAAACTCCTCAAAAGCGCAACCGAAAGCGTTGGTCGTTTCGCAGAATTTCATACTTCCACTTCACATTTTCCTTTGTCATCCACGAGCAGCCCTTTTCGCGGACGATTTTTACTGAATGGAGCACGCAATGCTGCAACCACATCACCGCAATAGCTTTGGGGTGGCTGAGTTTTCTTGCAATTTTCCGCCCAACGTTACGCGCAGAAAATTCTGCCGGTTGACTTCCTTCAACCAGTACAAATACCGGTCGCACGAATGCTGGAATCGTACCCGTAATCGTGTTCTCCTGCCACGATAGCAGCAACGGCACGAAATGGTGTGCCTGGCGGGTGAACACCATTCAGCCCTGTCTTGGTCGTTCGGTCTTGTTGTGAAAAAACACACAAAAGCTCTTCCCAGTTTTGTGTTTCACTCAAAACACAAACGGCTCGTGCTAGGGTTCGTGTATTTAGGGAAAAAGGGGCAGCGCTAAGATTCCATCGCAGCCACCCTAGGCACATGACCCCGGCAGTATTATTTTATGATTTTTACTGTTGGCCCATCATTATTTTACAACGTTTTACGCGCTGTTTCGTGTGCGAGTGTGAGTATGAATCCTCTTTTCGGTTCTTGTTGGACCAACGTTCAGTTCAAATTTGTAGAACAAATTTCTACCAGTATCGTGTAACCGGCTCTCGTTCGCAACGTGTTCTCCACCACCAGAAGCAATCTTTGTGCTTACACATTGCGGTGCGGTGTGAGATAAAATAAAAATGAATATTTCCCTTCGTGCTGGCACAGGTGATTGTCCAGTTGCAACCGTGCACTGTGTGTGCGATTGGCTGAACCATATTGCTTCCATATTACACCGAAAGTCGGAATAGATAAAATGCATGGAAATATGTGGTTTGCCTTTCTGTGCGGGCAGTAAAGCTATGGTTTGGCTGGTTTCTCCTCCGTTTCGAGTTTAAACTGTCTGCTCCGAAAAAAAACACGACCACACACGTCCCTGAACGAGAAAAATTGCACCACACATGGAGGAGGGAAGGGCAAAGCACGTGCTTTGAAATAAAAACAACAAAAGCTGAACCAAACATCACATTCTCTCTTGGTAAAATGGTTCATAGAATTCAAAGAAACGACGTAAAGCGAATTGAATGCTCAATTTTCCATTTGCAGTGCTGCACAAAAGCTGAATTGACGATATTTTCCACTGCGAATGGGAAATGTGCCAAAACGGGATAGAAAAATTAACAGCCATCTGGACAGTGCTAGTAGCACCGAGGTGCTGTGGCTAACGCTGTGTGTGATGCAAAGGGTCTGTAGCAATAACATCACGGTAAAAATACGCAAACCAGCCAGAAATGGACAATTATCTTCGTTCGCTCTTTTGCTGGTCAATACAGACTGGAATTGCAAGTGGCAAGGCTTATCAAGTAATGAAACAACCAGTTAGAACATTTCTACTCAGCTGTCGTTAGAAGCAAACCCCAACTAATGAGTTTCCTTTTACGGTCGGAAGGGGTCAATGATCGATGATTGGTTTTTACTTCAAGCACGTATGGCACATACAGATGTGAGCAAGACTTGTATTTACCCTTCAGGGGGGGGGGGGGAAACATACCTTTTTTGATAGACTTACACTAGGTTCTAGGAAATTGTTGAAATCCATATGTTTCGTTGAAAGCGTTGATCCAACAAAAAAAAAAAACACTGCTCTTTATTTATTTTCACAGGACCATCCATCGGAATCGCTCTGGTGCCGTACTATCGACAGCTGCTGCCAATGCTGAATCTGTACAAGCAGCGGCGCATTAACATTGGAGATCATATAGACTTTCGTGGTGGTCGACGGATTGGCGATGTGGTGAATGCCACACTCGAGCTGCTGGAACAGTGCGGCGGGCCCGATGCGTATCTCAACATTAAGTACATGGTGCCAACGTACGAAAGCTGTGTCTACAATCGCTAGATCGGTTGCAAAACATGCGTGTAACAAAACAAAAATTGCAACATGACCAGCTAGCAACATATCATGCAAAAGAAATGTAAGTCTTTTTGGTAATACTTTCTCCCTAAAAAGCAGAGTTGGTGCACTTCGATTATTTGAGTTGTTACATAAGTTCATTTATTTTGTTATAAATCGAGCAGGAACCGAAGCTTCTTTCGCCAAAATGAATTTTGAAAGACGTAATAACGAATATATTCTTAGAATTATTAGTTAAAATGATCTAATCGGATGGGAATCCTTCTGTGGCGCAGGCCTTGCTGGAGCTAGTGTGTTTAGTAGACCCACTAGATTCCATTTCGATTATTAAACTGATTTTATTTTTAATGACATAAACAGTCAACCCTTCCCAGAAAACTTAGCGTAGCGAACAAAATTGAAGAATTCCATGCATATATTCATGCTCGGTAAATATCTTCGGAACCGTACCGGCGCGCTTTGGAGACCCATACAGTAACGTTGTTACGTAAGTGCGGACGTTCGTGTGAAGTATAACGGCCGTATATTATAAATCACAACCCAAATTGGATGGAAAATGGTAAATCATCATTTGTGCAATTTTCTATCCTATTACTTCGTTGCGTGCAGAACGAGACACGTGCGGTGGCAAGCGAAGCGAGAGAACGAGAAAACATCCCCTGCCGGTTGGTTCGTTCGTTTGCGAATGCGGGTGCCGTCAAACGGAAACAACCAAATAGGATCAACCCTGTTTCGAGGCTTGCAATTGGAGAAAAAAAAAACCTCCTTACCATTGGAGAGTATGCAATTGGTTGCAAAAATGTGTATGTGTGTAGGAAATTTATTGGTAAATTGCAAAGTAAATTTGCATACATATTTTGCTTCTTCTCTCCGCTGGAACGTAATTCTCCGATACGGGGTGTTTTTTTCTGTTTCGCGAACACTGGCCAGTCATCGCTTGCTTTAAATTTTGTGTGAAAAGTGCAGTAAACTGGACCGGAACTGTCTGTGCAACAAAAGATGCATATTGGCAATTTTATATAATGAATTAAAACCAAAGCGAAAATGTTTCTCCACAGTCGACTGCTCGTTATCGGTAGTGGAAAATGCTGTTGAAAAAATCCACACTCTACAAGGTCTTGGTTGCGTACGCGAAAGTATAGAATTGGTATTTGATTTTCTATTACCTTTCGATTGGCGTACCTTACTCCTGCGCATGTCTTTTTTTGTTATTTCAATGTGTTTCCCCTGCTTTCATCGAAGCAAGATATGCACCCTACAATCACCCATACAGCACCCGTACGACACGGAACTTACGAAGGGTTTTGTGTAGGTTGGAAACCTTTTATCCGCACACATTCGAACGTGCCACTAAACCGATCTTCAATAAAATATACATTGACAGTCATCGGTTTCCCCCCCATTGACTTTTATTTTCGAGCAGACTTTTTTCAAGGGGCTTTTATCCACGTTTTTATTTCGTTAAGAAAATCATGCGTTGGGGTTCCTGATTTCAGCCTCTATCGGGGTAGGATTATTTAGAATTATTGGATCAACTCTATTGCCTATTGTCGAAGATACCTTGTGCAAGTATTAATTCTACAAACACACTGGCCGAGTTTAGGGTGTTGGGGGGCTGCTTTCGTAGTGCTGCTTGCAGTGAGGCAATAGAAATACAAAACTTTCCCAAATACACACACCCTACGCTGCGGATAGAGAGAGAGTGTGTTCAAGAAGATAAACAAAAGCGATCTAACTTACCCGAAAACAGCTCTAGGAACTTTTCCACACCATAGTTTCCGGGAAACCGGTACGATGGATCCTTCAGCGCATTTTGGTTGTGCACCTTGATGCGCTTGATCATGAAGGTGATGTTATCCGGCTTTCCATCGCCGTTGAAATCTGAAACAGAGCAAGTAAAAAGTGTTAGTTTCGGTAAGTTTGTGGGTGTAATTACCACAGGATCGATTAGGGTTCAGGTTTTAGCTACGTTTTTTTTTTCGAATCATCCGGAAAGCAAAGCAATTTTCTCAATCAACTAGCTGAGCACAAACAAACAATCACAACAAAAACAGCATCCAGCATACTTGGCAGCCTGCCGAAGAGCCGGTGATTGTATGGCAATCGTTTACATTTTCCTCTTTACTCACCGTGCGCTATTGTAGTTTGCCATGCATTCACAACACAAACAGAAACCCAACCGCATCCACCTACAGCACCGCTAGGAAATGCAAAAGATCACCCGTTGCACATTTGTGCAGGTGACAAATTTTCCAACCCCATCTTTCACTCCCGGATTGTAGTACCAAGAGGAACGGCAAATGCATTTGCGACTGTCGCACCAGAAACGATGGCAAACGAGGCAAACGAGATGGATGTCTTCGTGGTGGGACAGAAATTGCTTGGAATGCTGGATGCCTCGTTGCACCCGGCATCCGGTACACCTGGCCGACAAGCAAAAGAAAGCGTCAAGAGCTCACGGAGTAAGTCGTCCCCGTTTTCAGCCTTCACTCTGTGGTGCTATCATCCTCACCACCACCTTGGCTCTCCTATTCCCGGTGGCCTACCACATCAAACATCCTAGAGAACATTCTGCAGCAACCGACACGCGCGCTAGGTACGGCCGGCCACAGGATGATGATTTGCGAGTGAGTGACGATTGCTCCACCACCTGCGCCGGTTAGCGAGGGAAAAAGAATACGCAAAACGGAGCACTCAGGCAGTGCGAAAAGTGGGTAGCATGATGATGACATTTGTTGAATGTTTGCTTTTCTTCTCGCACCTTAATGACTGACGCTTTTCCATTGGCTGTCGATGTGTGAGAGGTAGGAGGAGCAGGCGAAGGACGACAAGTAAAGGGAGGAAGGAAAGAAGGAGCATGAGAAGGGCAATATGTGCTGTCGAAGTGCTCTCCAAAGAGGCCGGCCGCCTCGTTGACGTGAAGTACCAGAGAGCACAATAATGGAACAATCATGTGCGTCGCATGTGCAACTGTTGTACTGCGAAGCAAAGGCAACTGAGAAAAGGTGTGCACTGAGAGATTTTTTTAGTACATAGGAAAAGATTCTGTTGCTTTAGACATAAAATCTTTTAACATAAAACATAAACATAAATCTGCGTACAAAAAATGCTAAATGTTTTCCAAGTAAATACAACACATTTTAAAAGGTAGAACGAATTATCAAAATGCTGCTTGGGGCTCAACCCTTGTGGTAAATGAGAAATGGGGTTCAGTGTGCAACAGAGAATATGTAATTTAAACGCCTCGTTCGATTTTAAAGCTAACTTAATGTCAAAAGATGTCACTTTTGAAGATGTAAAGTGTAACTTTTGTTCATTTTCATTATAATTTCGACCTTTATCTTTGCTTTAACTGTAAAAAATAGTACTACAGAAGTCTTGATTTCAAGCAACTGTTATCAACTTTCCGTCAAATTGATAGTATCAACTGTACGGTTAAAATTCCACTCACTAATAGAAACCCTGGATGTAGGCTATATTGCCAGCATGTTTACATATGCATTTAGTTTCGTTTTCATTAAACGGACTTTCCAGTTCGCTGGTGCAGTTGATGATCTACCATCTACCGCTACACCGGTATCACATCGGTACCTTGCCATTGCAACAATTTGCAACCTCAAACCCCAGGAGACGTTTTGTGGCTTTTGGTCAGGATTTGCTTATTGGGCAGAGCTGCTGGGACGTATTAAAACTGGCTTAGCTGTTTGTGCTTCGGTACTGTGGCGTTCTGGGTGTAAGCACAGTTATCACCGTACAGCCAGAATCCCCCGGGGCTTGAGTAAAAATACCCAACAAACCGCCAATGCAAGTCAAAGTTAAATTTATCGATTGGTCATGCAGCTCCGCCCGGGAGAAGACAGGACGTTCCGATTTAGCCGGAAGTAATGTGCCGAGCAGCCTTGGGGGAGGGACATTTGCCAGGGATTACGGATCGTTCAAGCAAGAAGTCACAGTATTTGCCTGGGCGGTACACAGTCCGACAACAACACAATGTGGTATCGAGTCTGTGCAGATTACTTATCACAAAAATACTGTAAAAAGGTATCTACCTTCCAAGTTCTGCTTGGATGGTAACTATTCTTTACTGACTTTCCGTCTCCCGGCTGCCAGAAGCATCTCGATCCATACCAGAGAGGGCTATGGATTAAATTACTGGTTAGGTTTTGCACGGTTCGTTTAGCTTTGTTAATTTACTCTGCTTTACCATGGTTAAATGGTTTGCAACTGCAATGACTATAAAGTACCAGCATTTACCAATGGGAGATTTTGTTCAGCATTAATTATCTGATATTGGCAATAAGTTCGACACAGTTGGTATTGATTGAGAAAAGAATCATTTCAGTAATGCTTCAAAACAGAGCTATTGTTGTTCAAAGAATTAATGTAAATCAGAAACTCTAAAAATAAATAATTTTTTATTTTTCCCATCAAGTGATATAAAATATGTTTGCTTTTTTAATCTAGAAACACAGACACAAAACAAACATTACAAAAAGGTAATCTGCGTGTAATAAAGCATAAGCTAGATGCACCATTGAGGTCGGGCAATTTTCATAATTGTGGATTCGATTGTAGAAGTACCGCAAGCGCAATAAAATCCATAAACGATAATCAACGGATCAGTTTTCACCATAGGCATGATTGCAAAACCATTTTCCTGCGCTTCGTGACATATTGTATCAATTATTTGCACCATGACCGTTTTCCAATTGCACATTGCATAATGTATATTCCGCGTCGGCAGGTATTCTGATGCATCTCGTGAAATAAAGATAAATAAATGAACAAATATTATTTTTACCGCCCTTCTGAAGCCACCAGCCATGAACAGCAACACACAGGCTCCTGCGAATGATTGACGTTACCGGTTACCGGATTTTAATTCCAAAATCCCAAACAAATGGGTGCCGAA
Organism: Anopheles merus; assembly: GCF_017562075.2. Classification (NCBI taxonomy): domain Eukaryota; kingdom Metazoa; phylum Arthropoda; class Insecta; order Diptera; family Culicidae; genus Anopheles; species Anopheles merus. The sequence goes on along the minus strand of NC_054082.1, from coordinate 29,866,381 downwards.
TCACTACCTCGCGCAGTGAACTCTGCGTGCGATTTTTATGTGCCGATTTTTATGCATTATGCAGGACAGACAATTAAAATGCGCTCGCAATGTCTCAATTTTGATCCCGCTTATGGGCTTTCCGCGTTGTTTATGTTGTGCCATAAATTGTTGCAATTTATGGGACCATCCGTTCGAACCGCCGACAACGACAACGACACGACAAGCGCGTACGGCGTGAAAAGCAAAACCGCACCCACATAATCGCGCGTCCATGTTGTTCCGGACCACAATCGATAATTTTAAATTTATTCTAGGCATGCTAGGCACTTAAAGCGACAAGCTGCTCCGCACACACTGTGTGTGCGCCCTTTGCGCGGTTGCCCCTGTTTCCCGTCGTCCGACGCAATGGCTGTGTTTCGATTAGAAGCGACCTGCTGCCCGAAGGCAGGAACGCGCTTTGACAAAATGAAGAACGGCTCCCACCAGGAAACGGGGGTTCGATAGCGTCCCGCCTCATCCCTTCCCTCGTTTCGCAGCGAATGATTCTTCTCCGGTTTGTGTCAGCGCCAGAAGACAATTATCGGTTTTCCGGAGTTTATTATTCACTCGAGAAACATTCGCTTCTCGCACGCGGCGGTGGTTTGTGGCGCCTCCGACCGGGTGGCTGCGACATTGATGTGGCACTCAATGGCGGGCGTTAACATCCGAGCCGATGTTAAATGGGCGGTTTCCAGTCGGTAATAGGTTGGTCGTGTTTTCTTGTGCGAGCCACCACCGCGTGTGCCGTGGGGCTGGCCACCGGCTGGGATGGAATAAATTTCGGTGAACCGCCGCTTGTCCGCACGAAGACAGCGCGACAGTGCACGGTAGTAGGTCGCCCAGTCGCCCCGCTGGTTGCTAATGCATTGATCAGTGGCACGTTGGTGTACGTTGGTGTACGGTAACAACACGGCTAGAGACAATAAATTATGTTCAGTTAGTTGTTCCCCCCCCCCCTCCCCCCACTATTATTCGATGTTAAACTGTCATCGCGCATTGTTTGGCTGGCAAGACTAATGTACATAACGCACGGCACAGTACGTGCTGTGCAAACACGTTTCAAAACAATTTTCCCTTTCATCTTTTGGACCAACTGAAGTCACGTTTTCACACGCTTGAATCAAGCAAATACCTGGTCCAACATTTAGCTGCCACCACGCTAGAAAAGTGCATCAAACGGATGAACAACATGTGTCTTTGTTTTGTTCAGCATGGTTGTGTGCCTATTATCGAACTGAAACATACGCTAGCATTCCATTTTTGTTGTTATTATTCGGAAGGTTTTAAAAGGGAAACCATCTACCGAATGCACGTGCCAAAAAACTGACTGCTAGCCAAACAAACGATCGGGAAAATGTTTGCACTTAATTGGAAAAACGACTGTGCATCGTTTTTTTTTTAATGATACCTGGAAATTTACAGTGGAAAGTGGAAAGCTGGATAAACCGCTTTTTTCGGGTTCGTTGCATACCGAGCCACACTGGATTCCCAGCTACCGCTCTCTATACTGTACCGTATTTTCACTAATCTAATCACTCAACACACGCACGGAAGCGCTTTTGATTGGGATTTGAATTTTTATTCATCGCACCTGGAGTTTGCCATGGACTGCATGGAGGCGCCTGGTGGATTGTGCTGAGCGATGGAGAAGCCCGGTGGTAGCAGGTAGCTTAACCGGATTTACATTCAACTACGGCTGCTCCGTATCTTTGAACTGATTGACAGGTGTTTTTATTCGGACTGTGCGTTTGATAGAGAGATGAGCATAGCAGCAAAACAAAACTTTGGCCAAATCCGATTTGCAAAAGCAAATCAGTGGAAAGCTGTAAAATGGCGCATGGGTCCAATTTTTAGTTTGCTAGAAGGTTTATCAAAAATGAGTGCTTTCTTTTAAAAGTATTTTTTGTAATTAAATATTATATTAAAATTAAATATCATACTGTGACCCGAGGAGCATTCGATCGATTTTGCGTGTGTTTATTGTAGTCATCAAGTATAAGCCACATAAATGGTTACGTATTGCCTTTCATTATAAAAATAGTGTTTGATAGTTCACAGTCTTGTATCGTACAAACCAATCCGCAGTCGTTTCAGTGGCATGATAGTTCTACTTGAACTTTAAAAACACACCTTTGCCTCTTAATATCGCCTTTGCCTCGTCACATTGGTTTTGTGCGATTTTCCTCTTTGATTGAGTTCAATGCGGATTCTCCATCGGTTCGGAACAGCCCTCCTAAGACCAACGGTGTAACAACTGACGAGGTGTTAGCGAGAGTGCTTCATACCCATCAACCGTGAAGGTAAGATTAAACGACACAATGTCGGTTGCGGTACGGCCAAATATACCGTGCCGCTAGGTTCTGGGTTTGAAAGATGTACTTCTTTTCCGTGTTTATTGCTTTGCTAACGCAAACGATGTCTTGAAACCGCCACTGGGGTTTCGATTGAACATGAATGGTTCACCAGAGCGGTGGTGCGCTACTGAAGCATACCGTGCCGAGCTCGGTGTGCCTCCGCGTGATCTGACAGATCGAGGCATCGAGCGCGACGCGTATCAAAGACGCGTCACACCCAACCAACCAACCCAGCCCAGCGATCTGGAAAACATCGAGGGAAATTGACTTTCTCCTCCTACCAGCAGCGCTTCGCCCGCATCTCTTCCGCCGATCGGTTATCTAGGCGTTCGAGTGGACGTTGTAGATTGAATTAAATTCTCTTCGACGGGTTTGATGCGCTCACCCCAAACGAATTTCCTGCTGGCCGGAGGAGTGCACATGGACTGGACTCTGGAAGGAGGAGAGGAGTCGGCGGAATGAAATATTTCCGTGTTTCCCGTCTCGTTGGTTCCCTGGCCCTTTGGACGCTGTCATCCGGAAAATGACTGCGGTAAAATTTGATGAAGGACCTGGACCTGTGGTGGAATGCGACCGGGGCCGTAAATGTCACCGTTGTCGTGGGCGGGAAATTGGGAAGATTGCGCACTTGAGGAGGGAGAAAAGAAGGAGAAAGAAAGAGACGGCAGGCCCATTCGCTTTCAGTGCGTGACCGAGATCGAGGTACCGTGGTGATTTTCCAGGGTAAAAAGAGTATCGGCAACTGACAGTACAGAGAGGATGATAAAACCAAACCGAACGGCTGATGCTGTGTCGGTGATCCGTAACGATATGTGATTGATTTTCACACGCAATTTTTGATTGCGCAACGGCGTTTCATTTAATTGCGCACAATTTGCAAAACCATTGCACAGCGGAGCCGCAACCGGCAGTGCGGCAACGTTTTTAACTAGCGGGTCAGACATTCAACCGTTTCGGTGAATTTCATTCCGGCCGGTGGCAGCAGAAACTTTATTGTATTTATTATTCTGGTCAAAGGAGGTAAAATTTTAAATAAAACATGCTCTTTATACTTCGAAATTTATCGGTTTAGCATAGTTTTGTCTAAAATGTGAGCTTTTAACGTAATATTCGAAATAGTTCACAATTTTCGTCTCAACTGTTGGGTTTATTTTTTTCTTGTTTGGTAAAACTATACAGGCTCTCCTATAAAATATTGTAACCTTCAAAATGTTAATGTATGAGAAGCATCTTGTGTTAAAACAATTCGGAAAAGAGTACGTTTCTCTTGGACAGTCACTGTTGCTTCTTAGCGATTTCAAAACACTAAACTATCAGCAGTTCTATACTGCTGGGCAAACATTTACAATAACAGAAAGAATCTCTTTATCATGCTCTCTTTTTCAACAGATATCTCGCTGCGCTTCATATGCTAAACAACAATCATCATAATGCAGTATCAAGATTGTCCCTTTCGGTCGGTTCTAGCTAGCGATTGTGCTTCCTTCACCGGAAGTCAAACAAAACTTCACGCGACTGCTTTTCGCTGAAGTTTCCGCATGTTAGCCTGGCGGTCTATTTCTCGGTCCAATTTCCAACGAGATTCTAGAGCTGGCCCACGACCGATAGGCGTCTCCCCCTTCCCACGCTCGGCGGTGGTCCTGTTTTTCCAAATGTCGTACCCCGGATGCTGGTTAAAAATATAAATGGAATGCTTGCCTGCATTACGTTTACCGTGGGGTTTTCTATTATTTGCTCCGATACTGCCTCCAGGCACGACGAAAAATGTGCGCACGCACACATCCACGAAAAGCAAGCGAAACGAGCTACACATGCAACGATAGTATCAATCAGGCTGTACTTCTGTTGCCGCTGCTTCACAACCACCTGAAAGGATCAGGACGCGACGATGGTGCCGCCTTACATCGCCCGCACCATGCCTGCCCTTCGGCCGGCGGCGCTGCAGAGCTTCTAAACCGTTCCCATTGTGACATTCAAACCGCTTCGAGCAGCAATCTACTACAGCATCAAAACACATGCTTTTGGAAGGAGGGACGGGGGGTGTATGCTAGCGGAGAAAGCATAGCAAAACAACCTTCCACACACACACACACACACACGGACACAGCACCGGTACGATAACATTCCCAGTGCATGAGAAGCGTTCTGTCTCCCTGGAAGAAACAACTGTTCCAGTTTCTCGGCAAGCCAACCCGTGTGCTGTTTTTGGTTGAAAGAAAGAACAAAACACCCTCCCTCCCTTACCCTCGAGCGCATCCAATAGTCGCTCCGTACATCCACATGCAAACGGAGCAAACGGAGCCCTCCGCACTCGTATTCGGATATTCAGTGAAAAAAAGTGGATTCCGTGAGAAGAACGAATTTCATTGTCAGGGAACCGAAAATGGGAGGAAAAGTTGCAAATGTTCAAGAATAAAATACATATAAATACGCTGCCCTCACGCCGCCTGCCCCCTTTCCTGTCGCACAGGCAACAGGCCCGACCTACGAGCGAAGCTATTGCTACGATTTCGATTCCGATGTCGGCTGACGGGCGAACGGTGCGCGCGCGGCCACTACGGCAACCATGTAATGCTATAAACGAGTTTTTGGCTATGGAATGTTTTTTTTTTGTTTGTGTTGGTTGAGCTCGATTCTTTACCGCCGATCAAGAGGTGCAAGCCACACGAAACGAGCCTCAGCAAGCGTAAGGGGCCGTGACAGTTTAGTTATTCCGCATTCTGAAATCCTCCCGCATTTGTCCCACTTGCCACACGTCTCCCCGTTGCCTGGTGGTCCCGGTTTGGAACGGAACCCGTGCACCGAAATATGCCAGCCACCATCAAATACTGGTTTGTGATTCACCCCCCAATGCAGGAGAACGATCCTTTTCCGATTTGTTGGAAAGTTTCGTGCGAGGACACCCCCGGGCTGGTGCCGTAACGACCGATGGTGCCAATGCTTCTCGAGCGAACATTGTGCCCCGTGGCATGCATGCACACGGCGGCGCTAAATTTGGATTCCTACCGTCCGTTCTTCGGTTCGTTCGTGGATTGTTGTGAAGCCGGACCCAGCCGGGGACACGTCGACGGAGGGAGGAGAAGAAGGTTAAGAGATTCATCGATAGTCTTTGCTCGGGAGCTTATCGCCCATTGTCTGGGCCAGTGTAGTGCACTGTTCAGTAGCAAACAAGGCGGGAAAACGGTGAGGTCGTCGTGCGCTACCGTTAGCAATCGTAGCTCGTTGCCTGAAATCTCGATCCCGGGCAGGAGGGGCACAAGCAATCGCTGGTAACAATAAAATATTACTTAAACCGAACGATACGCGCGCGCTTATGCATTTTCACGAAACACCGTAATGTCATTCCGATTCAATCGAGCGCGATGGGTCACGGGAAAGGCATGACGGTGGAGAAAGGCTGTAATGTAATGGAATGGAATAAGCAATTTAATGGTAAAACACATTGTTTCGGGATGGCACGGGCTGATGGTGCAGAATGCAATTTGCACGGCACAAATAAATTGATTTCAGAGATCGTTAACCCTCTATCGCTGCCGGGATGGAGGTTGCGAGGTTAGGTCAGAAAGATGCAAAACACGATTGTTGGTACGGTTTTCATTAGTTTGAAAGGAAAGTAATATGAATAGAAGGATAAAAGCAATTTGATAAAAGCAAATTATTTCACGGCAACATACATGTATGAAGAATATTTTTGAATTAGGCAATAACCAATGTATTAAACACAAAAAATTTGATGGTATCGCTCTTTTGTTTCTGTAGTGGTGATAGTCAAATAAAACCTGAACTGTTGATATGTAGCATGCATATAGGGTTTGAAGCTTTTTTACGCAGTTTTATTCAATAATTCAATTTGATTCTTCTTCTTTTGGCTCAACAACCGTTCTCAGTCAAGGCCTGTCTGAACCACTTATGCGCTTGGCTTTCAATGACTAATTGATTGCCCCCCATAGCAAGATAATCAGTGCTACGTACGGCGGCACGGTCTATTCGGGACTTGAACCCATGACGGGCATGTTGTTACGTCGTACGAGTTGACGACTGTATCATGAGACCGGCTTCGAATTTGATTGATTTTGAAAATCAATGGTTTTTATAGACAAAGACATTAGATTTAGCGTTTTATTAAGAGTGTAGCGACTATTCAGACACAGGCACGGAAGCACGGAAGTCAGTTTGATCGTGTTTAACGAAACACGAAGTTCATTCGTTAAGTTTGAAGCTTGCGGCTCGATCTTTTAGTTTATAAGTGTAAATCGATTTCGTGAAATAAACTCTTTTCCAATTTTGCGCTTCGAGAAACAGCTAAACAGCTTCTTCATCTTCTCGGTCTAATGTCCAGCGTTTACAGGTTTTTGAGAATTGTTCAGTATCATGCAGCCGGATACAGGTGACCACCGAGATACAACTGTATTTGGGACCGAAAAAAATGTCCCAAAGCAAGGCGTATGTCGAAATAGTCTTCTGTCGAATATCTGTGAATATTAATTTTACTCCCATATTCAAGATCGGGTAGTTGGAGAATCTTTGGAAATGTGTGTGTAACGGTTATCAGCACGAAATTTAAAAAAAATTACATCAATTTCTTCACAATAACAACTTTGAACTGTCAAAATCGTCGTATCTGCGAATCGTCGTACCTTGAAGGGGGTCGTAGCTCAGAGGGTACCTATAGTCAGTCTTTGCTACGAGGGGACGGTCCATTCTAGACTTGAAGCCACTACGGTCCTACGGTTTAGTCGTGTGAGTTGACTGCACCACGGGACCGCCGCATAAATTCAAACAGCTAGACACTCTAATTTTATCTTTTGTTTGGTAAATTATTGATATCAAACTACTTGGTGCTGATGCTGTTCATATTTCTGAAGAGAATTTTTGTATTCAAAACTATTCTGAAAAAATGTTATGACAGCAACGCTAATCAGTTGAAATCGATACCACCTAATCAAGAATCTCAAAATATGTCCTATAAAAACATTTGATTTTTGCAGAAAAAGTGTATAGATCGTCTAAAGACCATTGTAAAACCCTGTTTATACGAAAGGTAACAAGGCATGTTGCATTAACTATCTTAAACCCGGTCACTAACCTGTTTTTCTGTAGATGAGATTCGCCCGCTGCACGTGCCGCGTGATCGCCTCGATGCTCGCCTCGTCCGAGCCCATCTTCTGGAAGAAGGTATGGTCCGCCTGCAGATACAACATACACGTGCTCTTCCGATCGTACAGCGAGTTGGCAAACGATTTTTGCTCCTTCTGCTGTTGCTGCTGCTGCTGTAGCAACTGCTGCTGATGATGGTGATGGTGGTCGTGCAGATCGTTCCGCACGTTCAGGTTAATGTTGCCGTTCACCATCACATCGGGATGATCCGCGACCGGCACGTTCTTGCGCGTCGACCCATTCTTGGTAATGATTTCCACGTAGTGATCCTTGTTGTGGTTCGTACCGGTCGCGTTGATCGTGCGCGTCCACGGGAACTGTTCCGCACCGGCTCCGACGATGCCACCGCCAGTAATGATCGTGCTGCCGCTGCCGTGCGGATTATAAATGTTGTACAGGAAGTGATTCTTCCGATTGTTCACCACGGTTGTGGGCGTTCGGGCGGTCGGTGCCCCACTGCCGACGCCCGTTCCACCGATAATGCCCCGATTGACCGTCCGGTTGATGGTGGGACGGGTTGGAGAAGGAGCGGACCCGGACGCTCCAGATACGGCCGAACCGCCGGCATCCATCGTGCTTCCGCTGCCCCCACCGTTCGCTGTCTTGCCGTGGCTGCGCACTACCGTGTAGTCATTGTTGTACGGCACCTCTAGATCTAGTGGCAGCGATGGGTTTCTGCTCTCCTGTATCTGTGTCAATGGAAGAGGGAGGGAGGGAGTGAGGGAGGGAGGGGGGGGGAGAGAAACGGTAGAAGAGAAGACAACAACCAATTAGTGCCTGCTTGCTTCAACAATCTTAATCAGCTCAATTTATAGTTATTTCCCCCCATCGAGTCGTCGAGAGCGTCGATCAGTAGCACCAGCACAGTGCAGGCGAGTAGTTGCGGCATCCTGTTACACAACGGTCGCCTTTCCCCCAGCGGATCATGGCAATGTGGAGGAAGGAGAGTGGAAGGATGGGAGAGTTTAGTACGGAACGATAGAGACACACTCCAAGGCTGGCTGACTGGCTCGTTTGCTTAGTCAGCTCCGGGGAATTTACCCAACATAAATCCATTCCAATTTGCCCCAGTCTCGGCGGGCGGGATACTTGCTTTGTCCATTGTCGGGAAAGAGTGATGATTTCCAGGCATGCCAATTAATTAACGCAATTAGGAAACTTTAAGTCCTGTGTGTGTCGGAACGAAGACAAAAAAAAAGAAACAAACGAAGCCCATTTTACAAAACGAACCCACCAACGGCTTCCTGCTTCGTTCCAGCGCACCTTTTCGAGCGTTAAGCTTTTGCAGCAGGAGATTAGTTGACCGTTGTGAAGGTATGCAATGCTTATAGGAAAAACATTGTGTAATGTGCGTGTTACGGGTGCGTTTTTCTTTCCCTTCCATGGGTCTACTCGGCTGGTGGTCTAACACTGTAAGAACAATCTTGAGAGAGGAAAAAAATCCATTTTAAAAGCGAACCAACCGAGCATACTTTCGAGTGAACCAGCAACAGCAAGGTCTGGCAAAAAGGATTTCAATTCATGTGGAGAGTGGTGCTTGCTATTTATTGATCGGCAAAGTGCAGAACCACTCACTAATGTACACCTTAAGTGGCACAGATAGTGCCGGAACCGAGCACATAACACTGGCAAAGGGGGTTCCCAATTGGTTCGTTGCTAGTGAGAGCTTCATCCCTTCCGGCTTGGGAGAGCACTGTGAGTTTGAACCGAGGCGAAAGGAACAATAAAAAACAAACACACACATACACAATCACGTACACTAATAGGAGACTGAACCAACCGAGATGCTTTACTGGCCCATTGTCGCTTTCTTCGAGTAATGCAATCGGGTTCGATGAAGTAGAAACTGTCTGTGCCACTCAGCAAATACCTTCCAGCTCGATCGCTCAATCGCCTTCCCTGCCCGCCCCAAAAGAATTGAGCCATTGAAATGTAAATACGGTCTTCGCTTCCACCGCCCATGAAGCCGTCCCGGTTGACTCAAACCTTCGCCACCTTTGAATTCTTCCTATCGCAGGTTCGCAACCCGGGAAGCACGCATTCAGACGACCTTCGAGACCACTTCCTGCCTCATCGCTCCTCCACTAAAGCTAGTGCACAAGCTAGTCCTTATTTCGCTGCCCGCGGGTCACGGTCCGAAGCACAGCTCCCGCAGCAGCCCTGCAAATGATGGCCGTACGCTCCGTCGTGCGATGTCGTCTTTTGCTGAATCCGATTTGACATTCATTTCACTTCCGTTTTTTCGGGCCAGAGGGTGGCCATTCTCTGCCATTCAAACTATAGCCGTTTCGTACGGTTCAATCATTCTATTCTAAATCTACCGGATGCAGACACACACACACATATACACACAAAACCATCCTCTTTTTCGCACACACGATTGCAAAGAAAGGCAACCAGCCGGTTGCACAGCTGGGATGCTGCGCCCTCGGTAGTGGAAGAAAATCCCGCTTCCTATCCGTAGGAGGCCAGGGACCTCACGAACGCCACCGAAGCGTAAGCTTTGTAAATAACTAAAAGGCTAAAAGCTTTCCGGTTGCTTTCCGGTAGGAGGGGGTGACGACCTTTTAACGCCAACCCCGCCATGAGCAGCGCGTCGATGACGGTGAACGATTTGCCGTCCGTGCACGACGCTATTTTATGTTCCGCAGCCTGCCAGCGAGGGCCAGCAGCAGCGGAGTTTGTTAGTCCGTGGCCTGATTGGAGTGCACCGGAATGGGATCCTTTTCCACGTGGTTCTTGTGAGGTGGTGCAGCGAGAGGAGGAGAACAGGGCACGTTACGTAACGGCGCCAAAAGATGCCATGAACACGTTCCGACGGGGGGCGCAAATGCTCGAATGCTGAATATGGTGGTGTGCCGGGTAGAAAGACGTTTCGTTGCGCAAACCAACGTTTAAAAGATGGAAAGGACTACAAAAAAAATGGCACCAACACACTCACACATACCTGCTCAGAAATCGTCTTGCTTGTTGACACACGCGGTATGGCCCCTCGCGGCAAACGGGACTACTGCGAAAGCCGGAACCTCGACAGGGGAGGGGATACTACTACTCACTGTGCGCTGCAGCGTTTCTGCCCCGGAACGCAATCGTTTTGAAAATCGTTCGATATCCGTCCGCCGTCGTTTATGCATGTCTTCCTGCTCCGAGGGGAGAGGGGTCTCTCCGTCCCGCTTTCCTCCACAACAGCAGAACGAGAAGTGGAACAGTACGGAATGGTGGTACCCGTTAACGAAAATCATTGGGTTACAATTTCCTCCGCACCACACACAACGGCGGCTGCTGCAGCGCAACTTCAAACGAAAACGAAATCAACTCTGCGCCCTGGATCCGCACGTACTCACAGACACACAGACGCTGGCAGGATGTTTGCATGTACTTGAAGCAGCAGCCCTCGAGCGAAGGGTGCTCGTATAAGTTCACCGGACCGGATGACGACTCAACAAAGGAAGAAATAGTCTATTGATCAAGAAGAAAGCTGAAATTTTATCGGTTGGCGAGAGTGGTGGTGGGGGAGCACAAAGCTGAAAGCAATGAGCTGTACCAGCCTCAAAGTACCTAGTATGGTTTTCCCCTTCAATCCTTACCCTTCCTAGCTTAATCCTTCCCCACTCTCACACTCTCTTTGCCCCTAATCGACAGATCAAAGGACAGCGATTGCAATAAAATAGAAATGCGAATAAAATGGGCTGCGTAGCGACTGGGTACAACGGTGAAAAAAAAATACATCAAATAGTTTTGTCTGTACAGAATTATCAACGGTAATTTAAGGGCTGGTAGAGATGGTTTAGAAATGTTCTTCCAGAGCACACACACACACAAGCGTAAAATTGAAGAGTAATGTTAGCTGTACTTGAATTCGCTCTCATTTCGCTTCTAGGACTTTCAAAAGATTTCAAATGATTCAAGCCACAACTCCCGTTCGGTCGGATTCCCATTGCATCCACACAGATGCAGATTGCAATATAATGCAATAGCCACACACACACACACACACATACACCGGAGACGAATCTTTAAGAGCTCTTAAAGCAACACATTTGATATTTTTATGTGCCTTTTCCATAATTTTGTCCGGTTGTGGAGTAGATTGGAAGGAATATTTGAACATTGCAGCTGAGCAGAAACGCTTCAACACATAATTCGTTAGATATAAAATTCGTAAACTGAAATCTCTATTGTAAGTCTCGAGGTGTCTGTAAGCATCTACTGTAACTTTTCACGCACTACGCTCAATTGGACTTAGTGGCATGTTTTGCTTTGATGTTTCCAACTAGCAGACCGTTTCGATGGAATGAATGGCTGTATTTTCAGTAAAAAAAGGTTATTTTTATGCAAATAGTACGTTTGTTTTACTGATTTGATTTGACCCAATGACATATTTAATAGTTTAATGAAAATCAGTAGAAAAAAAGACAATGCTAAACATGACTAAACATTGCACAGGAGGGAATTAATGAACTGTGTTCATAAAAAAAGATTTTGCTCCAATGGCTAAATTGTTCACAACAATATTAAATTATTGGAGGTTGGGCTTTTTGTTTCAACGTTTCAACAAATAGTATCTATTAAGTGCGAAGGAGCAAGTATGACGCAGAGGTTACATTCTGTTTGTTTTCAAGTATTTATGTCAACTATGGACACATTTCACCATTTCATTAGTTGTGAATTCCAAAGCACAGCATTTCCATGAATAATTAAATAGTGCAGATTGCATTAATTTCCATCCACCACCAATCATTTGCGACAACCTTGAATCTCAATCGATCCCGAAAAGGTACACAATTTGTGTCGTTTGACAACATGGTCCTCACCCCTCTGCCAGACTGGCCCTTTCGTTCTAGGAAGTGTAAAGCTATCCCGCATACCGAAACCTAATCTGATTTACCTAAATCGATGATGTTTGAGCAAATTGTGGTCGTAACAGAAGCTTTACATGTTCTTTCCCCTCATAGCAGGATTGGTCATGTTGCACGGGTATGAGTGGTTGCTTGCTTTCACTGTCTAACTATTATCAAATCCGCTCATCATCGATAATGAACGTCGGCCGTCTTCTATTAGATTACCGATGCAAAAACTAAATGACTGACTTAGTTCACACTCTTCTACACAAATTCTCGCACACCCCCAGGTTTTGATTTGCTACGGACACTGGGCACAGGAGGAACCATTTGCAAACCGTCCGACTTCGTCCCGTGCCGCCTTAAGTCACCGCCGTATGGTAGCATCGAGCATCCACAGTTTACCCAATGCTCTCTCACCCCCAACTGCACCCAACACCCACGGGCTGAAGTTCAAGGTCCTCGAACTCGGGCTTCATGAGCGAAATTGGAATGTTCATAAATGGTATTCGTGTCATGTTTCTGTTAATCTCTCTCGGATTAGTAACATGTCGTCTCTGTCGTACGCGTCCCGGGACGTTGCTGCACTGCCGTGTGCTGTGTGTGAATGATTTCGGCACAAACCTTGATTCAATTCTACTTCGCGCTCTGTCTTGCTTTCTTTCTGTTTCATCTCTTTCTTCCATTCCCTGCCTACACCGACACCCATATCCTGATTCATCCATTTCAAAGGTATCCCCCAGCAAGCAACGTTTCATTATTTAATGAAATGCACACGACAGCACGTACCGTGCCCGGTGTGCCAGAGGAATTAAAGTTTTTCCGCACCGCAAGCCACCGGACGATGACACCGGTTGGGAGTGGCGGCGAAAGCAACTTTTACCGTTCGTCGATCCTAACGAGTTGCAAAACAAAATGGGAGAAAATAAAATTAGCTAATCCCTGATATCTCTATCTTTAAACTCCGACGGTCGCGCTGCGCCAACCGCGCAATGACGCACGAAACGGGTGGCATTCGTTTTCAGGCACGTTTTTCACGCTGACGGCGATATGAGGACTAACTTTGCCATAACAGGTGAGAACAGGTTCCTCCACCGCGAAAGTGAATGGCCCGCGAGAGCCCTTTGGAATCGCGCTGCGGGAAAGATGATTTCGATAACGTACAGCAAACTTAAACGGCGACAAAAGTTGGTCTAACAAATGTGGCTTGCAGGACCTGCCCGTGTGTGCTATCGAGCAGCGTCCGACGAACTTGTGCACGCATTTTGGTACAGCACGAACTTTATAATGCGTAACTGTTTTGAGACGATGTGTGACGAAACGATGATGTTACTTACCACTTCTTCCTCCTCCAGCCAGCGCCGCTTTCGGCGCATCTTCCGCAGCGCAGCGCTTCCGGTGCGACGTTGCTTCGTTGTTTCGGGCCTTCCGCTGTCCACTTCCGCCGCCCGTTGTTCGCCTTGTCCGTCAGCTTCACGCACGTGCTTGAATTGAGTACTAGGGCTAGACTGGATGGTTGCTAAATTTAACACACGTTCACCGGAATCACTGCTGCCATTGCGCGCCCGCTCCGCCCCGCGGTCCGGCCGATGGTGACCGTGGTGGTTCTGGTGAATTTTCACGTCACTGAGTTTGTAGATCACAGTATGGACACCGTGCCGCCGCTCGAGCTCCGGCGAGTACCGGGCGGCCGGTTCGATGTAGTATTGCTCTAGGTTCGTGACAACCGTACCGTCGAACAGGTTGTCGCTGGTCAGCACACCGTGGACGTGCGAGTGCTCATCGTCTGGAAGCAGAATTGGCAAAGAAGCAATGGATTGTTAGAAAAAGGCCAATTAGTTAATAAATGAAAACGGGACTGGGCAAGAATGTGGAGGATGTTCTGAGAAAGGCAATCTTTTGCATTCGGTTTGGAGGGCCCTTCATTGGTCATTACAGGACGGGATGTATGAATGACGAAATGATGGCAGGACGCTTGCAAAACAGTCCTTCATTGACATATTGATGGACTTTTGCGCTTCTCTTTTTTATTAATCATTCCACACTACGGATTATGAACTTCAAATCCCACATAAAATGACATGGCTATGGCAGGTACCGAAGGTAGAGAGGAAGTAAATCCCTTGTTCCTCCATTCTGCTGACTCATGTTCCATGCTATGCATTGGCCTTGATTTGCGTGTGTTTACGGTGTAGCTTGGGTTGGGTTCGGTTGTTGATAAAGTTCCACCGATAGACTACGAGACCCTCCGCTCTACCATACGGCTACCGCCAATCACACACAAGCACCCTTTTTTTGCACTTGCTTCGCTCACTCGCTTGCGCCTGCTTTGTGTGGCGGGATCTTGCGCCTCATAAATAATCATCCGCTGCGTATCATAGTACCGTGTGCATATTTTACGATCCGCACCCAGTAAGCTGCCCGGACGACGGACGCCGCGTACCGTGAAGGATCAACAGACAGCGTATACCGCTCCTCGACGGTGTAGCTCGGTAAACAACCCAAGCCATCCCTTCGGCAACCGAAAGCGGCAAAAAAGCAACAACACAAAAAGCAGGGAAACGGATCCTTCGATAGGGGAGCACCTTTGTTCCATTTCCACTTGCCCAAGTTGCGCGATCCTCGAAACGTGACGTGGCCGTGAGAAAAGATGAAAGCAGTAACCTATTCGATATCCGACATTGAACGTGTACACTACAAAGAAGCGATAAGCTTGTCTGTCCCGCGAAGGGGTGGGGAATCACACACACACACACACACATACACACAGCGGAAATGTGGTAAATAAATAAGCGCAGTAAACCCGGCGGATTGAATGCCGGCAATCGCTCGCACACATCGACAGAACCGCGCCGGAAGAGCTGTAGGTGTACGGTGCACGAGGAGTGCACGGGAAATTAGCATTTCAGACCCGAACCCGAAACCCGATCCGTTTCGAACCGTTTTGCTCCGAATAAAAAAGGGGTGTATGTTTCGGAATGGAGAATGCTTTACCATCGCGCGCCACCCTGCACGGTGACAAAAGTGACAGACGGAAGAAGCCCCATTTCCGCTCCGGCGCGGGAGAGCGATCGATCGATCGATCGAATACGTATCCGCTAACATGTGCTGCAAATAACGGTGCAGGTAAAGCCTGTAGTATCTCAACCGCCTCAATCAACAACAGCCAACAGCGAATTAACTCGAACATCGCTCCCCAGCCGGCGGCAGTAGTTGCTGCACGCCGCCGGCTAAAAGAGGGGATTAGTGCAAAGGATTACGGAAGCCAGGAAAACCTTCAGCGTGAGCGAACCATATGGAAACTGATAGAGCGGCGGATGTCGGTGGGCGTGAGCGGCCGAGTGGCAATTGATTTGTCGAAAAGACACGCAAAACATGGCACTGGAGCCGCGTCCACAGGCGAACGAATCCATCGGTGGAAAGGCAGGGCCGCTCGCTCCACTACAGAGACTGGGAGGAGAAAGATCGAGCGGAGGTGTGTTGATCCCGGTAATCCCTTAGCTACACTGTGTACTGCATGTACGTGGCCCGGGAGTACGCGCTCGCTGCCGTGGTGGAATAAGCCGCTTACGCGCTGCTAAACGGTTGCCCATGAGTGCCGTGCGAGAGCCGACACGATCCGGCGTTCCGCGGTAATCGGGGACGCACGCCCAAGGATGGGGCTCGAACGGTGGGCACGATTTATGATTCACACTGGAGGGCGGCGTGGCGGCAGCACACGAAGTAACAATATGATGGATGGACGAATCAGACCCCCTGCCCGAGCAGTACACAGCGGTGGGATGGCGTGTGGACAAGCTCATGCACTTCTTTCCAAGCGAATCGTCCTGTCGGTGGGACACACGAGCCTGGCCAAACGGGCGCACAATTTAATGGGCACACCGAACACACCACCGTGCTTCACAGCGATTGGTGTGGGTTTGTTTTTCCACTTTCACCGATTCGGTGTTTTGTGTAATTCAGTGTGGGTGGTTTGTTTGAGTGCTGGCCGCAAGGGCGTCTGCAACATTGTTCAGCACAGATCAGACATTTGATGGTGGGCATTATCGTTGCGTTTTGCTTCGCTGTGTCGATATTATCACAGAATTGAGTGAAATAAAACCCCTTCTACTGAAGGCACCTTTTTATGAGGGTCTTTTTAAATAAACTTTTCTGTTGTACTAATTTTGCGAATCAATAAGCAATATTTAAATTTGGAATTTGTCATGTTAAGAAATGGATAATTTCATCTTATAGAAAATAACTAGAACCTATGTGTGTGTGTTTTTTGTCTTTCGACATCAGTTGCTAAAGTTGCGACACATTAAAGCCATTTTGCTTAAAGCATAACCAGTTGCCTCTCAGAGAGGAAAGCCAAAACTCCAACCAAACGTGCTCAAAAAGTCCAATTTAAACGAATTGGATTTCCACGCACAGCAGCCACGCATAACTTTGAAGTTGCTAAATCTTTCTTTCTTTGTCTTTCGGGAAGACACGCTCCCACCATCACCAACACCACCACCACCACCACAACCGCAACGAACCATAGGTTTGCGCGCTGGTGAATGGAGTGTACCAATCCTAACCAACGTACCGCACCAACCATGGATAGGATCTTAGGATGGTTTCCGAACCGAAGAGCAACGGAGAAGCGCACAAATCCAACACAAAAGAGCTTACCCACATGAATCATGAAACTGTCCATATCCTTCCCACACGCGAAACTACACACACACACACGCACGCACGCACACACAGTTGCATATGGATACACGCATCGTTCTTCACTCACGAACGTCGGCGAAATCTACCTCAAAAGCCATCGAAAGTTCAAGTGGCTTTTGGCCACCCCCGAGACGAACAACGGGAAGCTAGTTGTGCCAGCATGGGAAGCAATGGGAGCAAGGGACGGATGTACGGAAGCATACGGAATCCGATTCACTCACTCACGATCGGGGAAGGATGAGCTTGAGCAATAGGAATATTCACGCTTGGATGACGAAAATGTTGGCGCACAAGGGGGACCACCGAAAGAGCTGCCGTCTGCTGGGCGCACCGGAAACCGAACTCAAGTGTGTAACTTTTCCTACGGTTTAGAGGTTTTTCAAGTCAAATTCGGGAAAATCCTTCACCCGACTCTACTGTCTAGCAACAGCACTGTATCATTGTTCACTCCGGACTGTGCCACACAGGAAAAAAAAACAAAGCGTGTGAGTTTAAACAAGTCGATTCGTGCTGACTTCCTTTCCCTTCCCTGACTGCAGCTGACTGCGTACCGTGGGATCGGAACGAGGCGGAAGCTGGCGGCAGGATAACGGTGGCATGGCGGATGGGCGAAACTTTCCGCTGGCGGAGTTGCGTTAACTGTTAAACCTATATAGCCCAACACATCATTTCCGGTGCTGCGAGCGCGAGCATAGAGAATTGAATTATTGACATGACTACTTCCCCGCGCGCTGTCCTTCCCTTACCCGCCCTGACTTTTGTTCCGACACACCGTCAGAAAACAGCCATACATTTTAATGATATTTGATTTAGCTACTTCTGCTGCCAAGTGGGCGAATGCCATCCCAACCTGCCTGCTGGCGCTCCCACGGAACCAGAATTTATTTGCATGGGCCAACATACGCGCTCAAACATGTGAAGACACACATACACACACACCCACACATGCTTCGAAGCGCACAAATTTACGATAGTTCCGTGTACGCGAGCATGGCGCTACCGCCCGCTGGCAGCAAATCCAGATGGTTTTCATTAATTTTCCACGCGCTGTCGAATGCTAATAAATATTATTCCTGTGCCGCTTCCGCGCGCTGCCTGCCTGCCGAATCCTTTTCGCACCGATCGGGGGCACTCTGCACAGTCACAGCAGGCAAGCAAGCCGTGCTGGTTTGCGTGTCGTTTTACACTGCTAGAGAATTGGCAATTGGAGATGGGAAAGGACCCCAACGCCCAGGAAACGAGCGCTAGTGAGGATGATAAATTTTTAAATTTTTCTTCACCATCCATTTACACCACATACGAATTTTGCCACAGAACAAACTCCCACACACACACACACAAACAGGAGAGAATGCAAATCAATCAGTGACGTGCGGTATAGTAAACAACATCGAAAGAGTACTTTCCCAACCCACACCGGTTGGCGGTTCCAGTCGTTCACTTTAACGGTTACACTTCGCGGTGCTAGTTACGCATATCAGGTGCAACAGTGAACAGGTTTTTTGTTTGTAGGTTTTGTTTTTGTTTCGCAATGTCACACTGACAACTGTTATCGGCGAAAATAAAAACAAACAAAACTGTCTGTATCCGCCTCCCTGTTCCTTGCTTGCATTTTTTACAGTGTTGGACCCATCCTTCTGATCCCCTCCGACTGTTGTTGGGTGTTTCTGGTACTACGGTTGAGTGTGGCTTATGGCTTTTTTGTTTCATTCTTTGCAAATCCGTTCCACAGGGCAGGCACTTCCTATTTGCATATGTCATGTTATTAATTGCTTATTGCAACAAACCGATTGCAACGGAAACAAGGGGTGAGTTTAATTGAATTTTTTTACATAATGAATGTGTTTCGGTGAATGTTTTGTTTTGCATACGTTTCGAGTGCAATTGACTTTCGCCGGGCACGTAAGGTGTCAACCTGGTGCGTGTGTGTGTGTGTTTGACAGCAATTGGGTATGTTTTTGTACATTTTAATTGGCTCTTGGTCACTGTTTTCCATACAGAGGTAATTTGATGTGCAATCGACGTTTTGCTGCTGAGCTTCAACTGTGTGTAATAAGCAATGCGTTTTTAATTTAAACGTTATTATTTGATTCTATGATTCAAATTCATAATACGGTTTTATTCATCGTTTTCGTTAAGTCCTGCGGTAGCACAACCATCCGCCCATGTGGCCATTGTTATAAATTTAATTTAATTAAGTGTCCCAGTGGACTTCAACTTTGCTTGCAATGTAATTTGGCAGACCCACACCAGTACGCTGTGCTTGGGCATTTATACATCTGTTAGGTACCGGTGCGACATTTTTCCTCGCTTCTTGTAGCAAATGAAAGTAAAAAATAAAATAATAACACATTCCATCACCAAAGCGTGTATGGACGGCATGCATTGCGCAGCCTGCAGTAAAACAGGCGAAGCGAAACAACAAAAAATAGCAATACATTGCCTTCGCTTTACATCAGCGGTGCAACCGCGCGCGGGGTGACAGAGCTCTCGGTGCCGTTAATTACCGTGCCATATTTTACGGCATTTTTTTATGTGCAAAACAGTCCCGCATACCGCATCGATGGTGCAAATTTTAAATAAAGAAACTTCACCCCACCAAAAAACCCAAAGCACATGGCGCGGGCACACCACCCAAGCCCGTGCACCGAGATGCGATAAACTTTTTCTACATCATGGGATTTTTCTCCCGAGTATGGTTTTGCAACGTTCACCCACTACTGGACGCGTTTCCCTTGCTCGTTCACCCGTTCGCTGGTACGTTCGTCGCTTACTCCTTTTTACTTGTGTGTGTGTTTTTTTTTTTCTTCATTTCTCAGTAGAAACTCCCTTCCAGCATCAGCACCACGGACGCGAAAACCAGCCACAAAACTGAAAGATTTACAAACTTCCCTGTCCCGACGCCCGCAAAATTCGCCCGAGCTTCACGGAAAAGTGCTCACAAACTTGCTCACCTGAGGGTGGAGCTAGGCGTGGTGTTCCCGGGGGGCAAAGGGGGTTTTTTCCCGATCTGAAAATGATGATAAAATTTATCACCCCAGCCCAACCAGCCGGCAGAACCGGCAGCAGTAACGAATTCGACACACGCGGCACCACACCAACCGAAGCCGGGGCACAAGCCGTCGCGTCGCGGATTGTTGCAATGTTTGCGAGATAAATTTTCATCCGACAAGTCCGGAGAATAAATGTCCTTCCCTACTGGGGAACTGCCAGCCCGCGCACACAGCGGTGCGAACTGATGCACATTACACTGTAGCGTACGATTTCAATTCAACCCAGTTTCAGTGTAGATGAGAAGCAAATAAGGAGGAATTTAGTTACAAAATAGTGCGATAGTATTTCCGTTCAAAAAAAATGTAAATAGCTTTGAGGTGCCATTTACTACACTGTTTTGCATCTCAAATTTAGCTGTTTTCAGTACACACTTCCTTATTGAGAAATCAATGAGTTTAATATATTACCAAACATACCATATATTATGGGCAAACTACTAGACGTTTTACGAATAGTTACAGCACGTTTTTGATTTATGAACATCTTAAATGACCTCTATGAACGACTTATCGATAAACTTTGATCATTGTGCAAAAAAAAAGATGAATTTTTCGAAGATAAGGACACTACAATGAAAGGATTATCCAAATGCAGCGAGGGAAAACCAGCCGCGTAGCTAGCAAAAGGTCAAATACCACAAGCAGGAGGGAACTGTTTTCGAAGCTTACTGCTTTGTTGCCAGCGCACGATGCCACACACACATACAAACACTTTCCACTACACTCCCCAAGAGGGTCGTAAAACAAAGCGGAATGGAAGCACAAATATCGAACCCTCGTACAAGCGCCCTCCGTGTCTCACCAGATGTGCCGGAGAGACATAAAACATCCAGAAATTTATCGATAGTAATAATGGCATCTTTTCTATTTTTTTTCTCTCCCATCTGGTGACGCTAAATGGCAAGGTTATGGCAGAACATTTCGTTTTGATTGCGATAATGCATCCAGCCGGGCGAGGATGCTATCGGGCCGGTTCCGATCTCCTATAAAACCCTGCCTCCCTCGCTACGCTTGCTTAATATGTTCCTTCCGTTTGTTTTCAGCTTTCGACTATCCTTATTTATATCTACAGCTTCGTGACATTTGCAACGACCGTGCACAAACCGCCCCATATCCATTACGGTGTGTCATATTTTCCCATCTCGCGCGGATCACCGGAGCATCGCCAGTATGGAAGGTGACGATCTATCAAACACACGAGTAGTTCCTTTCGGGCGAGTTCTTGAGCTGCTTCGATCCGGTTCACTCTTCCGACGGGTCGTGTGCTTGTTTTATGGCGCAACTTTTGCAATGTGGAATGTGCAAACTGATACGTACGACTGGCTCGTAAAGCATATGCTTCGCTTCGACGGTACGCCTTTGGCCCCGCGCGAGCGTTAAAAGTCAACGAGCTGCGGCAGTAAGTTGCCGCGCACCATTCCGTGGAGAGTTCGCAAAACTTTGTGCGCATCTTGGAAGTGTGTTGTCGAGCTTTGAGTTGGAAGAAAAATATGTTACTCCAGGGAGAGAGAGAGAGAAAGAGAAAGAAAGCATGGAGGAAGAGTGTGAACACAGTGCAGTGTATCCTATTTGCAGCAATAAAGGAAGGTACAACTTTGTACCTTGTCTATGTGTGTGTTTGTGTGAGTATGTTTCAGTGTCAATTTTAGAATCGATCGCGGTCGGAAATGATCCGCAACGTTCGGAGCATGTTGATTTTAGCACGGCAAAACGACCGTAAAGAAAGCTTTTCATAATAAACTAAAGAGTAAACATCAGTCCTACATGTCTCACGACCGAAATAGGCAAGCATAAAACAAAATACATTCTCGTCCTTCCGTCGGCCAAACCCAGGGCAACTGCCGTTCCAACATTCCAACCTTCAGTGCTGGCGAGAATTTCATTTTCCAAACAAATGAAAGTTGGCTGGCACAAAAATGTTTCAAATATTTGTGCTATAAATCATCGGGAGTGCCTACGGATCGGGCAGTAGCCCACGAATGACACCGGGGCTAGGGATAAAAATATCTAAACGTTTATCTTTTATCCCCCCACCTTCCCCTCGAACGCATTTTCTTCCTTTTGACATCGTGACCGAACGCTTCCACAGCGGAAGCGGCAAACCAAATCAAGTAATTTCACGCAAAACATAGCACCGTACGCTTAAAATAACCAAGAGCGGGGTTGGGGGTTAGGGATTCGGTTCACGCTTGACCAGGCAGCAGCCGGCCAAAGCGGTTCGATGGCTTACAGCATTTCGGAACGTTTTGAGAAGCAGAGCAGAGAAATGGAAGCTTGAAGTAAAAAAAGGAACCGCTTGAAGTAAAACACGCTGTCAATCCTTGAAAGATTGCACCCAGGGGCTTGGAAGAGGGAAAAGGACCCCAAGGTATGGCTGGTACGGTTTGGTACCGAACGTTTTTCCCTATTTTGATAGCATTCCTTATGGTAAAAAGCTCTTCGACAAAAATTCCATTAAATGTTTGTCTTTCCCACTTCTGCCAGAAAAGGGCTTTTGCTAGTAGACCACCTCCCCCTCCCCCGCTCTCCCCCACCTTTCCCCCATCCTTTTCTTCCGGGCTGCATCACGCCAAGTGCAGAATGTTTGGCATGAACGGAAGCTTCCAAGCAGACTGGGGGAGGTGGGAGGTTGGTGGCAAGAAGTTTTTAGCTTTCGGTAAGTATTCCTCTTAACGTCATTCATCGTTCAACGCCATGAGCGGTGGAGTGTTCGTTCGTACCGGGCGGTTCATGGGGTTCGGGTTTCATGGGGTTGCTCACTCCAACGACAACAACAGCAGCGGTAACAGCAAACAAAAAAAAAGCCACTCTACAACCCCAGAGCATCATCAATCCATCCTTCAAACCGCTTCCCAAACCGAACAACAGCGAAAGAGTACAGCTGGCTAGAGGAGCTGCTGGGAGGAATGAGCGAACGCAAGAAGGTCCTTCATTTTATTTTGTGAAAGCCTCACTTTTTGGCATTAGCACTTCCGAGCAGTTCGGTAAGCTGTCAACGCGACCCCTGCAATGTGGTAGTGAGAAAACGTTGGCTGCAAAAATCCTTCTACCGTTGGAGAAGGGGTTGGTTAAATATAAGGAAAAAATGAAGAAAGGATAAATGAATAAATGTTTGAATATTTTTCCGCCTTTCCGACAAACTCATCGGTAAGAAGCAATTCAGTAAGCGTCAACTGGGTGGAATATGAAATGAAACTATTCACCTACTTTAAAAAAAAACGAGTTAAAGGATAATGGGTTTACCTGTTTTCGATTGTGCAGGACACACGAACAATAGGGCATGAGTACAACAAAGAACGTACTGCAAATTTGCAAACGATGGGAAACAAACGACCAAGAATACGATCCACGATGTGCTCGAAGCTTCAACGCTCCAGTCACTCAATGCGCGCAAGCACAGAAGCGCACAATCTTGGCCGGATTTGTACCTGCTCTCCATCACGCTGGAGCGGAAAGGTGAAGATAAATGTACTTCAAATGCCACCGGAGCAGGAACGTTGCACGGCAAATGGCGACCGAAAGGGAACACCAAAGGGACACGCGGCATGCAAATAAGTTGCATAGCAATATAATGCATTTTTGAGTGCACAGTTCAAACGGGAAGCAGCCCGGACCGGAATGCCGGGCGAACCATCCAACACCACAGTAATCCTTACCTTGTTTATCATTCCTAAGCACAACTGTACGCCAGCGGGATAAAAACGAGACGAAGCGATTTTGATTTAAGTAATACTCCGCCCTTCCCCTACTGCTTCAAGTCACCAAGCTCAACGCACACTCCTGCACAGCCGTATTTATCAATAGCGCATAAAACATCATAACCGGCGGGAACGGTTATCGTACCTGAAACATACTTTCCCACTTAACCACTCGGCAGTAGAATATTGCACCGCTGAATGTCACTGCGGAGCGAGAGCCAGGCGAAACAGGACCGTTGAGTTGTAATAACGGAGCGAAGCAAAAGGTAGCAAGTAGAGGGGAAAAAAAGTAAAACTAGTTCCAACTTTTTGTCTAGCAGGAGGAAACTTTATGTCAGCCATTTCAACCTCAACCACCTCCCGTGCGCGTTTCCATCGCGCGATAATTCTAAATAAAGGCAACAAAGAAACGCCCAACACCAGTGGCCACCCAGTGCTGGTAATGCTCTCTGCGTGGCAAGCCATCCTTTTTTGCCGCTGCGGCTGCCGAGGTGCCGGGTCACGTTTTATTGGACGCGCCCTCCGCGATGGCAGAGCAGTGCATTGTTGGCGGTCTAGACGGAACACCAATAGGGTTCTTTTTCCTTTTTATATTCACAGTAAGATGAGCGAAACATAATAACAACACAGCCGTGAACAGCTCGGCAACATTCAAATGAGCTTCGCAGATGTGTTTGGTGAGTTTGGACAGCGGCGAATAAATAAAGTCTCACGGCAAAGATTATCCGCGGCGCGCCGGTTCATCTTTGTGCCACAAAGAGGCGAAACTTGATGAGCGCGTTCAAGTTCGAAGGTTCGGTTGTGTTTTATGATACAAAGTAGCTTAAAAGATGGACAGGAAACCGCCATAAACCATGCCATATCGTTTGGAGCGCGAAGGAAGCTTTTTGCCTTTTCGATCGTAGTGTGACCTCGCATAAACTTAATTCCAGACAACAAAGGATCGAAAACATAGTTAGGGGACCTATCGAAACCTTCATGCTGCTGGCACTGCCAACCCGGTGCCGGTTTCGATGCGAAAGCAATCGAACATTCTGGCACATTACGGGACAGGTCAGATGTGTCAGGCACTGCACGGTGTACGCCATTTCCGGACACGGATCGGAACGCCAATAGCAAGTGCACACGAGGGTCGTCCAGTAAATGCAAATTATCGATGGAAATCAAGTTTGCTGGCAGGAAGGAAAAGAAATACTGGCGCAAAACAAACAAAAAAACCCTCCATTTATACCCCAAACAGCGTTCCTCCTCAACCAGCAGCACGCAAAACCAACATTGCAAAACCGGAAATTGCAAAAGTGAATTGAGAGCAGACACATACACAGCAACAACAAATGACACTACAATGCATCACTAGAGTAGACGTTGTGGTCTGGTTGTCCTTCTGGGTGTCAGTTCGCCACAGAGCTGGAAGCAACAGCAAAAAAAAAAGGAACCTCACTCTGGTAACACATACAGTGTACGATCACCGACTGTGTCCCATTTTTCAGGGAAATACAGCAAAACGACTGCCGGATCGCCACTCACCGTCACCGTGTCGATTCGCTTCGATTGTTGTGGTGCGGCACTTGAAGTCGATTAGAAAAGTTCGGGCGAAGTCTGCTAAACGGTTTTCAGGATCGCATCCAAATTGGATCTGGCCGGAACTGTGCATTCCCCAGCAAAAATGTCCCCTTTGCAACGGGGAAACCCGTTGAGCAGAGGGCAAACGTTATGATGTACTTCGATCGATTCCTACCGTACTCATTGTCTCCAGCTTCAACTGGAGATTAGAATGTGTCCCTGTATGTGTGTGTTTGTGTGTATGTTTCGTAGAGCACAACGAACTGGTTGAGATCCGTTTGGCTACTGCTGCACAAACACCACAACACACCTTTGGCACACCGTGTAGGGTAACATGGGAAAAGATGGGCATGTTAACGATATTGCTCTATATCTCTTACAGTAAATCACTTCACACTGATGTTTAAACAGTAATGATATTACTCACAGCATGATCACAGCGAAATAGTCACAGTGCGGAGCAATATATTAAAACATGAAACGTCAAAGCAAACCGAAAAATGGACATCAATACCTGTGAAAAGGTAAGTAAGGAATTTTGAGGCACTTTAGATTTTATAGAAGTAGGAGTTTTAATTTTTTTACTTCTACTATTGTGATATGCCGTTTGAAGTGTTCTGTTTTAAAATTCATAGATAAGTTGTCACGAAACATACATCAGAAGTAGCTTGCCTCTAGCGGGTTGTGTAAACTATTATTTGCTATTTGCTAACTTCTTTCCTTTAACTATTTACGAAATTCTCAAGAAATCATATGCTGAGCACTAATTATTGTACGTCCAAATTTATTGCTATTATAATACAAAATCAAGGATATTAAACGGTCGTAGTGTGCATCAAACATCACATTTAATTATTTTTCAACAGCTTCAACTCTCAGTGAAATTGTACTTTTGCTAATAATGCAGGTGACCAGTTTGTCCAGCATGATCATTTGGCTCCCGGTTCTCCTACAGCTGAACTGCAGCAGAAAAGCATGTTGCAACGCTGCATGTATGCATGAGTCACCTCGAGGAACGGCAACGATTCGGCACACAAAAAAAAAAAAAGAATGCTGTTATGCAGAGCTCCCGATGCGTTTGGAATTCTTCCCCGAGAAAACGGTGCAGATTTATACCGATGACCAACACATATCCTACACATATCCTGCCTTCTCTCTCTCATACACACACATACACGCTTGTGTCGTTCCGCAACTGTACTGCTCTGTGGTGGCACCGAACCACAAAGCCCAAGAATGCCAAACGCTACCGATGGAGCGGAGAGGAGAGTGCCAGTAAGCTGCAGCCAGGGAAAAGCTGGTCAAACTTTTAACCCTTGAGCGTTGGTTTTGTTGGAGTTGAACCAGAACGATGGGATCAGCCGTCCCGTGACCAGCCACTGCCGGACAGTGGGGCAGACAGAGGTTTGGCGGAAAGAGCAACAATGCATTCCAAAAATCTGCATTACTATTGCTTGTCTATTTTTTTGTGTTTGGTTGCCGTCTCTACTGCCACTACAGCTGGATGGGATATCGTGAGACGAGGTCCGGTTTCGTTTCAACAATCTTGACCATGCATCTGCAATGTCGGCCTGCTGACGCAACACGTCTAGGATGCGCTTGTACATGAACAGATGCTTGCAGGTGGTGGTTGTGGCAGGATTGCGTTGGCTTCGCTCGTTTTCTCTCGTTTCGTACGTTAAGCTGTCGATTAAACGTAGCGCAGATGGAAGTGGAGAAATTTTCACAACTCAGCTTTTGCCCAGCTAGAAGAACATGTACGCGGCACCAGTACGCTACGTGGAAAGGGAATGGAATGTTACCCAAACAGTGCTGAGAATTCGGGGAATTTTACAATCTTCCCGACACGAAACATCGATCTACTATCTTACTATCAAACGATGCTCTGCCACGCATCGTTTTCGATTACATGTACGTGTGTTTGTTTTTGTAAAAAATCACGACTAAAACTGGAGATAGCTCAGCTGGCACTTTCGACACCTTGACTGACTGATGGGGAAAGCACGGATTCGCACGATCCAACGTTTGCCTGAAGCTCCTCGATGCAAAAACCACGCAAAAAGGAGGAACAATAAGTTGTAGCTGATACGCACAGCACGAAGAGCATGAAGACATGAAGACCGATACACCAAAATACACCAACGATCCAATATTGCTGAAAACTATCCATCACCATCGAACGGGGAAGTATCGCTACAACGGCAGCGTGAACAGGGAGCTACGTTCGGCATGTTAACTGCAGCGATGCTGCTGCGACCGAGCCATTATGACAGCCAGGGCAACTTTTATTAAAGAACAACAAAAGCTCCAGTAGCCGCATCGTTCAGGGCAGCAGCTACCGTTCGCATGACCGAGCGAAGGGTTGTTTGTTCTTTTCTTTTTTCAAGCAGAATTTCGAAACTTTCGCTCGAAAACCATTAAGGTCCCTGCCCGGAATAATGGTGGATTTCCACTGCAAAGAGTGATCGGTAGGGAGGAGGAGAAGGGAAGACATCAATCACAAGACCACCTCATAGGATGAGAAGCCAAACTCCCGAACAGCCTCACACACCCAAGGAAATGAGAACCATCTGTGTCAATCAGCAATCCGTTCATCAACGATTCCAGGCAGGTGCGCACCTCCTTCCAACAGCTCGAGAGCACGCACTAACAAATTTATCCCACAATTTGTTGGAAATGGAAAGCTGCAAAGGGATGGAGAACAGGAAAGGGGGAAATGATGATGAGGCTCTCCCAAAAACATGGACAGCCGAGAAGGAAAATATTTTCTTTACTAAGCTTTGTGCAACCTTTCTCGCACAAGCGCCGTCCGATGCAGGCTAGGCAAGTGTGCACACCGCACACAAATTCACACAGCGACTCCAAATCCCTGTAAAGTCATCCGTTCTCCCCCACCGTCCCTTCCCACCGACCCTCACCGCACCAAATTTACCATGTTGGAATAGGATCAACATTTTCCATTCCGCCCCAGCTGGGGCTGGTAAAACCGAAATCGATCAAGCGGAAAAAATCATCAAATTAATCCCTTTTACGGATTCGCTCCCCGACGACGAGGCGGACAAGTGGATCTTTTCCGGAGTTTGTGGACGGCTCGGTGACCGCAGGAGCTCTAGCGATACGTTTCTCGGTGCTGGGCTCTTTTTTGTTGCTGTCGTTTTGCTCCTCCATCATTGTCATCGGTCTCGATTTAAATCTGCCAGTTTTACGCTTCGTTGAAAGTTTCCGCGAACATTCAGATTTGTGCTAAACTTCACGAAGGGTTACGGACTGCGGGGCCCGACCGTCCGACCGTTCCACACTCAGAGGCCTGGGCTTGGGGGAAACGGGAGGCGCTCGCTTCAAACTTTCCCAACCCGGAGCCCTTTTCTCTTTTTGGAAGCCCAACCTGTACGCGGTGGAAGTGGAATAGCGGCGAACTCATCACGCGACCACGGAAACCCATCCGCCGCAACGCCATCCTAAAGCGCTCAAACCACTGCTTGGGAGGCAAAAAAAAGGGTTCAACATTTGGGCTGCGTGATTAAGGCAACTAGGCACGGGGGAGCAAACGAACTAGGCACTACAGGCGTATGACAAGCGACCGAAACAGACGCACCGAGCTCCGAATGGGATAATCGGTGGCGTAACGGTGGCGTGTGTCCAGCGGCGGGAATGCTTTCCCGGAGCAGCAAGGAAAAGGTTCGAGTCAGCGAAACGTGTCCCGCCGGATGAGTGTCTCAAGGGGTTGAGAGTCAGTTGGCGAGGCGGATAATTCCATCTCGTGCGCTGCCTGGGTTGGGTGCCAAATTGGTCAACGGTGCTGGCAATGTCTGCAGCAGTGCTGCCCTTTTGCTTTGGCGAGGAGGGTTTTAACACAAAAAAATATTTCCCGTCGGAAAAATGAAGTGCTCGCGACAAGTGCACTCGAGCAGAATGGGGGCCAGGGTTTAATTCACTGATCCAATTAGCAGTACTCATTGCACGGTCCAATGAGTGGAAGGGTTTATTTGGCGGGGTTTTGTTGATTTAAAGCAAATACAAATGCACTACAAAAAAATCTCCTTTCTATGTTTTGTATGTTTTGTTTATTTGATGTGCCAACAAAGTAACTGAGGATTTTGTTTCTAGTCTAATGAGTTATGCAGTTTTCGAGTCAAATTAAGCTATTGAAACGGTATACACAGCTGTGCAGGGTTTTGTTTGAAGAATGAAACAGTGGATGACTTGAAAGATTTGATAGGAAAGTTCTATCTGTAGAGACAGCATGCAAATAGGTCGCAGTAACTTAAATCTTTAGAACGCAAGTCTTTAGAACGACGCAAGTCTACCTATTTAAACTGCAGAGCGAGATCCAGCTTACGGAATTCAACTCGAAGATTGAGCGAACTAACGAGGCGCAGACTGCTTTCAGGCACATCGAGTCTCTACCGTATCTCTAAGTCTAAACCATTCCTTACTACGAAATCAAGCATTCGATTCGCCTTGTCTATCACAGATTTGTAGTGGTCATCAAAGATAAGATTCCTGTGAATAATAGTTGTCAAGACTTTAGATATAAGCTAAGGGACGCCTCTTACGAGAATAGCTAACAACGCACCCCACTTCTGAATCAATAATATTTGCCAGTAATCTAGATGTCAAGTAGAAAATAGTTAAGAAAGTATTTATATAATACAATCGAATTAAGCTAGAAAATACAATAAAAATAGATTGGCCTTATAGCGTAGAGATGGCACAACGCTGGTCTCGATCCGAGTTAAACAATTTACACCAACCATTGGAACTATAAAACATATGAATAATTGAAAAGTTTAAATCGTGTCAACTACCGTATCATCAAACATCTTGTGAAAACGAATGGCCGTGGTCAATTAATTTAAATACTGTGGGATGATTATTTTTCACCATACGATCGACTCGACACAATCAGCGGTTAACCGGGCGGAACCATCCGATTTCATTGATTATCCTCATTTCACTTAATTACTTTAAACACACATCCACTCAAATGCCGACCCCTTGCTCTCTAGAACGCGATAAAACGTCCGGCACAACACGTTGATTTACTGGACATGCGGTTCTAAATTCCGTTAAGCCAAGCGCTACATGACCATCAAATAACACTACCGCGCGGCGGCAACTGAGGATCATAGGAGGAATAAAAAAAAGCCCTGCCGGCAGCAATTATCCGCCACCACCACAGACCACACCTCGGGACCGAGGATGAACTAAATCGACCAAAATGGATCATAAACATCCTGTCAAAATTAACGAGCCAATTCACGCGCGCATGGTTCAACATTGACAGCCACGCAAAAAAGAAAAGAAAACAAAAATGAAACCAAACGATGGTTCGTTTCATTCCGATGGGATGTTTTTTTTTGTTGCTTCTTGCTGCTTCCTTTGCCTGTGGTAGGTGTAATACAAATCGCTTCATTTATACTTTTGCCGCCCAGTTTGACGTCCGAACGTGGCACGGCTTCAAAGTCCAGGCGGTGTCCGTCCGGCTCTCTATCTTTCTCCCGGTTTGGCCCTTGGTCGATACAAAAAAAAGAGATAAAAAAACAACAAAAGCCGACAAACCAACACAACAAAGTAAACCAACAACGCAGCACAGTGCGGTGGTGAGAACAAATTATGAAATCGATGCACAGAAGCAAACTTTTCGTCCTTTGCGATAAGGCGAAGTGACGGAAAGCAAAGTAAAGCAACAAAAAAAGGCAAGGAAAAACAAATTATTAATGATTACACGTACCGCGCGCGATGGTCGAACGGAGAGTCGGACACATTCCGCCACGTGACGGTGGTCAGCGCTGCCAACATAACTGATCAATTATCATGGATTTTTATTTTCCCTCCCGGCGCCCTAGTCGTGATAGGAATTCTAAGAAACGGACGCCCTTTGGCCGAACTGTGCCGTGTGGTGGAAAAGCGAGAAAGCAACCACCAATCGGGCGTATGATTGAGAACGCTTACGGGAAACGTTAGTGTGCGGACCATCCGGAGCCGGTAAAGTTTGTTTTCCAGCTCCCTCGGCAACGAGCAACTTTGGAAATGATTATTAAGTGATCAAATTAAACAACCGGCGGGCACTTTCATCAATCGACGGTGGGCGCTATTGCTTCGTGGCTTTTTTTGGTTCGCTGCCCGTGTTGGGGGACGATTGTGGGGAGTTATAAATAAATGTAGTCTATTTTCCTCGCTTATCACAATCACAGCGCCACACACACGCCAATTGTCCACTAAGGTCGAAAGAAAAGGATCCATTTTATTAGGCAATGCTTTATGATGTCCGTTCCACCGTGGCTGTGGCTCCACTATCACCTTTTAATAATAGTGGCCACGATTGGAGACAATAAAAAAAACCTGGCCCTTTATTGCGTTCGAGCACAAAACCACCTGTGGTGCAATGGATCGTTTCGTTCCGGCAGTGAGCAAAACCAGCAAAAAAAATAAATAAAGTAAAACTTACCTTCATTGCCACATTTTTGCGCTAAAAATACAAATTACCACCCAGCGCAAAGGATGGCAAAACCGTTCAGAAGGTGTAAGAGTCGCAAGTCCCGCCGGTGAACCGGAGCACAGTCCGGCGAGGAGCGGCAAGGACTCGAAGGAAAGGATTACGAGACAGTTACCGAGCCGCCGCCGCCGCCGACGGCGGTTGGAAATAAAAACCACTTGATGCATTATTTATGAGCGCCGAAAGCGCAGAAAGTGAAAAACGGATATGCTGTTTATGGGGAGTACACAGTGCACCCGGGAGGGCAAAAAAGAAACCAACGAGGCTCGTTGGCGGTCGGCCGGGCGCGACGGAATAGTGATACGAATCGTTCCCCCACCTTTGCCCATCGGGGGGGCACGAACCGGATTGCCACCGGAACATAGTCCCGGCCGTATGTGGCAAAGCAAGTGGCGGCTCGTTAACTGACCAGCACTACGACGGGACAGCACGACCGCATATAATCGAGTGCTTCGAGTATTTAAGCGAAGCGGACGATTTCGTCTTGGGCGGTTTTGACCGAGACTGGCCGCTTTTTGCGTGATGTGCGAGACAGCGCGCCATATTTCAGCTTTTCATGCGAACGCGAACCAAGCTGAGCGATAAATTTGGGGCCCTCACTACGATCCAACGAGCTCCGCGCGCTACATACTAGCAGAAGGGAGCCTAGGGATACTAAAACATGCCTTTTTTGTCCATCGCTTTCGCTCTCCCGCGCGCGCGTTTAGCCTGCCGCCGGGTTGGTGTCCAAATTTATGCACATATACTCTGCCACCTAATGCTTCACACACACACACACCCGGCATGGTGTCTTCCTTGGTTCCCGGCGACGAGAACGGCCACACATGGCGCTGTTGGTGCTGCCATGCCGGATGGTTTTTGCCGTTCCATTTCCGGACTACGGCCCGTGGACCTCCTTTTGCGGCGCCTTTTTTTCCATCGGCCTGATAATGCCGGACTGGTATTCACGTTCGGGTGCGAGTTGTATTTATCTTTCTGTCCGCTTCAACGTTTCGTCCTCACTCTCTCTCTCTCCGGGCGACAAAAACACACACACACACACACACACACACACACAGCCGGTTCTCGGATAGGTGTGCGCTGGGAGAACGGGGTTGATGCCTTCTTCCCGCATAACATTATACCGTGTTGCCGGGAAGGCTGTAATGCTTCGGGCATTACATGCCTTTCCGCTCAATGTGTTTTCCCCCGCTACCCCGCTGCGATGGGAGGAAGGAGGGGTGTGAAACACTCAGCAGAAAAGACACATTACACAACAACA